>NW_021703774.1:79373608-79558439 GCF_005190385.1 Monodon monoceros | reverse complement strand
GGATTCTTAACCACTGTGCCACCAGGGAAGGAAGCCCCGAGAGGGAGCTTTAAGAGACACACAGAGAAGACGATATGAAGATGAAGCAGGGAGAGATGCGGCCACAAGCCGAGGAACACTGACAGCCCCTAGAAGCTGAAAAGCAAGGAATGGACTCTCCCCTAGAGACTCCAGAAAGAGTGCAGCCTGCTGACACCTCGACCTCAAACTTCCAGCCTCCAGAACTGTAAGAGAACAAATATTTATTATTTAAGCCACCAAGGTTGTGATAACTTGTTACTGCAGCCCCAGGAAACAAATACAGCGTCTGTTGGTCTTGGTTTCTGGCTTCAACTATTAATTCTGTGTAGTCTCAGACATAATTTGTTCTGAACTCAGTTTCTTCTATATAAAAGGAGACCATAGGTATAAGGCGTCTAGTATATAGTGTTTGTCACCCAGTAATACTTCATGAAATGTTGATTTTGTGGAAAAAGAAAATAACTCAGTGGTTAAAGTTGCCATCAGTATGTCCACACATGATGAGGTTCTCATCTTAGAGACATTCTATAAGCTTGTATGAGAAAAGTGCAGCATTTGCTGGTGGGTGGGAGGGAGAATGGGCACATAAATGGGTGATGGCTGAGGGAGGGAGGTGACAGAGGTGAAATAGAGTCAGTGGGTAAGAAATTGTGTCTGAGGTCAGTGAAGGGATCACAAGAGTCTTGTACTATTATAGAGCAGATAGACAAAGGCCCTTAGAATTCAATGGGAAAATTCCCCGGTTTCTTCTTGAAGGGCTTAGCTTTTTATATCCATATCCATATTTTAAACCTCATAACCGAAATCTAAGTACACTCTTCATTTGTAGCTTGTCATCTAAGGGAAAATTACAGAATGGGTCACGGCAGCGGGAAGATTACGGGTTGCATCTGATAAATGGCTATTTCTATGTACTGAGCTGGCTCTGGGGTATTCTCTCATAGCAGAGTTAACATCATCACATAAAATATGACAACAGGTTTTACACTGCCAATCTGAAATGAAATTGCAGCCTTCTATAATGAGCAAGTGAGGCCCAGAGGCAGAATGGATTGAGCTTCACCAATACCTGTCACTTGCATTCATGGGCCTTTGAGCGGAGAGAGGACAAATGGCAGAGGTGACAGGACAGGGCTGTTTCTCTTGTGGCACCTGCAGCCAACTTTGGGAAGAGCAGTTTCCCACCTCCACATTATGGAGACCACTCCCTTCATCCCATAGACATATTTCCATTTTCATTGGTGTAAATCATAATCACATCTCTCCCATTGACTCGCAGCCTCATTTCAGAGATGATGCACCTTTACTTGTATTGATCTTCAATTGTCAAGGAGTCTGAACTCTCCCTCACTGCGTGACCTCAGCTCGGTGGTTAATGATTTATGAAAGAAATCTAAATGCCCCAAAGGCGGTCCATACTTGAAGGAACTACCAGAGTAAATATTTTAAGTGGACCCTTTTTGAAATGAAAATAATCGCAGCAGTGTTAATCTCTTTGGTTGTGTGGGATTTTGCTTCCTCTAACTGTGGGAGGGAGGGGGCTGTTTGAACGTTGTTTGGGGAAGCACACCTGTACTTTTTTTTTTTTTTCTACATCTTTATTGGAGTATAATTGCCTTACAATGGTGTGTTAGTTTCTGCTTTATAACAAAGTGAATCAGTTATACATATACATATGTTCCATATCTCTTCCTTCTTGCAACTCCTTCCCTCCCACCCTCCCTATCCCACCCCTCCAGGCAGTCACAAAGCACAAAGCTGATCTCCCTGTGCTATGCGGCTGCTTCCCACTAGCTATCTATTTTATGTTTGGTAGTGTATATATGTCCATGCCTCTCTCTCGCTTTGTCACAGCTTACCCTTCCCCCTCCCCATATCCTCAAGTCCATTCTCTAGTAGGTCTGTGTCTTTATTCCTGTCTTACCCCTAGGTTCTTCATGACATTTTTTTTTCTTAAATTCCATATATATGTGTTAGCATACGGTATTTGTCTTTCTCTTTCTGACTTACTTCACTCTGTATGACAGACTCTAGGTCTATCCACCTCATTGCAAATAGCTCAATTTCGTTTCTTTTTATGGCTGAGTAATATTCTGTTGTATATATGTGCTACATCTTCTTTATCCATTCATCCAATGATGGACACTTAGGTTGTTTCCATCTCCGGGCTATTGTAAATAGAGCTGCAGTGAACATTTTGGTACATGACTCTTTTTGAGTTATGGTTTTCTCAAGGTATATGCCCAGTCTTAAAAGACCCAGCACACCTGTACTTTTCAAGCTAATTTTTCTTGGTGAATGAGTCGGTATCATTGCAAGTGAAAGCAAAACTTATTCTGTTTACAGCCTATACCCACCTGGATTTCTATGTAGTAAACCCCATGCTTCAAGGAACTCTAACCTGGACTTTGAGCACATTTGAGAGACAGATACATATACTAGGGTATTAAATTCAATAATGAGGTTATTACTCAGTTCTTTTACATCCATTGTCTTATTCTCTTACAGCTGGTCAATACCACCCATTTTCCCCCTTTGGTCATTTTAGACACTAAGAACCTATATTGTTTTTACTTGACATATTTGAATATAAATTTTTATTCCCACCATCCCCCCTCCGCCCCCCCCCCCAAATAAAAGGCCAGCTGGAGCTACACACAGGGAGGGTTAAGCAACCACAGGATTAGCTGAAACTCTGCCCCTATTGCTCTGGGCAACATGGTGCTTGGACCCCGGCTGTTCCCAGTCACAGCATCTGTTCAGTGGTTTCAAGTTACTTGTCTACACCAACCATGATTGAAAAGAGAAATTTTTAAATGTTCTAATCAAAGACCTTTTCTTAATTCCATTACCATCACCAGTGGCAGCCTTCTTTCCCCTTGCCCACTATAGGCCAGCAGATATAGAAAGTCCCAGAATACATGAAATTGATTAGAATGCAAGGTGATTTTGGAACGAGAACTAGACTCATGGAAATCTCAGAAGTTACATTTTCATGTTATGCAGTTTAATTTCCCTTTAAAAAGGTTAAATCATCCTCCTACTGTTACAGAATATAGTACACAGTAGAAATTCTGCAAACTTTAATTCTAAAAATTATGTAGAGTAAAATACACATTTTGGTGTACAAGTCTATACATTTTTACATGTGTGTCAGCTCTTATAACCAGTATTACAGCCAGAATATAGCACAATATGAATTTCCTGAAGAATTCCCTCCTGCTACCTCTTTTTAGTTAGATCCTCTCTCCTCTCATAACCCCTAGAAACCTCTGATCTGTACTCTCTTCCAACATGTTTGCCTTTTCCAGAATGTCATAAAAATGGAATCATATAGTATGTTATCTTTTGATACTGAAATCTTTCTCTTAGCATAGTGCATTTGAATTCACCTATGTCATTCATTTTTATTGCTGAGCAGTATTCCATTGTGTGGATGGATCACAGTTTGTTTATCCATTCAACCATTGAAGTTAATCTGGTTGTTTCTAGTTTTTGGAAATTATGAATAATGCTGTTATAAACATTTATGTACAGATTTTTGTGTGAACATAAGCTTATTTAATTTTTATAACCACACTAGAGAGAAAATATTATCCCCATCCTACAGATGTGGAAACCAAGGCACAAAGAGACTGGGGCAGACCCTAAGACACCTATAATTTAATCTGTGATATGTAGACATTTTTTCATCCATTAATAGATCAATCACTATTGTACTATTGTGCAGAATGGTAGAGAAAATGGGACAATATTTTTGGTCCTACGGTCATAGACTTAGATCAATCATAATTCTTTTTTCATGAAATATTCTCACTTTTGGTCAATGCATAGCCTTCTTTATTTATATAAATGTATGCTTGTACATATTTATTGACCCATTTTTCTTGAATAACATAATTAAAACAGGAGTCCTCTACCAATATGAGAACTAAAATATTGACAATAGCTTCCATCCACTTACATACTCCTCTTGTACCCTGTCATTTTGCCACTCCCACCCACTCTCCTGATTCCTGTGTATATCATTTCCTTGCTTTTTTTAACATGTACTTTTATTATATATATTCCTAAAAGACGTTTGATGTTTTAATTTTTAAATTTTTGTTTTAGCTATTTTTAATTTTATAGAAATGGTATTATCCTGAATGCAGTCTTATTATTTCTCCTCCAATCCATATTATATTGCTAAAGCATCTGTGGTAGTCATGAGAATGCGAGTATACTTGACCAAGGGCCCAGCTCCTGTGCTTGTCACCCATTGCTGAGTTGCACCAAGGCCACACTTTCTGCTGCTCCCTGGGACGCTGCTCCCAGCCAGTGACTGCATGTGGCAGGGACACCGTGGCAGCCTCATTCCTGAGAGACACAGGGCTCCCCTGACAGCTGACTTGGCTGGAGGATCCCTAGGTGACCTTGCCAAATCTCCCTTAGACCTATCAGCCATCTAGTTCACGTCAATCCAACCTTCCTTTCTTCTTCTTTCTTTACTCGGTGGGACTTGCATCACGGTCTGATGGCTCGGTGGGACTTGCATCACGGTCTGATGGCTCTCCCAGCCTTCCCACGCTTCCTTTACATTTTCTTTCATAAGCATTTCCCCTAAGAAAACCTTCCCACATTGAATCCGACCTTGGCATCTTCTACTCAGAGGACCTGGTCAAACAAAATATTCACACTGTGGTATATAACTGAAAAGTCATTGTTTTGACTATTCAGTTATGTGAGTTCAATTATATGAGTATGATGTCCAATGATAAGTGAATAGTGAGTAAATACATTGTGGTATATTCATGACTGCATATTCCCATTGTTTCCAGATTTTACCATTATGAAGAATGCTGCTATTAACATCCCTGTATATGTTCAGTAATTTGTCTTGGATATTTATCTAGAAATGAAATTGCTGGCTCATAGGATAGGTGCATGACTAACATTTAAGATAATGTCGAATTGCTTTGTAAAGAATTTGCATACATTTACATTCCTACCTGCAAAGTATAGAAGATCTTGTGGATTCATATCTTCCAATACTTAGTACAGTTGGGATTCTTAATTTTTGCCAATTAAATGGCTATAAAACATATCTCATTGTGAACTTTATTGGCAATTTCCTCAGGCTGAACATCTTTTTATATTTATTTCCTCTTCTGTGAACTGCCTATTTATGTCTTTGTCATTTTTTGCGGGGGGCAAGAGAGGAGAATGTTTGTTCTTTTCTGACTCAATTATAGAAGTTCTTTATATGCTCCTGATGTTAATCCACAGTCAGTTACATGTATTGAAATTTTCTCTTCCCAATCCATTTGTAAGTTGTCTTTCACATTCTTTAAGGTGTCTGTTGATGAACAGAAGTTCTTAATTTTAATATAAAAATGTATTAATTTAAAATTTTATGGTTAACATTTTTGTTTAAAAATTTCTCCCTACCCCAAGATTCGAAAGATATTCACCTATATTTTTTTCTACAATGTGAACGCCTGATTACAATAATACTTGAAATGCTAAGTTACCACCTCCACCTTACAAACATACTCACACAGACCTGCCACTATTTATACGGAAGTATTTTTAATTTTCAAAGATAATATAAAAACCTGAAATTATAAACAATTTAATAGCTGTCTCTGTGTTCTAAGACCACATGAGCAAAAATTTCCCTTCCAGCCAGTATCCTCTTATTTTTTTTTTAATTTGTAAAAATGTTTATGTATTTTTAAAGGTTATTTTCCATTAACAGTTATTACAAGATATTAGCTATATTCCCCTTGTTATACAATACATCCTTGAGCCTATTTTACAACCAATAGTTTGTACCTCCCACTCTCCCACTCTTATACTGCCCCTCTGCCCCTCCCCACTGGTAACCCCTAGTTTGTTCTCTACATCTGTGGGTCTGTTCTTTTTTGTTGTATTCACTAGTTTATTGTATTTTTTAGATTCCATATACAAGTGATATCACACAGTATTTGTCTTTCTCTGTCTGACTTACTTCACTTAGCATAATGTCCTCCAAGTCTATCCATTTTGCTGCAAATGGCAAAATCTCTTTCTTTTTATGGCTGTGTAGTATCCTATTGCATATATATACCACATCTTCTTTATCCATTCATCTGTTGATGGATGCTTGTGTTGCTTCCATATCTTGGCTATTGTAAATAATGCTGCTATGAACATTGGGGTGAATGTATATTTTTGAATTAGTGTTTTTGTTTTTTCAGATATATACCAAAAAGTGGAATTGCTGGATCATATGGTAGCTCTATTTTTAGTGTTTTGAGAAATCTCCGTAATGTTTTCCACAGTGGCCACACCAATTTATATTCCTACCAATAGTGTACAAGAGTTCCCTTTTCTCCACATCCTCACCGACATATGTTATTTGTGTTCTTTTTGATGATATCCATTCTGATAGGTATGAGGTGATATCTCATTGTGGTTTTGATTTACATTCCCCTGATGATTAGCAATGTTGAGCATCTATTCATGTGTTTATTGGCCATCGGCATTTCCTCTTTGGAAAAATGTCTATTCCGTTCTTATGCCCTTTTTTCAATACAGTCGTTTGTTTTTTTGATGTTGAGTTGTATATATGTTGGATATTAACCCCTATCCATCATATCATTTGCAAATATGTTATCCCATTCAGTAGGTTGTCTTTTCATTTCGTCAATAGTTTCCTTTGCTGTGCAAAAGCTTTTAAGTTTAATTAGGTCCCATTTGTTTATTTTTGCTTTTATTTCCTTTACTTTAGGAGACGGATCCAAAAAAATATTGTTGTGATTTATGTCAGAGTGTTCTGCCTATGTTTTCCTCTAGGAGTTTTATGGTGCCTGGTCTTACATTTAGATCTTTAATCCATTTTGAGTTTATTTTTGTATATGGTGTTAGAGAATGTTCTAATTTCATTCTTTTACACGTAGCTGTCCAGTTTTCCCAGCACCACTTATTGAAGAGACTATCTTTTCTCCCTTGTATATTCTTGCCTCCTTTGTTGTAGATTAACTGACTAGAAGTGCATGGATTTATTTCTGGGCTTTCTATCCTGTTCCATTGACTTATGTGTTTGTTTTTGTTCCAGTACCATACTGTTTTGATTACTGTAATTTTGTAGTATAGATATTCACCTATATTTTAGCCTAAAAAAAATAGAAGTTTTCTTTTGTCATTTAAGCCTTTGAGTTATTTTAAGAAATAATTTCACTTTTTTTCCTCCCATATCGGTATACCCCCTGACCAGGTTAATTTATTAAATAGCCTTTTTTCCCCTACTGACCTTCCATGCCTCTCTCTCAGATATAAAATCCAATCTATTCAAGAGTCTATTTCTGGAATCTCTATTCCATTTCACTGGACAGTTTGTCTACCCTGGAAACATAGCATCTTAATACAGCTACTTGTAAGTCCTGATATTTGGTAGTGAAGTCTCTCTTCTTTATTCTTTGAAACATCTTGGCTAATCTTGATCCCTTTCTTCTTCCACATAACTTTTATTTAAAAAAAATTTTTTGTTGTCAGTGTAAGTTTATTGTAAATTTTTTTTCACTGACTGACATATATGTTGACATTTCATAAATCATAGCTCTCTTATGCACTGTGGTGTTTTCAATGAAGTTCCACATAACTTTTAAAATCAGCTTTTCAAATTCCATGAAATATGTTGAGACTTTAATTAGAATTGTCTTGAATCAATAGACTTATTTTGTGAGAAAATACATCTTCGCATTATTGAGGCTTCTAACCTACAAGGGTGATATATCTCTTCATTTATTTAGGTGTTCCTTCTGTATCTTAGCAACATTTTGTAATTTTTCTCAGGGAGGTATTACAGATATTTTGTTCAATTTATTGCTAGTCAAATAAAGTGTGTGTGTATGTGTGTGTTGCTATTGTTGTAAATGGTATCTTTTTTTAGCTTACATTTTCTAGTTTTTAACTGTTACTGTATTTAGGTATTAAGTGATCATACCATATTGTAAGAATGCAATTGACTTCTGTATTAGGAAAAACACCCTGAAAATAATGATCACGATAGCTAAAAATACTGAATGGTAATTGTTATCATATGCTGAGCACATACTCTGTGCTGGCCATGATGCTAAGTGCTTACATACATTTTCCTCTTTTATTCTCAATGCAGACCTATGAGTTTGAAAATAACTCTTAACAGATTCAAAAACCAAGGTGTAGGGAGATTAAAGTACTTATTCAAAGTCACACAGCAAGACAATTGAGTAACTAGGGTTCAATTTCAAATTATTCTGACTCTAAAGCATACACTCTTTAACTATTATACCACATATGGCCATCCCCTGAGTTTTAAGGGGAAACAACAACAATAACAAACAAATATCAACCACTCTATCACTTTGCTGCATTTCCTGCTTTCCCAGTTAGGATATCCATATACAGATGGTATCTTAATGTTGTTTATATTGACCATCTACAGAAGATGTAACAAACTTATTCTGCAAGAGTATGATTGCCAGTTTCTGTTTAATAGATCTGTCATTACATTCTTTACTGGCTACACCCTCTACCTACTGTATCTGTCCCTGTTATAATGAATATCCCATGGTTCAAGAAAGGTTAAGGAGAAGGCTGTGACTCTCAGATTCTGATTTTTCTCAGAGAGAGAGGGTTGTTCTCCTTTGTTTATTTTTATGTAGCTCTACTGATCATGTGTTAAGCGTGGCACACACCATTCAGCCAGGTTCGTGATGAGCAAAGAAGTGCTTTCATTTGTGATAATGATATGCCCTATACCCCAAAGCAGAGGAAATATAAGGACACACAAGGTCTAAATTCTTACATGACAAGGCAGTGTATACTAGATACATAATCATTTCTTAGATTTGCATTGCAAAACAATTTCACAGTGCATATCCAGCTAATTTAATCTTCCCCAACTCGAGAAGTAAGCTGGGTAGGTGTCACTATGCCCAATTTGTACATGAGGAAGGTGAGGCTCTGAGGAAGTAATTCTCCCAGGTCACAGTGTAGAGAAACAAAAGCTACAACTAGACTTATGGGGACTGGTTTCCAGTCTGGTGTTCTCTTCACCTCTCCACAAGTCCTCCCCTTGGGGTTCTGCTTTCCAAAGCCCCCAGGGAAAGACACTCCCTTGTGACCCCTTCTCAGTTTTTCTGCTCTAAAAGAGGGTTAATATCCTACTAAAGCAGAGAAGAAGGGAGCAGGTGAGACAGCCCCAAACATCAGAGTCCTGTAACCATCAGAATCCTTTTTTTGCTCAATGTAAATTCAGATTCCTACTTAACAGGCATTACTTGAACTTAACAGCTCTAAAGGGGCAGAATTAAGCCTGGCTCTTCTCCAATAGCAGAGCTCTTTTCACTGTATGTTGAAAGAGGAGAGTCTTATGTAGGAATGCCTTTAGGACCCTCTGTCCCTAGGGAGAAGTCAGGAAGAGCACTTGGTGTCCCTGAGTGATCCTAAGTGCTTTTTGGATATGTGAGTGGAGGACTCCCCTTTCCCCCATTTTTCTACCTTTCATACTCCACAGTGAGAAACTGTCTTCCCTTCTACATAAACCCATGGCAGGATAGAACCAGCTTCCCAGACGGCCTAGAGTCCTAAATCAGGAAATCCATCTTTCTCTTTAGTAAAGATTCAGTAAATATGTGTATTTTCTACCAGTATTTTTCTAGGTATACGTGTATATTTTGTGTTATTACATTATGAAATTATAGAGTATAAAGGTGTGTATCCTTTTTAATTAACATGTTTTGGGTGTCTTTGAGGTCTTCAAACCTTTTTCAAAAACTAACTTCTAAAGCGTGCAAAATATTCCATCATTTTGATATACAGCAATTTATTCAATCAATTACACATCATTAATTAGTCACTTAGGTAGTTTTCCTTTTTTGTTAAACATCTTTGGGCATAAAGATTTGTGCACACTTCTGACTGTTTTAGGATAGACTCACACACATGGAATTCTTAATAGAAGGTTAAGAACATTT
This sequence comes from Monodon monoceros, assembly GCF_005190385.1. Classification (NCBI taxonomy): domain Eukaryota; kingdom Metazoa; phylum Chordata; class Mammalia; order Artiodactyla; family Monodontidae; genus Monodon; species Monodon monoceros. The sequence goes on along the minus strand of NW_021703774.1, from coordinate 79,548,435 downwards.
TAAAGATTTTTGATACAAAATTGCCTAACTGCCTTCCAGAAAGACTGCAACAATTTCTACTCCTTCCACACTGGGGGAAAAAAAAAGCTGACCTTACCAGATTTTGAATGTTGTCATTTTTCAAACTCTGTTATTTTGATAGGTTTTAAAATGGCATCTCAAGGTTATTTGTTTGAATACTTCTGAGGGTGACATCTTTTTTCAACTTTGTTAGTCATTTATATTGTCCTTTGCTTACTTAAAAAAGTTGTAGTCATAGGGTTCCTCTTTACTGTTTTAGTTATTAAGGATATAAATTCTTTTTCAGAAATATTTGTAGCAAATGCTTTCTGTCAGATCGTTGTAAAGTTTTAAATATTGTAATGACTTCTTAACATATGTCAGTTTTATATCTTCATTGAGGAATCTATTGCTCTTTTCTGACTGCCTCTGAAAATCCTTTTCCACCCAGAGCACTGACAAATATTCATCTTAATATTCTCAAAATTTGGTTTCACTGAAAATTTTCTCTTTTATCCATCTGGATTTATTTGGATATATGGTTTGTGAGGCAATACATTGTCTTCCTTGTTTGCAAATAGCCAGATTTTTCAACAGATTTGGATGGACTGAATCTTGATGTTAAATAGGACCAAACACACACACACACACACACACACACACGAAACAAAGCAAAACAAAACAAAAGGGCAATGAGAGGATTTGGTGCTGGAGGGATACATAAAGCTGGGGTGTTCAGAACCCTGATGGATTTTTCAGTAAGCACTGGGAAAATTGTCAGATAAAATAAGTATCTATCAGCAACTGAGTGGATTCTGGGTCGTCCCTCTTTTTCTCTTCCTCCACAAGTGAGGGATCTCCCTTTACCACAATGAACTGTCCTAGGTTCTAGTAAGCAGGAGTAGGGGCAGACCAGAACTGGTTCATAATGTTAAGACCTCCATCAACCTCTGGAAAGTGAGATGCTCCTGAAAGTAAGTTGACAAGGGATCCCAGAATGGGTAGAGAAATATACGTCTCATAGATCTAGGCTGAATGCTTGTGGACAATCAAGCTGTTTGTCCTTCTTCCATGTTCTCCCATTAAATTCCGCATGTCTCTACCATTACACTTACAACATCCTATTATAATTTATCTTCATGTGTCTTTTTCTCCCCCTTTATCCTACTCCTAGTTTGTGTGTGTGATATTTGCTTATGGAAGTAAAATAACACCCAGTAAAGTATATAGACTTTTCAATGAGTTTTGATAAATGTAAAAACCCACTTAACACACCAACAAGACATAAAACATTGCCATTTTACTAGAGAATTCCTCTGTATCCCATCCTAGCTATCACCCTCCTCCATCCTGAAGCAACCACTATTCTGATTTCTGTCCCCACAGACTAGTTTTGCCTGCTCTTGGGTTCTATATGAATAGAATTTTTAAGCATGTATTCCTGCGTGTCTGGCTCCTTTCAGTCTAATACACAATATTTCAGAGATTCCTCCATGTTGGCTCAAGTATGTGTAGTACATTTCTTTTTGTGGCTGAGTGGATTCCAACACCATTTGTTGAAAAGCCTGTCCCTTCCCCATTGATTTGCCTTAGCACCTTTGGGGAAGGTCATTAGGTTGTAATCATGGGTTTGTTTTTTCTGTTCTATTGATCTATTTGTCTATCTTTACACCAATACCATACTGTCTTAGAAATTGACAAGTTAATACTAACATTTACATGGAAATGTAAAAGACTAAAACAGTCATTTAAAAAATACTAAAAACTTTATAGGGAGACTTAAAATCAAGTTGTGTAGATTCTCCAACAATTTTATTTTACCAGCTCATCAATTTCTACATAAAACTGGCTGGAAATTTGATTGGACTTGCATTGAATCTATAGATCCATTTCGTGAGAATCAACATCTTTACAATTTTGTAAAGATAGCCTATCTCTCTCCACTTATTAGATTTTCTTAATTTCCCTCAGCAAGATTTTATATTTTTAAATGTAGAGGTCTTGTACATCTCTTAAAAATTATTTGTAGGTATTTTATAATATTGATTCTGTTATAAATGGTATTGACTTTTAATTTCCTTTTCTAATTGTTTGTTGATAGTGTGTAGACATATAAGTTTTCCATACTGAACTTGTATCTTTGAACCTTGCTGAATATACTTCTTAGATTTAGTAGGATGTGAAGGGTAGATTCCTTTGAATTTTCTGTATATAAAATCATGCCATTATAAATGAAGATAACTTTACTTCTTCTTTCCTAGTGTTTACAATTTCTATTTCTTTTTCTGCCTACTGCAAAGACCTCACATAAAATGTTGAATAGAAGCAAGGAGAGTAGACATCCTAACCTTGTTTCTGACCTGAGGGAAAGTGTTCCATCGCTAATTATGATGTCACATGTAGGGTTTTCTATAGATGCCTTTTATCAGATGGAGAAAGTTCTGTTTTATTCCTGGTCTGCTACAGGTTTTATCACAGAATGATGCTGTAGTTTGTCAGTTATTTTCCTGGATTTACTCTGATGTTAATATGATTTTTTTCCCTTTATTCCTTTAATGAGGTGGATTACATTATTGTTTTTCTTATATTTTAACCAAGCTTGTATTTATCTGTGATAAACCCCACTTGGTCATGATACATTATTCTTTTCATATATTGATGGATTTGATTTGCTAATGTTTTGTTAAGGATTTTTGCATCTCTGTTCATGACGAATATTGGTTTGCAATATTCTTTTCTTGTGGTGTTTTTGTCAGGTTTTGGTATTATGGACACATTGGCTTCCTAGAAAGTGTTGAGACGTGGCCCTTCCTCCTCTGTTTCTGTAAGGGACTATTTAAGACTGGTATGATTTGTTAAGTGTTTGACAGAATTCACCATTAGCACTATCTGGGCCAGAAGTGTTCTTTGTGGAAAACATTTAATTATGAATTCAATTTCTTTAACAGATACTCAGGTCATTTATTTCTTCTGGTGTCATTTTTGAAAAATTCTGCTTTTCAAGGGATTTATCCATTTCGTTTTCATTGCCAACCTTTTGGCATAAAGTTGTTTAAAATATCCCCTTATTATTCCTTTAATGTGTGTAGGATTTGTGGGAATATCCTTTCTTTCATTCTTCATATTCATCACTTGCATTTTCTCTTTATTTTTTTCCTTGTTCAGTCTAACTAAGGGCTTATCAATTTTATTAGTCTTTTCAAAAAATCATTTATGGGGCTGTGTTTATTTTCTCTATTGTTTGTTTGTTTCTTATTTCATTTATTTCCACTCTTTATTATTCCTTCTTTCTGTTTACTTTGTTTACTGTTCTTTTACTAGCTTCTTAAGGTAGAAGCTAGGATCATTGATTTTAGCCCTTTCTCATTTTCTAATATAAGCATTTAAAACTCTAAATTTTATTCTTAGTATCATTTTAGTTGCATCCCAGAAATTTAGATATTGTGTGCTTTTATTTTCTTTTTTTTTCTTTTTTGCGATACACGGGGCTTTCATTGTTGTGGCCTTTCCCGTTGCGGAGCACAGGCTCCGGAAGTGCAGGCTCAACGGCCATGGCTCACGGGCCCAGCCACTCCGCAGCATGTAGGATCCTCCCGGACCGGGGCACGAACCCGCCTCCCCTGCATCAGCAGGCATACTCTCAACCAACCACTGAGCCACCAGGGAACCCCCAATATTGTGTGCTTTTATTGCCATTTATTTTAAAACATTATCTAATTTTCCCCGAGATTTTCTCTTTAGAACTGTATTACTTAATTTCCCAATATTTTAATATTTTCTAGAGATCTTCTGGTTTATAATTAAATTCTAGTGTGGCCAGAATCTGGATAAATTTCATATGATTCTTAAACCAAATTTTTCTTGGTGCTACTGTGGGAATGAAGTTCTACTACAATCTTTCACATGCTAACCAGAAACAGAACTCTCCCCCAGCTAACTTAGCTTCTTGAAGGCAGGAATTATAGTTCACTGTTTCCGTAATGGCAGTACTTGCAACATAACAGAAATTTGATAAACATAAGAATTAATTTATTTAAAGAATGCTGAAGATCGAAAAAAAGGAGAGTTATGACTTAAACACTTACTTGCCCTCAGGTAATTCATAGTGTAATATGTAAACACATGGCTCCATACAGCTTTTTCCTTTAATTTTTTTTAATTAATTAATTTTTAAAAATTTATTTATTTAATTAATTTATTATTAACACACAATGGTGTGTTAGTTTCTGCTTTATAACAAAGTGAATCAGTTATACATATACATATGTTCTCATATCTCTTCCCTCTTGCGTCTCCCTCCCTCCAACCCTCCCTATCCCACCCCTCCAGGCAGTCACAAAGCACAAAGCTGATCTCCCTGTGCTATGCGGCTGCTTCCCACTAGCTATCTACCTTACGTTTGGTAGTGTATATATGTCCATCCCTCTCTCTCACTTTGTCACAGCTTACCCTTCCCCCTCCCCATATCCTCAAGTCCATTCTCTAGTAGGTCTGTGTCTTTATTCCTGTCTTACCCCTAATTTCTTCATGACATTTTTTTTTCTTAAATTCCATATATATGTGTTAGCATATGGTATTTGTCTTTCTCTTTCTGACGTACTTCACTCTGTATGACAGACTCTAGGTCTATCCACCTCATTACAAATAGCTCAATTTCTTTCTTTTTATGGCTGAGTAATATTCCATTGTACACATGTGCCACATCTTCTTTATCCATTCATCTGATGATGGACACCCAGGTTGTTTCCATCTCTGGGCTATTGTAAATAGAGCTGTAATGAACATTTTGGTACATGATTCTTTTTGAATTAGGGTTTTCTTAGGGTATATGCCCAGTAGTGGGATTGCTGGGTCATATGGTAGTTCTATTTGTAGTTTTTTAAGGAACCTCCATACTGTTCTCCACAGTGGCTGTATGAATTTACATTCCCACCAATAGTGCAAGAGGGTTCCCTCTTCTCCACACCCTCTCCGGCATTTATTATTTCTAGATTTTTTGATGATGGCCATTCTGACTGCTGTGAGATGATATCTCATTGTAGTTTTGATTTGCATTTCTCTAATGATTAATGATGTTGAGCATTCTTTCATGTGTTTGTTGGCAGTCTGTATATCTTCTTTGGAGAAATGTCTATTTAGGTCTTCTGCCCAGTTTTGGATTGGGTTGTTTGTTTTTTTGTTTTGTTTTTTTGTTATTGAGCATGAGCTGCCTATAAATTTTGGAGATTAATCCTTTGTCAGTTGCTTCATTTGCAAGTATTTTCTCCCATTCTGAGGGTTGTCTTTTGGTCTTGTTTATAGTTTCCTTTGCTGTGCAAAAGCTTTGAAGTTTCATTAGGTCCCATTTGTTTATTTTTGTTTTTATTTCCATTTCTCTAGGAGGTGGGTCAAAAAGGATCTTGCTGTGATTTATGTCATAGAGGGTTCTGCCTATGTTTTCCCCTAAGAGTTTGATAGTTTCTGGCCTTACATTTAGGTCTTTAATCCATTTTGAGCTTATTTTTGTGCATGGTGTTAGGGAGTGATCTAATCTCATACTTTTACATGTAGCTGTCCCGTTTTCCCAGAACCACTTATTGAAGAGGCTGTCCTTTCTCCACTGTACATTCCTGCCTCCTTTATCAAAGATAAGGTGACCATATGTGCGTGGGTTTATCTCTGGGCTTTGTATCCTGTTCCATTGATCTATATTTCTGTTGTTGTGCCAGTACCATATTGTCTTGATTACTGTAGCTTTGTAGTATAGTCTGAAGTCAGGGAACCTGATTCCTCCAGCTCCGTTTTTCGTTCTGAAGATTGCTTTGGCTATTCGGGGTCTTTTGTGTTTCCATACAAATTGTGAAAGTTTTTGTCCTACTTCTGTGAAAAATGCCAGTGGTAGTTTGATAGGGATTGCATTGAATCTGTAAATTGCTTTGGGTAGTAGAGTCATTTTCACAATGTTGATTCTTCCAATCCAAGAACATGGTATATCTCTCCATCTATTTGTATCATCTTTAATTTCTTTCATCAGTGTCTTATAATTTTCTGCATACAGATCTTTTGTCTCCTTAGGTAGGTTTATTGCTAGATGTTTTATTCTTTTTGTTGCAATGGGAAATGGGAGTGTTTTCTTGATTTCACTTTCAGATTTTTCATCATTAGTGTATAGGAGTGCCAGAGATTTCTGTGCAGTAATTTTGTATCCTGCTACTTTACCAAATTCATTGATTAGCTCTAGTAGTTTTCTGGTGGCATCTTTAGGATTCTCTATGTATAGTATCATGTCATCTGCAAACAGTGACAGCTTTACTTCTTCTTTTCCGATTTGGATTCCTTTTATTGCCTTTTCTTCTCTGATTGCTGTGGCTAAAACTTCCAAAACTATGTTGAATAAGAGTGGTGAGAGTGGGCAACCTTGTCTTGTTCCTGATCTTAGTGGAAATGATTTCAGTTTTTCACAATTGAGGACGGTGTTGGCTGTGGGTTTGTCATATATGGCCTTTATTATGTTGAGGAAAGTTCCCTCTATGCCTACTTTCTGAAGAGTTTTTATCATAAATGGGTGTTGAATTTTGTCAAAGGCTTTCTCTGCATCTATTGAGATGATCATATGGTTTTTCTCCTTCAATTTGTTAATATGGTGTATCACGTTGGTTGATTTGCGTATATTGAAGAATCCTTGCATTCCTGGAATAAACCCCAGTTGATCATGGTGTATGATCCATTTAATGGGCTGTTGGATTCTGTTTGCTGTATTTTGTTGAGGATTTTTGCATCTATGTTCATCAGTGATATTGGCCTGTAGTTTTCTTTCTTTGTGACATCCTTGTCTGGTTTTGGTATCAGGGTGATGGTGGCCTCATAGAATGAGTTTGGGAGTGTTCCTCCCTCTGCTATATTTTGGAAGAGTTTGAGAAGGATGGGTGTTAGCTCTTCTCTAAATGTTTGATAGGATTCACCTGTGAAGCCATCTGGTTCTGGGCTTTTGTTTGTTGGAAGATTTTTAATCACAGTTTCAATTTCAGTGCTTGTGATTGGTCTGTTCATATTTTCTATTTCTTCCTGATTCAGTCTTGGCAGGTTGTGCATTTCTAAGAATTTGTCTATTTCTTCCATGTTGTCCATTTATTGGCATAGAGTTGCTTGTAGTAATCTCTCATGATCTTTTGTATTTCTGCAGTGTCAGTTGTTACTTCTCCTTTTTCATTTCTAATTCTATTGATTTGGGTCTTCTCCCTTTTTTTCTTGATGAGTCTAGCTAATGGTTTATCAATTTTGTTTATCTTCTCAAAGAACCAGCTTTTAGTTTTATTGATCTTTGCTATCATTTTCTTCATTTCTTTTTCATTTATTTCTGATCTGATTTTTATGATTTCTTTCCTTCTGCTAACTTTGGGGTTTTTTTGTTCTTCTTTCTCTAATTGCTTTAGGTGCAAGGTCAGGTTGTTTATTCGAGATGTTTCCTGTTTTTTAAGGTAGGATTGTATTGCTATAAACGTCCCTCTTAGAACTGTTTTTGCTGCATCCCATAGATTTTGGGTCGTCGTGTCTCCATTGTCATTTATTTCTAGGTATTTTTTGATTTCCCCTTGATTTCTTCAGTGATCACTTCGTTATTAAGTAGTGTATTGTTTAGCCTCCATGTGTTTGTATTTTTTACAGATCTTTTCCTGTAATTGATATCTAGTCTCATAGCGTTGTGGTCGGAAAAGATACTTGATACAATTTCAATTTTCTTAAATTTACCAAGGCTTGATTTGTGACCCAAGATATGATCTATCCTGGAGAATGTTCCATGAGCACTTGAGAAAACTGTGTATTCTGTTGTTTTTGGATGGAATGTCCTATAAATATCAATTAAGTCCATCTTGTTTAATGTATCATTTAAAGCTTGTGTTTCCTTATTTATTTTCATTTTGGATGATCTGTCCATTGGTGAAAGTGGGGTGTTAAAGTCCCCTACTATGAATGTGTTACTGTCTATTTCCCCTTTTATGGCTGTTGGTATTTGCCTTATGTATTGAGGTGCTCCTATGTTGGGTGCATAAATATTTACAATTGTTATATCTTCTACTTGGATCGATCCCTTGATCATTATGTAGTGTCCTTCTTTGTCTCTTCTAATAGTCTTTATTTTAAAGTCTATTTTGTCTGATATGAAAATTGCTACTCCAGCTTTCTTTTGGTTTCCATTTGCATGAAATATCTTTTTCCATCCCTTTACTTTCAGTCTGTATGTGTATCTAGGTCTGAAGTGGGTCTCTTGTAGACAGCAAATATATGGGTCTTGTCTTTGTATCTATTCAGCCAATCTGTGTCTTTTGGTGGGACCATTTAGTCCATTTACATTTAAGGTAATTATAGATATGTATCTTCCTATTCCCATTTTCTTAATTGTTTTGGGTTCATTATTGTAGGTCTTTTCCTTGTCTTGTGTTTCTTGCCTAGAGAAGTTCCTTTAGCAGTTGTTGTAAAGCTGGTTTGGTGGTGCTGAACTCTCTCAGCTTTTGCTTGTCTGTAAAGGTTTTAATTTCTCCATCAAATTTGAATGAGATCCTTGCTGGGTAGAGTAATCTTGGTTGCAGGTTTTTCTCCTTCATCACTTTAAATATGTCCTGCCAGTCCCTTCTGACTTGCAGAGTTTCTGCTGAAAGATCAGCTGTTAACCTTATGGGGATTCCCTTGTGTGTTATTTGTTGTTTTTCCCTTGCTGCTTTTAATATGTTTTCTTTGTATTTAATTTTTGACAGTTTGATTAATATGTGTCTTGGCGTATTTCTCTTTGGATTTATCCTGTATGGGACTCTCTGTGCTTCCTGGACTTGATTAACTATTTCCTTTCCCATATTAGGGAAGTTTTCGACTATAATGTTGTCAAATATTTTCTCAGTCCCTTTCTTTTTCTCTTCTTCTCCTGGAACCCCTATAATTCGAATGTTGGTGTGTTTAATGTTGTCCCAGAGGTCTCTGAGACTGTCTTCAGTTCTTTTCATTCTTTTTTCTTTATTCTGCTCTGCAGTAGTTATTTCCACATTTTATCTTCCAGGTCACTTATCCATTCTTCTGCCTTAGTTATTCTGCTATTGATCCCATCTAGAGTATTTTTAATTTCATTTATTGTGTTGTTTGTTTCATCTTTAGTTCTTCTAGGTCCTTGTTAAATGTTTCCTGCATTTTGTCTATTCTATTTCCAAGATTTTGGGTCATCTTTACTATCATTATTCTGAATTCTTTTTCAGGTAGACTGCCTATTTTCTCTTCATTTGTTAGGTCTGGTGGGTTTTTATCTTGCTCCTTCATCTGCTGTGTGTTTTTCTGTCTTCTCATTTTGCTTATCTTACTGTGTTTGGGGTCTCCTTTTCGCATGCTGCAGGTTCGTAGTTCCTGTTGTTTTTGGTGTCTGTCCCCAGTGGCTAAGATTGGTTCAGTGGGTTGTGTAGGCTTCCTGGTGGAGGGGACTAGTGCCTGTGTTCTGGTGGATGAGGCTGGATCTTGTCTTTCTGGTGGGCAGGTCCACGTCTGGTGTTGTGTTTTGGGGTGTCTGTGGACTTATTATGTTTCAGGCAGCTTCTCTGCTAATGGGTGGGGTTGTGTTCCTGTCTTGCTAGTTGTTTGGCATAGGATGTCCAGCACTGTAGCTTGCTGGTCGTTGAGTGAAGCTGGGTGCTGGTGTTGAGATGGAGATCTCTGGGAGATTTTTGCCATTTGATATTATGTGGAGCTGGGAGGTCTCTTGTGGACTAGTGTCCTGAAGTTGGCTCTCCCACCTCAGAGGCACAGCACTGACTCCTGGCTGCAGCACCATAGAGCCTTTCATCCACACGGCTCAGAATAAAAGGGAGAAAAAGTAGAAAGAAAGAATTAGTAGAAGTAGAAAGACAGAAAGGAGGGAGGGAGGGAGGGAGGGAGGGAGGGAGGGAGGGAGGAAGGAAAGAAGGAAGGAAGGAGGGAAGGAAGGAAGAAAATAAAGTAAAATAAAATAATTAAAATAAAAAATAATTATTAACAGAAAAAAAAATACGGACGGATAGAACCCTAATGGTGGAAGCAAAGCTATACAGACAAAATCTCACACAGAAGCATACACATACACACTCACAAAAAGAGGAAAAGGGGAAAAAATCATAAATCTTGCTCTCAAAGTCCACCTCCTCAGTTTGGGATGAGTCGTTGTCTATTCATGTATTCCACAGATGCAGGGTACATCAAGTTGATTGTGGCGCTTTAATCCGCTGCTCCTGAGGCTGCTGGGAGAGATTTCCCTTTCCCTTTTTTGTTCTCACAGCTCCCGGGGCTCAGCTTCGGATTTGGCCCCGCCTCTCTGTGCAGCTCTCCGGAGGGCGTCTGTTGTTCGCTCAGACAGGACGGGGTGAAAGGAGCCGCTGATTCAGGGGCTCTGGCTCACTCAGGCCGGGGGGGAGGGAGGGGCACGGAGTGCGGGGCGGGCCTGCGGCAGCAGAGGCCGGCGTGACGTTGCAGCAGCCTGAGGCGCGCCGTGCGTTCTCCCGGGGAAGTTGTCGCTGGATCCCGGGACCCTGGCAGTGGCGGGCTGCACAGGCTCCCCGGAAGGGAGGTGTGGAGAGTGACCTGTGCTCGCACACAGGCCTCTTGGTGGCGGCAGCAGCAGCCTTAGCGTCTCATGCCCGTCTCTGGGGTCCGCGCTTTTAGCCGCGGCTCACGCCCGTCTCTGGAGCTCCTTTAAGCAGCGTTCTTAATCCCCTCTCCTCGCGCACCAGGAAACAAAGAGGTAAGAAAAAGTCTCTTGCCTCTTCGGCAGGTACAGACTTTCCCCGGACTCCCTCCCAGCTAGCTGTGGCGCACTAACCCCCTGCAGGCTGTGCTCACGCCGCCAACCCCAGTCCTCTCCCTGCGCTCCGACTGAAGCCCGAGCCTCAGCTCCCAGCCCCGCCCGCGCCGGCGGGTGAGCAGACAAGCCTCTCGGGCTGGTGAGTGCCGGTCGGCCCTGATCCTCTGTGCGGGAATCTCTCCGCTTTGCCCTCCGCACCCCTGTTGCTGTGCTCTCCTCCGCGGCTCCGAAGCTTCCCTCCTCCGCCACCCGCAGTCTCCGCCCGCGAAGGGGCTTCCTAGTGTGTGGAAACTTTTCTTCCTTCACGGCTCCCTCCCACTGGTGCAGGTCCCGTCCCTATCCTTTTGTCTGTGTTTTTTCTTTTTCTTCTGCCCTACCCAGGTACGTGGGGGGTTTCTTGCCTTTTGGGAGGTCTGAGGTCTTCTGCCAGCGTTCAGTAGGTGTTCTGTAGGAGCTGTTCCACGTGTAGGTGTATTTCTGGTGTGTCTGTGGGGAGGAAGGTGATCTCCGCATCTTACTCTTCCGCCGTCTTGGAAATTCTCCATACAGCTTTTAAAAGAACTCTAGGAAGACAGAAGGATGGGTGTGAACTCTAAAATGGAATATGAACCATGTGATTGAAATTTATCTCAATTTATAGTGATACAGTAACTACCACTTTCACTCTGCTTTATAGTGTATAGTTTCTATGTGTTTTCTCAAAGAAGGGAAGGCGTGATGTAGAATGATCCATGTGGTTTCTAGAGTCCCTTGCTGTTGAATTCAGAAATTTAATGGACATAAACAGAAGAAGGAGAGAGGGGTGCATGTCCAAGAGCAAATACAAAAGAGCAAATATAACAATCTATTAAGAAAATGGATACTCTTCAGGAAATGGAAAGGAAGGAAGGATGATGGCAGTGATGCTGATCATGACAGCTAACATTTATTGAGCATTTACTCTGTGTGATGCTAAACAGTTTATGCTCCCCAAACCCTATACCATTATGCCCACCTTGCAGACACTGAGTCTTAAGAGAGGTTAGCCGCCTGCCCAAGACCATACAGTTAAAAATGAAGAAGACAGGACTGGATCCCAAACACTGTGGCTTTTGAGATTTGTGAAAAAATTCTGAGGGCTGTTATCCCTTATTCAGTGGGACTTGTCATAAATGGGGACCTCCAGGAAAGGGATAGGATTTTCACACACATTAGGTCTGTATTTCGAGAACTAAAGTCAGCAAGGGATTGTCAATGTACACACAGTATTTTCCAAGCCAGTACGTGGGGGGAAAAGCCAGTCTATGAAAGACAAGCAGAAAATTAAAGTTTGGAGCAGAGCTAACATGAACTGAGAGGAGGTAGGCAAGGGACTGGTGACAAGAGAGGAACCAAAGGGGGACAAGACCTAGGTAGAAGTCACATGGTGATAGTGGGCCACCACTGTTCATGCCAGGCACTGTGCGTGGCTCTTTAGAGTGAACTTCACAACCACGCTATGAGGTAAGCACTCTTGTCCCTCCCTTACAAATTGGCCCAAGGCCACATATATAATACACAGACTTAGAATTACCAAAATCTTAACCATTGTTTCTCTCCAGTAGTGGTGGGATGTGAGGATCTGAGGGCTTGGGGGACAGTCAGGACCCCGGTAACTGGGACAGATTACCCTTGGTAAGCCACCACTGCAAGCTGTCTTGTAGTGGTCGGGCTAGCTTTCTATGGATACTGATCCCAGGGTTTCTAAGAGGCACCCAGACTTTTAAGACAAAGAAAACAAAAAGAGGGGTTTTTTTGGCCACGCTGAGCAGCTTGCAGGATCTTAGTTCCCCGACCAGGGATCGAGCCTGGGGCCCATAGCAGTGAAAGCCCCGAGTCTTAACTACTAGGCAACCAGGGAATTCCCCAAAAAGAGTTTTTAATTATGTTTGGCAAAGGGCAAAAATATCTCCTTTGCTTGAGATCAATATTGTTATCGGCATAACAGGAACAGGTGACAGAAAGGAAACACATCCTTTCAGCATTTATGTTCCTTCCATTTTTCCTACCTAAGAAAGTAACTTTGAGTTGGAAAAGATAAGGTTCGTACAGGTCTTGGTGGCAGAAAATGGAATCCCAAAGCAAGAGAAAAGGTTCTAAAAGGAGCCCTTGGGGACTTCCTGGTGGTCCAGTGGTTAAGACTTTGCCTTCCAATGCAGGGAGTACGGGTTTGATCCCTGGTCGGGGAGCTAAGATCCCACATGCCTCGCGGCCAAAAAACCAAAACATGAAACAGAAGCAGTGTTGTAACAAATTCAATAAAGAATTTAAAAATGGTTTTCCACATCAGAAAAAAAAAAAAAAAAATCTTTAAATAAATAAATAAATGGAGCCCTTGGGGTCCAGGGACCTGACCAGATAAATTATATTCTAGAAGACCAGCTGTCTCCTTCAAGGGGCTGAGGCTTTTTGGAAAGGTGCTAGAAGCCCAGCCATGAGAAAATGTTGATCTTTTAAATAAAGGGCAGACAGTTTGGATGATCTTTTGTCTGGTGAGCTGGATGTTGTTCCCAGGCGATAGGCAAAGTGTCTGCGTTTTCCCAGACTTGCCAGTTTCTTTCTGAGAGAGTTGCCAGACTGGTTTTCCAGGTATTGTGCAAAAAGAATGCATTTGGGTTGCAGCGCTACATTTGACAGATAAAGTCCCTGTCCTTGAAGATAAGATGTACCTCTGGGTCAGGGCTGATGGTAGCCAGGCCGGGTATGTGAGTAGCTGACTGGGTGCAGAATACTAATTAATGGATTGACCTTGATCTAGAGAATGGATCTTTCACACTACAGATTTCTGGCCTCCATCTTGCCTTGGTAAGTGTTTTTATTAATGACTTGGATAGAGACATTGATCGCCTGGTGATGAAATTTGTGGATGACACAAAGCTGGAAGAGACAGCTAATACACTGGACGGCAGAATTGCGATGCAAAAAAAGATTTGACAGGCTGAAACAATGGGCCAGATCTAATAAGATTATGTTTAATGGGGATAAATGTAAAGCCCTACACTTGGTTAAAATAAACAAGCAAATAAGATGGAATAAGCAGCAGATGGGAGAGATGTGCTTTGATAGTAGCCTGTGTGGAAATGATGGAGATGTTCCAATTGATTGTAAGCTCAAAATGAATCACTAGTGCACTGTAAGCTTAGACTATAATGGAAGTGTGGGTAGAAAATAACGGAGGCAGTGTCCTTTCTTACTCCAAATTGATGGCTCACATTCGCAAGTGCTCATTGTATGGTAAACATCTGTACATGGATTCTCTCATTTATTCTCACTTCTGGCCTTTGAGGGGCTATTATAACCCCATTTTATAGATAAGGAAACCAAAGCTGAGATTAAGTAATATGTCCAAAGTCACATACGAGAGCCAGGATGGGGACATGGGTGTTGTGACCCCACAGAGTGTGCTAAACCACTACGCCAGGCTGCCTTTAGTCCCTTTAGGTAGACAATAGTGCTAGGTTTTGGTATATCAGTTCACCTTATAAAAGTGAACATTTATAAGCTGAAGGAGTTGAGGACTTGAAGTCATATCACATACAAAATGGGAAAAGACTTGGGGCTGGGCCATGACCCCTGTCCTCCCATGTGTAATAGGTTTAGATTGTCCCTCCCTCAGGTCCTGGAGGACACAGCCATGGCCAAGGGGGTGCAGATACAAAGGCGCATATTCAGGTTCAAACGAGCATGAACTTTCTAATAATGACAGGGCTCTGACAATGGACTGACATCTAACGAGGGAGTGTCACTAGATGGCATCAAGCACAGGCCGATTGATCACTTGCCAGGAACCATCACGGGACCCGGTGACTTTTGAATTCTCATCCCACTGAGGGTTCTGGGCTTCTAGACAAGTCCTAACATCTGGACTGAAGAGCCTGGGCATTTTCAGGCACAGGGCAATGTCCTGGGGTTTTCAATTTCTTGCATTTCAACAATGAACACCAATAAACTGATAAACACTCCCCTCCAGGGAGCTACCTTATTTTTTTTTAACTATTATTCCTCAAGGATTTTTGAAGTATGTGCTACTCTTTACCTATATAACAAAAGTCCCTAGACAGCTGCCTCAGATCCATTGTGGAAGGTATAAGAACAAATAAGGAGACCAAAAAAAGTATATAATACTCTGTACTCTCTCTACTTCATTGTGGTAATGGTGCCCTTTTACTACTGTCAACTTATCAGATACATTTTGATACTGTCAGAATTTTATACATACCTAACAGCCTTTCACTTCCTCATCCCTATCCCAAAGTCAGCCTTTGTAAATGATGTTCTTTTTTTTTTAAGAATTACGTTTTCTTTGGTGGACAAAACTGAGGACTTAAGCCTAAGAGACAGCCTCTCAGATAGCTCTTAGGGACTGCTCCAATGATGTTCTCTATTCTGCCATGGTCTGGTGAAACAGAACTATTACATTAATGGTTATAATTATAAATCAAAGATGAGTAAATAGGTTCAGAGCAAGGAACTGAAGATATATTCAATCAGTAAATTACTTTATATGATCTATAATTCATGGACTTTGGAGCAACTGTTTGATTACTGAGAGATTTCCCTCTCTAAGACATCCAAAAATCTAGAGTATTTTTCATCTTTGTCCTGGATAATTAAGATTTTTGGACCTGTGGCCCCATATATAAAATGTTTTTAAAGTATAGCCTCCCATATTAAGAGAATAAACAGTGGTCCAGCAGTGAGGCTGACATTTTGTCAAGCCCCTAGCCAGCTAATCTGTCAGAGCAGCTCCTATCGCTTACCTGCTGGTGAGAAAGCAGTCACTACCCCGTGTAATGAGATGACGTCAGGCATTGTAGGTAAATATACTTGGGCTTGCGCTGGTCTCATGCTCCAGTCACATTTTCATAGGACGCCCACACCATCTTAATCATGCCTGGCAGGGAAGAAATTCTCTTTTCTCCCTTTTTTCCCCCGAGACGTATTTCTGTGTTTCCCCTGTATCATTTAAACATATTAAATCACTGTTAGTACGCAGAGTGGGCATCATGTTAGCATAAGATCTAATCAGAGCGAGTCTGCTGGTCTCTGAAGGCTTTATTCTTTTTGTCTCTTTCCTCTGTTTTCTTGTTAGACTGAAGAGCCTTTTTTGACATCCTCATTTGTTCTGCTGTGTAATAGCATGGGATCTTTCGGAGCTGTTGACATCTGCTCCACTCTAGAGAGCTGCAGAACTGAGCCAGCAAAGCAATAATAATTATGCCCGAATGGACTGCAAAGGATGCAGGAGATAAGAAGGAAGATGAGAAAAAACACATCCAGTGTGCTGGTGTTCTAACCTGGAGTGGAGGTGTGTGTGCGTGTACACACACTGAGGCAATTCCTATATGTGCATTGTAGACAGAAATCATTTTCCTGATGGTAATGGACTGGGACTCAGTCAGGTTCGGAGTTCTCCAAATTCCCCAATCCTTGCTCCTTCCCCCAGAAGGCCCTACTCGATGTGGGTGTTGCTTTCTCCATGTTCACTGGAGGTTTGTAGGACCCAGAGGAGAGGGGCCTTTTTCCTCCTGTCCCTACCCTTATACACAGCTGGGTAAGGAAGGTTGCAGATGTGTCTTCTTCCCTGGATACTACTCTCCGGGGATAAATTAGGCTCTTTGGGAAGAAGCTGTAAGTCTTCCTGATTGTCAAGATATTAGTTATTAAGTAACTGGTCTGCTGGTCCTATACTACTATCGAAAATAGCAGCTGGCGTCTACTGAACACTTAGTATTTGCCAGGCACTGTGACAGTCTTTCATGTCCTTAAAGAAACCCATCAGATAGGTGTAACTATTACCCACATTTGCAGATGAAAAGATTAGGGCACGGAGTTCCCTCACAGCTAACAGAAGGGTGGCTTCAGGAATTGGACCCAGGCCTCTGTGACCCCAGAAACTGCATTCTTAGCTCCTAGGCCATATTCACAGAGGCCTTGCTTGTACCTGAAGAGAGACTGGTTTTTAAAGGCTGTGGTTACACAAGAACAAAAGAACCAGTCATGTCATTCATTTGTGATTCTTCAGCAAAGCAGCCAGGCTGCTCAGTGACACACGTGGTCAGTTCCAAGAACAACCGATCAGCTTAATAAAGAGAACTGAAGTAAAATCAACCCCCAAAACCAGAGAGCCCACTTTCTTTTATTGGGGTAACTGGATATTTTGTAGAATCCAGGAATCCTACCGAAGCCCAGTGTCTTGAGGTCAATCAGGGCCCAGGGCTCGCTTACGCTGAACTGAGTCTTGAGACCCTGCTCCATCCTGGCAGCTGATGCACCAAGGCTGGACTGGCCCTGACCAACGGGGGGAGGCAGATGAGACTCATGGATGGGGAGCATCTGCTTCCTGCCTATGCCATCCGTCTCCCCCAGCCTCATTCCCACCCTGCCCCACTCCAGAACTTAAACCATAAAGTTCCTCTGACACCTTTTACCTCTTCAGAACCCTCTCCTGGGGAGGCCCAGATGACTCATTTACACTGAGTGACCCCTCTTAGGAAGATTTATTTTAACCAGGAAAAATGCCTTAATCAGGCCAAAGGAGTATATCTCCAGCAGTGGCACCTTAGGCCTCCCCAAGCTAATAAGACAGCTGGGGGCTCGGAGAGTGGCTCCATGTCACCCTCCTTATCACGCTCCTTGGGAAGAGGCAGGGCCTTCTTGCATCTACTCATCGCTGGATGGTGGCAGGGATGGAGCAGAGCCAAGGGCACAGGACCTCATAGGGGTCCAACTCAAGACATGGGAGTCATGAGGTTTTGTGTAGGAGAGCACTTTGCAAAAGGAACTTTGGAAAGGGTGAATCACAGCACTGAGGGACATTCTAGAGAGGAAAGGGAGAAAAAGAATGACCTAAACAATTGAAAGCTTGGGCAGAAAAAAGGCAAACTGGGATTACTCTTGGGAGATTAAAAACCTAGAGCTAGAGAGAAAAAAATGTCATGTGTGACACAATGTCTGTCAGCAGCTGTGCCGCTGAAAATTACCCAACAGGAAGAGCAGGCAGCCAGCAAGATGGAAACTGCCAACGCAATAATGCATCAAGGAATGCCAGGGCCAGTTTGGGTCATGGATAAAACTGAGCATGTCTGGGGCCAGAAAGAGCAGGGTCCCTCTCGGCATATGCCCAGCATCAGCACACAAGCTGTGAGGCCCAACTGGGCCAGGATTAGCGTTAATTGCCCAATAATAGCAATGGCCACGCCATATTTATAGATGATAGCTCCTATGACCACAGCAGTCAGTAGGTGAAATGCACTCAGCCAACCAAGACCTCGGGTATAGGACAGCATATCATCCCTTTGGCTTTCGGTGGTTTGGTTTTTTGTTTTTCATTTTATTGCTTTAAAAAAAAAAATTAATCTTTTAAATTTATACAATTTTTAAAGGTTACTTTCCACTTACAGTTATTTAAAAATACTGGCTATATTCCCCGTGTTGTACAATACATCCTTGAGCCTATCTTATGCCCAATAGTTTGTACCTTCACTCCCCCACCCTCATGTTGCCCCTCCCCCCTCCCCACTAGTTTGTTTTTTTGTAACCACTGGTTTGTTTTTTGTATCTGTGAGTCTGCTTCTTTTATGTTATTCACTAGTTTGTCATATTTTTTAGATACCACATATATCGCTTTTGGGTTTTAATGCAATAAAACGTCTTCCACCTCTGTAGAGAGTTGTAAGCCATACAGGAACTCTAGCAATTTAGGAATCCATAGAGTCTCTGGAAAATTCTATCTTGCCCTCCTGAGTCCCTGTGTTTAGTCACTAGGATCTGTAGTTGCTTGCTCTTCCCAGGTGAGTTGGAGCAATATGTCCAGAGACCTCAAGGGAGAGAGCTCTGAGTCCCCAAGGGCTGAGTGGACACCAGACCCCTGTAGTCCTTCCTGGAAGTGCACAAATGCACAGAGAGCTGGCCACCGGGAGCATCTCTGCAGCAAAGGCCACCGCCTGCGACAAGTCCATCCAGATCAGCAAATCTGCATAGTGTAGTTCTATGGGGACCGCTGCTCTTGATTCAATTAATGGTTTGTTTGTTTGCATAATTCTCCTCAGGAAGGACTGTGAGCACCTCAAAAGGATGTTAAAAGTATCCTTAGTAATAACAGAGTAAATACAAACCTAGTTTATCACTTTGTCACTTTCAGCAAACACCACTCTGACGTACTAACCTTTCCCAGGGAAGTGTCCTATTTAAGTCAACAGCCAGCCAAATAGGAAAAGTGAACGCGGGCCAGTCTGTGAACTAGTTCATGGTGAAAAGCCAAAATAATTTCTATAATGATATGTATTTTTTTAATTCCCAAAAATCTTTAAAAATGCCGGAGGCATGTGTATGACTTTCCCTTCCTCCCTCCTTCCACTTAAAAGCTTTTGTAGAGAACCTGCTGGGCTGATAGTACATTCTTTGCATCTCAAGGGAACACTTTGTAAAACTGTTTTTAGAACACTAATTTTTATAACACCCCAAGGAAAGATGGAAAGGTGGGCCATTTACATAAAATTAAGGATTTCTGCATATCCCGTTTCTGCCCTACCTCTTAAAGAAAACAGAGGGAGAACAGCAAGTTTCCTTGAAATTTTAGGATCCAGCTGAGATTTGATTCAAAAAGAAAATGCCTCTGAAGGAGGAAAGCAGGGACCAGAGAGTATGACCTATAGCCCTTTACTGGCTCAAGACATGCCAAGATGCAGGTGAAACCAGTGACCTCATTATGTACACGCTGGGGTGGGATTGCGGGAGTTTCTTTCTATGTGGCAAGATTACTCAGTGAAATCTCTCCAAACTTTCCATAGAAACGTTGGCAGTTAAGGCCTATGGACTATTTTCAAAAACTGAAATTTAACTCTTTAGCTAAAAAAAAACTATTTATTTTAGTTATGTACTATATCTATCGTTGGTTTTTAAATTAATTTTTATTGAAGTATAGTTGATTTACAATGTTGTATTAGTTTTAAGTGTACAGCAAAGTGATTCAGTTTTATATATATATGTATATATATTATATATATATTCTTTTTCAGATTCTTTTTCATTATAGGTTATTACAAAATATTGAGTAGAGTTCCCTGTGCTATAAGTAGGTCCTTGTTTATCTATTTTGTATACAGTAGTGTGTATATGTTAATCCCAAACTCCCAATTTATCCATCCCCTTCCCCTTTGGTAACCATGTTTGTTTTCTACATCCTTGTTTTTTTAAACAAAAGATAATGGACATAATCTTAACTTTTTTAATGGTCATCACCTGTCATGGATGAGCCTGGTCTTATTACCTGGAAGCTGGAGAAGTAAGTTCAGAAATCAAAATATACCTGGGGCAACTACAATTACTTTCAAAGTAGCAGAGAGAAATTGCCCTTCGCCTACCCAGCATCTGTTCCTATTTCCTCCTGCCTGTTAGAACTCAGGTTCTGTCTCCCCAGGAAGCCCAGGGGCCTCAGGGGAAGCTAATCAAAACCCAGCTTCTCACCACCACTTACTCCTGGGCATGGCTAATCTCAGCCCCTTGCCAGGGGTTGGTTCAGAAATGATCGTATGATTGAGCCAACAAGGCAAAAGGAGAGACTTTCTGAGAGCCTCTGGGGAAAATATCCTTGTTCTTTAGAGACTGCCATGGGAAGTCTCTGTGGACATTACGATTCCTGGATGTGAGGCAAACTGCTACAGCTGTTTTGGTACCAGGCTGAGGATGAAGTTACGAGGGGAAGAGGACAGAGCTAAGAGAATTGCAGGGAAATCCAGCTAGAACCAAAAGACCCCATCAACCTCAAAGCCTCAAGTACCTCTGGAATTCAGTTATATGAGCTATACTTGCTTTATAAGCTGGCTGGAGTTTTCTGTTGCATATAAGTAAATCTAAACTAATACAAGTTGGCAAAAACTAGGAACTTCCAAACAGTACTAATGACAAAGACAAAGCATTTGCCTGTGTAAAGAATGTAATATTGACTAATGGATAAAAAGGAGAGAAACTGCATTGAAATATAACAAAATGGCTTTCTCTACAGTGAAAATGATTAATTTATGAAGTAATTTACCACTGAATTTAAAGCCTTGTCACCACTTAGGACAGTATGAATACGACCAGGTAAAATGATCCAAAGTCTTAGAAACAGATATCTATCACAGCCATACTCAACCTTAGCATAGGACTTGTTGAAGAGAATAAAGCAGTACATCCTACTGTACAGTTTAAAATGGCCCTCAAGATGCCCTGGTCGAGAGACCAGAGACTGTTCTAGAGGCTCTGAAAATAAAAATACAGTTCCTAGTGGATGGGGCATGGGCTGGAGGAGAGTCAATCAAATTTATGGAAGCCAAGGCCCATTTTGGGCATAAATAAAAGTGGAAGGTTTTAAGGAATTGAAAAGTGTTCCCTTCCCATCTAAAATACCTCCCTGAAATCTCTGAAGTTTGAAATTATGTTAACTTAGGAATAAAGACAGTCCCTTAACAACGAGATAAAGGCCTCAGATGGAAATTTCCATGAGAGCACTAATATGGTACTAAAAACTAGGCTGCTCTGAAGTAGACGTTAGTTTACTTTCTGTACCACTGGATCTAGAGTATAAGCTTTGTGAGGCCAGGTATATTTTTGTCTTGTTCATTGCTTTGTCCCTCGTAACTAAAATGGTCCCCAGTCCATAGTACATGTAACAAAAATGTTTGTGAATGAATGAATGAATGAGATAGCCAAATCCTTACCAAAAACAAACTTTTATAGGAGAGAAGAAATTTTTAAAGGACACTATATGGCTGAACAAGATAAAGGAAAACTGAACCATGCAGAAGCTGAAGTGGTGGGGGAGGACGAAAGATGGGAAAGGCAATTTTTTCTTACTTTATTTAGTCAAGGGCAGCTTCTGATTGGATTCTCACACTAGACCCATGTCACGGAGCTGGAAAACCCGACATCCTCAGGCTAGAGAATCACGAAGAGTATTTGAGCCAAGTAGCAGAACCACATTGCACCTGCGCTTTCCACAGTCCTGTCCTCGTTCTCCAAATATCAATGCCCCCAAATCCCCTCCCCAAAGTCCACAGGTGGATTTATCATGAAGTTGATAAAAGTCAAGCTTTGGTGCCCCCAATTTGTTAGGAGGAACCCTAGCAATGCATTCACTTGGCATATGTTTTGGCAAAATTTGTAAAAGTCACATATTTTAGTCATAATAGGTCAGACTGCCTTCTCTTTCTACTCTGACTTGCCCTCTTATCAGGTGGCATCAGGGTGGCTGCAAGCATTTTGGGGGGCCCAGCTAAGGCAAGTGCAGTTGGAAATATATTGGTTTGAGTTTAACGGGATGTATTGATGTGATTCCCAGTCACTTTATGTATAAATATTTCTGGCTAACCTTTTGTAGGAGTGGCTTTCAGGAACATTCTCACAGCCCACTGTGGAAGCTCATCTGGTTGTCATCACATAAAGTGGCAGACCTAAATGTTGTATCACAATATGAATGTGTTCTATGACCTTAGTGGAGGAAAATAAAGGTTTGAAATGGAGCCAGAAGATTGTAGAAAATTCTTTCCAATCAATTTTTTTTTAACTTCTTTATTGGAGTATAATTGCTTTACAATGGTGTGTTAGTTTCTGCTTTATAACAAAGTGAATCAGCTATACACATACATATATCCCCATATCTCTTCCCTCTTGCGTCTCCCTCCCTCCCACCGTCCCTATCCCACCCCTCTAGGTGGTCACAAAGCCCCCAGCTGATCGGCTGCTTCCCACTAGCTATCTATCTTACATTTGGTAGTGTATATGTGTCCATGCCACTCTCTCACTTCGTCCCAGCTTACCCTTCCCCCTCCCCGGGTCCTCAGGTCCATTCTCTACAAACAAAGGATTCAGTATTCATTGACACCTACTCAAAATGAAGTTCTTTCCTATTGGGAATACACATGAAGATGCAATGTATACGTTTGTGGTTTTGTACCACACAATAAAATTATTTTTCATATGTTTGTATATGAAGTCCATGGAAATTATTCTGACATCTGAAGTGAATTGTAATGAAAAAAAATTATTCCAAAGGTATAAATCATTAACAGGAAGAGATTAATTACTAATAGAAATAATACATAAGCTCTTGGATTATTTAATGATCCAATTAATGAGGAAGAGTGAGTTATCTGAACATACCTGAAAAATTTGTATTTCTTTATGATTTGACAGGAATATGCATATTGACAAACATGTACTTCATCATACGCCACTACAGTGAGGACATTGCCAACAAAATAGTCAACAGTGAGCAACATCAAAGGAAAACCTTTAAGACTAGGCACTAAACAACAAAAAACTGGAAAAGGTCTGAAATCTTATAGATGACAAAAATTTGGGTAAAGTTTCCAAAACGTGACTATAATCCCAAACATCCATGTGATGATACCAATAATGAGCTGTGAAGCACACAGAAACTCTTCTAAATTATTAATAAACAAATTTGATCAACCATGTTACAGGAAAGAATGATTTATCTGTTTTTTTTTTTGCAGTGTATACATGTCAATCCCAATCTCCCAATTCATCACACCACCACCACCACCACCCCTGCCGCTTTCCCCCCTTGGTGTCCATACCTTTGTTCTCTACATCTGTGTCTCAATTTCTGCCCTGCAAACCGGTTCATCTGTACCATTTCTCTAGGTTCCACATATATGCGTTGATATATGATATTTGTTTTTCTCTTTCTGACTTACTTCATTCTGTATACAGTCTCTAGATCCATCCACGACTCTATAAATGACCCAATTTCATTCCTTTTTATGGCTGAGTAATATTCCATTGTATATATGTACCACATCTTCTTTATCCATTCGTCTGTCGATGGGCATTTAGGTTGCTTCCATGACCTGGCTATTGTAAATAGTGCTGCAATGAACATTGGGGTGCATGTGTCTTTTTGAATTATGGTTTTCTCTGGTATATGCCCAGTAGTGGGATTGCTGGGTCATATGGTAATTCTATTTTTAGTTTTTTAAGGAACTTCCATACTGTTCTCCATAGTGGCTATATCAATTTACATTCCCACCAACAGTGCAAGAGGGTTCCCTTTCTCCACACCCACTTCAGCATTTGTTGTTTGTAGATTTTCTGATGATGCCCATACTAACTGGTGTGAGGTGATACCTCATTGTAGTTTTGATTTGCATTTCTTTAATAATTAGGGATGTTGAGCATCTTTTCATGTGCTTCTTGGCCATCTGTATGCTTGTTGGGAGAAATGTCTATTTAGGTCTTCTGTCCATTTTTGGATTGGGTTGTTTGTTTTTTTGATATTAAGCTGCATGAGCTGTTTATATATTTCAGAAATTAATCCTTTGTCCGTTGATTTGCTTGCAAATATCTTCCCCCATTCTGAGGGTTGTCTTTTCGTCTTGTTTGTAGTTTCCTTTGTTTTGCAAAAGCTTTTAAGTTTCATTAGGTCCCATTTGTTTATTTTTGTTTTTATTTCCATTACTCTAGGAGGTGGACCAAAAAATATCTTGCTGTGATTTATGTCAAAGGGTGTTCTTCCTATGTTTTCCTCTAAGAGTTTTATAGTGTCCAGTCTTACATTTAGGTCTCTAATCCGTTTTGAGTTTATTTTTGTTATGGTGTTAGGGAGTGTTCTAAGTTCATTCTTTTACATGTAGCTGTCCAGTTTTCCCAGCACCACTTATTGAAGAGACTGTCTTTTCTTGTTGTATATACTTGCCTTCTTTATTATAGATTGGTTGACCATAGGTGTGTGGGTTTATCTCTGGGCTTTCTATCCTATTCCATTGATCTATATTTCTGTTGTTGTGCCAGTACCATATTGTCTTGATTACTGTAGCTTTGTAGTATAGTCTGAAGTCAGGGAGTCTGATTCCTCCAGCTCCATTTTTTTCCCTCAAGACTGCTTTGGCTATTCGGGGTCTTTTGTGTCTCCATACAAATTTTAGATTTTTTGTTCTAGTTCCGTAAAAAATGCCACTGGTAATTTGATAGGGATTGCATTGAATCTGTAGATTGCTTTGGGTAGTAAAGTCATTTTCACAATATTGATTCTTTCAAACCAAAAACATGGTATATCTCTCCATCTGTTGGTATCATTTTTAATTTCTTTCATCAGTGTCTTATAGTCTTCTGCATACAGAACTTTTTTCTCCCTAGGTAGGTTTATTCCTAGGTATTTTATTCTTTTTTGTTGCAATGGTAAATGGGAGTGTTTCCTTAATTTCTCTTTCAGATTTTTCATCATTAGTGTATAGGAATGCCAGAGATTTCTGTGCAGTAATTTTGTATCCTGCAACTTTACCAAATTCAATGATTAGCTCTAGTAGTTTTCTGGTGGCATCTTTAGGATTCTCTAGGTATAGTATCATGTCATCTGCAAACAGTGACAGTTTTACCTCTTCTTTTCCAATTTGTATTCCTTTTATTTCTTTTTCTTCTCTGATTGCTGTGGCTAGGACTTCCAAAACTATGTTGAATAATAGTGGTGAGAGTGGGCAACCTTGTCTTTTTCCT
The DNA here is from genome assembly GCF_005190385.1 of Monodon monoceros. Classification (NCBI taxonomy): domain Eukaryota; kingdom Metazoa; phylum Chordata; class Mammalia; order Artiodactyla; family Monodontidae; genus Monodon; species Monodon monoceros. The sequence continues at coordinate 79,523,129 of NW_021703774.1, read as the reverse complement.
GATCTTAGAGGAAATGCTTTCAGTTTTTCACCATTGAGAATGATGTTTGCTGTGGGTTTGTCATACATGGCCTTTATTATGTTGAAGTAGGTTCCCTCTATGCCTGCTTTCTGGAGAGTTTTTTTTTTTTTTTTTGTGGTACGTGGGCCTCTCACTGTTGTGGCCTCTTCCATTGCAGAACACAGGCTCCGGACGCGCAGGCTCAGTGGCCATGGCTCACGGGCCCAGCTGCTCCGCGGCATGTGAGATCTTCCCAGACCGGGGCACGAACCCATGTCCCCTGCACTGGCAGGCGGACTCTCAACCACAGCGCCACCAGGGAAGCCCTCTGCAGAGTTTTTATCATAAATGGGTGTTGAATTGTGTCAAAAGCTTTTTCTGCATCTATTGAGATGATCATATGGTTTTTATCCTTCAATTTGTTGATATGGTGTATCACATTGATTGATTTGCGTATATGAAAGAATCCTTGCATCTCTGGGATAAATCCCATTTGATCATGGTGTATGCTCCTTTTAATGTGTTGTTGGATTCTGTTTGCTAGTATTTTGTTGAGGATTTTTACATCTATATTCATCAGTGATATTGGTCTGTAATTTTCTTTTTTTGTAGTATCTTTGTCTGGTTTTGGTATCAGAGTGATGGTGGCCTCATAGAATGAATTTGAGTTTTCCTTCCTCTGCAATTTTTTGGAAGAGTTTGAGAAGGGTGGTTGTTAGCTCTTCTCTAAATGCTTGTTACAATGGACCTGTGAAGCCATCTGGACCTGGACTTCTGTTTGTTGGAAGATTTTTAATCACAGTTTCAATTTCATTACTTGTGAGTGGTCTGTTCATATTTTCTATCTCTTCCTGGTTCAGTCTTGGAAGGTTATACCTTTCTAAGAATTTGTCCATTTCTTCCAGGTTGACCATTTTGTTGGCATAGAGTGGCTTGTAGTAGGATGCTTAGGATGCTTTGTATTTCTGCGGTGTCCGTTGTAACTTCTTCTTTTTCATTTCTAATTTTATTGATTTGAGTCCTCTCCCTCTTTTTCTTGATGAGTCTGGCTAATGGTTTATCAATTTTGTTTATCTTCTCAAGGAACCAGCTTTTAGTTTTATTGATCTTTGCTATTGTTTTCTTTGCTTCTATTTCATTTATTTCTGCTCTGATCTTTATGACTTCTTTCCTTCTGCTAACTTTGGGTTTTGTTTGTTCTTCTTTCTCTAGTTCCTTTAGGCGTAAGGTTAGATTGTTTATTTGAGATTTTTCTTGTTTATTGAGGTAGGCTTGTGTAGCTATAAACTTCCCTGTTAGAACTGCTTTTGCTGCATCCCATAGGTTTTGGATCATCATGTTTTCATTGTCATTTGTCTCTACGTATTTTTTGATTTCCTCTTTGATTTCTTCAGTGATCTCTTGGCTATTTAGTAATGTATTGTTTAGCCTCCATGTGTTTGTGTTTTTTACGTTTTTTCCCCTGTAATTGATTTCTAATCTCATAGCGTTTTGATCAGAAAAGATACTTGATATTTCAATTTTCTTAAATTTACGGAGGCTTGATTTGTGACCCAAGGTGTGATCTATCCTGGAGAATGTTCTGTGCACACTTGAGAAGAAAATGTAATCTGCTGTTTTTGGATGGAATGTCCTATAAATATCAATTAAATCTATCTGGTCTGTTGTGTCATTTAAAGCTTGTGTTTCCTTATTAATTTTTTGTTTGGATGATCTGTCCTTTGGTGTAAGTGAGGTGTTAAAGTCCCCCACTATTATTGTGTTACTGTCGATTTCCTCTTTTATAGTTGTTAGCAGTTGCCTTATGTATTGAGGTGCTCCTATGTCGGGTGCGTATACGTTTATAATTGTTATATCTTCTTCTTGGACTGATCCCTTGATCATTATGTAGTGTCCTTCTTTGTCTCTTCTAATAGTCTTTATTTTAAAGTCTATTTTATCTGATATGAGTATTGCTACTCCAGCTTTCTTTTGATTCCCATTTGCATGGAATATCTTTTTCCATCCCCTCACTTTCAGTCTGTATGTGTGCCTACATCTGAGGTGGGTCTCTTGTAGACAGCATATATATGAGTCTTATTTTTGTATCCTTTCAGCGAGCCTGTGTCTTTTGGTTGGAGCATTTAATCCATTCACATTTAAGGTAATTATCGAAATGTATGTTCCTATTACCATTTTCTTAATTGCTTTGGGTTTGTTTTTGTAGATCCTTTTCTTCTCTTGTGGTTCCCACTTGGAGAAGTTCCTTCAGCATTTGTTGTAGAGCTGGTTTAGTGGTGCTGAATTCTCTTAGCTTTTGCTTGTCTGTAAAGCTTTTGATTTCTCCATCTAATCTGAATGAGATCCTTGCCTGGTAGAGTAGTCTTGGTTGTAGGTTCTTCCCTTTCATCACTTTAAGTATACCATGCCACTCCCTTCTGGCTTGTATAGTTTCTGCTGAGAAATCAGCTGTTAACCTTATGGGAGTTACGTTGTATGTTTTTTGTCATTTTTCCCTTGCTGCTTTCAATAATTTTTCTTTGTCTTTAATTTTTGCCAATTTGATTACTATGTGTCTCAGCGTGTTTCTCCTTGGATTTATCCTGTATGGGACTCTCTATGCTTCCTGGACTTGGATGGCTATTTCCTTTCCCATGTTAGGGAAGTTTTCGACGATAATCTGTTCAAATATTTTCTCAGGTGCTTTCTCTCTCTCTTCTCCTTCTGGGACCCCAATAATGTGAATGTTGTTGAGTTTAATGTTGTCCCAGAGGTCTCTTAGGCTGTCTTCATTTCTTTTCATTCTTTTTTCTTTATTCTGTTCCTCAGCAGTGAATTCCACCATTCTGTCTTCCAGGTCACTTATCCGTTCTTCTGCCTCAGTTATTCTGATATTGATTCCTTCTAGTGTATTTTTCATTTCAGTTATTGTATTGTTCATCTCTGTTTGTTTGTTTTTTAGTTCTTCTAGATCTTTGTTAAACATTTCTTGCATCTTCTCGATCTTTGCCTCCATTCTTTTTCCGGGGTCCTGGATCATCTTCACTATCATTATTCTGAATTCTTTTTCTGGAAGGTTGCCTATATCCACTTCATTTACTTGTTTTTCTGGGGTTTTATCTTGTTCCTTCATCTGGAACATAGCCCTCTGCCTTTTCATCTTGTTTGTCTTTCTGTGAATGTGGTTTTTGTTCCACAGGCTGCAGGATTGTAGCTCTTCTTGCTTCTGCTATCTGCCCTCTGGTGGGTGAGGCTATCTAAGAGGTTTGTGCCAGTTTCTTCAAGAATGATTTATCTTTATACTCTCTAGAGAGAAAATATTACAAGACCTCTGTCATATGAAGAGGTAATCCAAGAGCATGGAGCTCCCACAAATTAAGTAAAAATCTACAGGGTTATCAGACAGGTAGGTAACAAAAATATTGTGGATTTTTTTGGATTTTGTGATGCTTGTGGCATTTAAATATATTTTTTTAATTTTTAAAAATTATTTATTTATTTGGCTGCACCAGGTGTTAGTTGCAGCACTTGGGATATTTTAGTTGCAGCATGCAGGATCTTTAGTTGTGGCATGCGAACTCTTAGTTGCTGCATGTGGGATCAAGTTCCCTGACCAGGGATTGAACCCGGGCCCCCTGCATTGGGAGCGTGGAGTCTTAGTCACTGGACCACAAGGGAAGTCCCTTTACATATTTTTAAATTGTGTAATTTATGGTGATTCCTCTTATCATTTTAAATAAGTACTCAGTCTTGAGCTTAATTTTGTGTTAGTAATCTTTTTCTTTTAAAAGCCCTGTTAAATGATAGAAGCTTCAGATCCTCAAACCAATAATGATGTTGAGAGGAAGAGATCCTGGATCCATCTATGCTTCTATTCATTTCAACTCTGAATTGATTAAGCCATTACTCAGATTTTAAACACACACAACACACACGCAAATAAAAGAAAAATTTATAAAATGGGTGAAATGATCTAACATGAATGTTTCCATATCATCAGTCTTTCCTTAATAGCACAGCCATCCTGACCATCCTGGTGGTAGGATGTTATCTGTGTGTTGGTGATACAAGGAAGTTAATAGGGTTCTGGAATTCAGGAGCCCTCTTAGGGTTTATAAAGTGAAGAAGAAAAAAAAAGAGGATCACTGCCCTAGACAATTGTATCTAGAGAACAGAGAAAAGAAAATTTACTTTGGACTTGAAGTGTCTTGGGTTTAAATCCCAGTCCCGCTGCTTAAATGGTTGTGTGACTGTGAGACTTGATTTCTACATTTGTAAAAATAGGCAGAATATTAAGTGCCTTTTAGAGCTTTTGTGAAAATTAAATGCTACTACTGAAATTAAATGAAGCTATAAGGATTAAGTGAATAGGGCTGTTCTAAAGAGTAAATGTGCTCAGTAATAGGTGTTCTGTAAATGTTAGCTTCCTTCTGAAATACATAGAGCAGGACGTCAGCTTATGCAAAGAATGTAAATTTGTTCTGGTCATAAATGTCAATGCATTTTCTGACAATGCCAGTAAATTTGTACAGACTATATGGATTATATTTCACCTTTTTGCTTTATCCTGAGGCTAATACCAAATAGGGCAACGACGTGTGGGCAATTTTCGAAAGAAGAAATAAGAATGTCTGGTGACACAGAAAGAATTGTTTAACATACCTGGTCATCAAACACAATGTAAACAATTAGATACCATTTCTTCTCTCAGACTGGCAAAGATAAAGAAGGATGAGATGCCCTCCTGCCATTAGTAAGGGTGTGAGGGAGGGGACAGGCTCATAACATTGGATGGTGGGAGTTGAAATTGGAGCAACTGTTTGGAGGCCAATTTAAAAGTGGACAAAAAAAAAAACTTTAAAAAATGTTTACCCTGCATTTAAATATATGCCTCTCTATGGCCTAGTAATTCCACTTCTAGTTTACATTTTAAAAATGCGTAGTTACGTCCTCCAAAAAAATGTACGAGAATGTTCACAGCAGCATTATTCATATAGTCTAAACGTCTGATAACAGTAAATGAATCAATAAATTGTATATTCAAAAAATAGAATACCACACAGCAATATAAAGAATGAATTACTGCAATACACTACAGCATGGATGAATCTCACAGATATTATGTTGAGTGGAAGGAGCCAGAAACAAAAAATTCCACACCCTGTGACTCCATTTATATGATGTTCAAGCACATGGGGTAGGTATTGACTGGGAAGGGGCATTTAGGAGCATTCTGGGGTGCTGTGAGTGTTTAACACGTGATGTGGGTAGTGGTTACATAGTTGTACATACATAGGTAAAACTCAACTAGCTGTACACTTGATGTATATATGTTATACATGAACTAAAAAGTTTTAAGAAAGCATATCCTTTGATTTAGCAGTTATGTTTTCATTCTAAAGGAAAAATCAGAGGAGGTTTACACACAAGAACCATCACCACAGGGTTATTTATTGTAGCAAAAATCTAGAAATAAATTAGTTCAATAATAAGGAAGTAGTTAAATTATAATACCTTCAAACAATAGAATGCTATATAGTCTTTAAATAAGATTAAATAGAATAGTTAAAAACATGGAAAGTTGTTCATAATGTATTGTTGAGAAAAGGCAAGTTAACCAAAGGGTTAATACTATATTTGGTAGAAATATGTGTGTGTAGATAGATAGATAAACAAATATATTTTAACCAAATATAGTATTATACATACTATATTTATATAGTATACATACTATATGTATGTGTGCATTCTAGGTGTGCTCTCCAAACTCAGTTTCTGGCTGTAAAATGGGGATAATAATAGCACGTATCTTATAGCAATGTTACCTGGATTAAATTAAATAATCTGTATAAATCTGTGTTTAACAGTGTCTGGCACAAAGCACTTTATAAATATTAGCCGTTACCTTACTCTGGGATGCTGGCCAAGACTCCTGTTACCAGCACTAACTTAACTGTTCTTCTTTTCACCTTGGGTATCCGCTGACCTGGTTATGACTTGTTCCTTTAAGGGGTAACCAGAACTTTGCTGGAGACAGGGTGGCAAGATTATCAGGTACTGACGCATCCCATCATCTGAAGACCATGGGACAACCCCATCTGATCAGGGACATTCCTTCTGAAAGCCGGGTCTCAGGGTTCTTCTGCAGACATGTCCAATTCCAACTGATACGAGAGCCACAAGGACAGCCTTGTGAATACCCCTCAGAGAACCTTGGGGCCCAGGTTCTAGAGTATTCTGAGACCTACAAACCCAAGGAGAAAGTTAGGAAAGAGCTGGTTTGCTTTCTTTGTGCTTTTCCTCCTCCCACTCACTACAGAAGTGTTTTGCGCAGCTGGTTTTAGTTTCATTTTTGCATTGTCTCCTCTTTCCCGATTCCTGCCTGCCTTGTTTTCCGTTTCTATTTCCATGCTTTTCCAAAATGTTCGTTTTCAGAGCTGCTTCCGTGCTTTCTTCTCCCGGTACCAATCTGCCTGCCCCAATGTCTCCTTTCTCCCCTCCTTCCTTCCTTTTCTCTCCCTTCCTTTGCATCTCTCTTGAGACAGGTCTAGTGGCCTGGTTGCCATCTGCTGCCTTTTTTTTTTTTTTTTTATGAGGTTGAGATCAGATGGCATCTAATCGATCGTCATGGTCTCCATGGTTACCAGGGTGACAGAGCACTTGGGAGAGACACATTCTCCAGCCTGGGGCTGTCAGACCACTCCTGAGAGGGAGAAAGAAAATAAAACCTCTTCCCTCACATTTACACATTTACATCTCTCTCAAATGCAGTAGAACATAGACCCTGTTTATGTTTTACATAGCCACCTAGTGGCTTGGGGCCAGGGAATGAAGAGTGACTTTTTTCTATGAAAAAAAAAAAATGCACAAGAACAAAAGTAAAGATTTTTTGTTTTGAACCTCCGAATACCCTCATCCTCACCCCATACCCACAGACTATCACCTTTTAAATTTTTCTTTCCCCTTTTAATGTTTGGGCATTAATTTAGTAATTCTAATGAAGTGTTTCCTTCCAATAAATCACAGAGTAGTTCTAAAACTGACAATTGACAATTCTTCAGAAAAACAAAGAGCCACTCATAAAATTACCAACACTTTAACATTTGATTAGGATCAGCGGTAACTTTAGTTGTAACTTGTTCTTTGGCCAAGAATTATTTGTAGTACAGGAAGAAGAGCAGTCACATATGATGAAATGTAAGCAAAATAACCCCTCTTAATGCAAAAAGGTGTCTGGGCATGACTGGTCTGTAACACTTTAACGCACAGGGGCTGGCCAATCCCGGTCTTATTATAATAGAATATGGTGGCGTTGATGGCCCAGGTCTGGTTGAAAGAGACATGAGAAAGGTCTTGGTAATAAGGATGTGTAACTAATGGGACAAAGGCTAGAGTTTTGGAGAAACTCAGAAGAAAACAACCAATCTTCATATCATTAAATAATGTTAAAACTGCAAATGTAATGCTGTCTTTGATTTATTCACACACCTTTAATCCTAGGCACAGATGACTTGGGGCTATAGGCTGTTTTACTTCCTCTCCTGGTAATGTTTTATGCTTCATAACACTTATTAGAAATTCTGCTCTTGTTTACCTTTGTCAGAGAAAACTAAATTTAAAATTATGACACAGGTCCAAGGCCCGTAAGTAATTATTTTTCATTGAAAGTAAAAACATCACCTCGAACGATGGGCAGTGCCTCCTTTCTTCTTTCCTTTGTCTCTGATGTCACTTCAGACCTCCTCCATCCCCTCTGTACAGCATCTTAGTAAGATTCAGATATATTCATCTGCGGTGCCTTTGGCTGTTAAGCAAATATCACACTGATATTTGAAATAGAAATGATGCCATCAGTTGGAGGAGAGACTTTAATATAAAGGGAAAGTAATTTCTTGTGAACACAACCCCTCTTACTCACTTTGCACCTCTGCGTCCTTGCTAATACCTGCCCCTCTTCCCTCTCCACAGTTCTTCCCACCCTCCACCTCTTTCCTGGTGACCTCTATAGGATGGCCAAGGGACCTGCTTGTACTTTAATTCCCACATCCTCAGAAAAGCCCTCCCGACACCCTATGGTTCAGAGACCTGAACTCCTCATTTCTTATGGTCTACACTTCTCATTCGGGACTTAGCCTGTGGTGACTTATATCAGCGGTCCCCAACATTTTTGGCACCAGGGCCCAGTTTTGTGGAAGACAATTTTTCCACAGTTGGGGGGTGGGGAGCAGGGGATGGTTCAGGCGGTAATGCGAGCCATGGGGAGCAGCAGATGGAGCTTTGCTCGCTCACCTCCTGCTGTGCAGTCCAATTCCTATCAGGCCGCAGACCGGTACCAGTCCAATGCCCGGGGACTGGGGACCCCTGCCTTAGATTCTCCTTGATGTATTTGTTTTGTATATTTCTGGTCTCTCAATTGTAAACTCCAGAGGGGAGAGACTGTGTCCCCTGCTTCTGGGCTCTTCCCTTGCTTTCTACCTAGTTAGCCCTCACTAAGTTTTGATGAAGATGATCACAGCCTGTTGTGTCTGCTACCATAGCTGGCTTTCCATTTTAAGGCCTTGGATCTTAGCATTCTTGATCTGCAGTGATTTGATTTTGTGTCAGCCAGGAAGCTATCCTTGCTTCCTTCCCTCCCATACTCTGGTGCACAAGCGTGCTGCTCAGAGAAGGTGGGTTCCATCTCGGAATGAAATGAGTCATTTGTTCCCATCAGGATGACTGCCACAGCATGGTGTCAACTCACTCCTGCCTTTGGTAAATTGAGTTTGTCAGTGCTCAGCCACACAGCTGAGTGAAATGTTGTGTGATGTGGGCTGTCTCCAGGGAGAGAGAAACTGGCATAAACCACATCCTAATGGGATCCAGAAACAAAGAAGCGTGAATGAAGTGTTAATTGCATTCATAAAGACATTAACAAAGGAATTAAAAAGGCAGTGGCTTCCATCCCCCACTCAAGATCCACAGGAAAACATGTGACCCCAAAGAATGTTTTAACAATAATCATCGAAGTTTATTGCTCGCAGACTGCAGAGATGACTGTCAATAAATATTAGCTTTTCAAAGAACGAACAAACTTTTTTTTTTTTTTTGCAGTACACGGGCCTCTCACTGTTGTGGCCTCTCCCTTTGCGGAGCACAGGCTCCGGACACGCAGGCTCAGCAGCCATAGCTCACGGGCCCAGCCGCTCCGCGGCATGTGGGATCCTCCCGGACCGGGCACGAACCCGTGTCCCCTGCATCGGCAGGCGGACTCTCAATCACTGTGCCACCAGGGAAGCCCACGAACAAACATTTTTTGTTCATTATCTTGAGTACATTAACCAGCAGACAGTTTAGTCTACCCCACCTCCAGTTCTCTTCTTGCTCCTTGCAGCCTTTGTATGATTTAAGTTCCCAAAGAATCAAGAGGCATTTTCAATGCTGCTTCATTAACCATAAGGATGTCTGCTAACAGTTTGAACCTAATCAATCCTACAGTTCTTATTAGAGCAAAATGCTTATTATCTGGGAGATTTTTTTGCTTTTTGAAGTAAAATGACAAGACTGGGGGTTTGTTTTACAGTCCTTCTTGAATATTCCTGAGATCACCTGCAGTGTGGGCAACCTGAGGCTCCCTCCCCCTGCCCTTTGGCAGGGCCCCCAGCTGCTGACAGCAGGGCTAAGCTGGCAAAAGGGCAGAAGGCTGCATTTGGCTGAAGATGGATCACACTGATGAATACTGTGCCTGGTTAATGAAGTCAGGGCCACAGATTGGGGGCCTTTTATGGTTCTTTTCACTCAATTTCACCCTCACAGACCACACCACTAATCCCAGCCGGTCATTCTGTGTATGTATGCAACGGGTGACTCAGGGACTAGATAAAAGTAAATGAATCTCATCTAGAAGATCAGAAATCTCTACAGAGGAAGCAGAACTAAAAAGTGTGTTTACATAGAGCCTCAGGCAGCACATGCAGCAGCTCCGGAAGATACATACAGCAGGTATTCCCACCTTCATCCTGCAGATAAGAAAACAAAAACCCAAAGAAATTAAGTCAAGTCCTGGCATTAGAATTCAGGTATTTTTGATCATCTGACTGCTCTTTCTACCGCAGGAGTCTGACTCTCTTGGGATCTCATTTGATTCTCACAAGAATCCTGTGAAGTAAAGCAGGCGGTATAAACAAGGGAGTCGATTTGCCAGGAGCCATACTAATGCAACCAGAGGAGGAGGTGCTCTTAAGCCCATGCCTAGAATTTGGCTGAACAACTGTATTTTTCAGTCTAGCCTAAATTGACCTCATTCATGGATGGTGGCAGATTTAAAAGTGACAATATTCTAGTCTGTTGTATGTGTCCAGGCTGATCAACATGGGTCAGTCAGAGGAAGCAGTCTCAGAAGTGCAGACAGCATCTTAGGAGAGCTCACCTTCCAGTTGTCAGAATCAGACCCACTGAGTCTCTTGTTCCTTCTAATTCTGCTGAAGATATTAGGGGCATTTCCTTTTGTATATGACCTGTACATTAAATAGGGATATCACAGAATTCCTAAAATAAAAAATTTTGGATTATATGTTGCTTTGTATTAGTGGTTCTTAGTTTCATATCTATATTACCAAACACTCGAAAGATGATTGTCTTTATTTCTCATTAGAACACATCATTTATCATACCTGAGGCCATAATCTTCAAGCAAATTTAGCTCCATGTAGACATGCCATCAAGTTGTGCAGGAGTCTGATCAAACAGCACTTTGAATTAATTATCTAGAAGTTATTAATATTGTTATTTGCACTTACTTTACTTGTATTTTTGTCTTGATTAGAGGGTCCTGTTATACCTTTATGTTGCTCCTAAGATAAAAGACTAGCCAATTGTAATCTTATTTGTCCAAGGCTAGGAGTAGGATGCAAAGATTTATACTAAATGGGGAAAAAATCAAGGTGAGCAGTTGGTCAGTCACGTATTCAATTGAGGTTACAGCCTTAGTTTTTTATCAGTAGCAGAAGGGCTGAATATTTTTCCTTGGAATTTCTTGTATCAGAATACATCACTTTCACTTGCCTAAAAATGTTGACTGAGAATATGAAGGAGTTTGACACTACCATTATCTACTGATATTCAAAACACCCAGGGAATCATCTGGTAAAACATCTAGTTTTTATAAATTATTTTCTTTTCATCTTGTCATTTGGATAGTGAGGAGACACACCCTGAGATGCCACCTAAATCCTGGAGGGGAGGGGGAGTTTCAGGCTTTTATTCATTCTATTTATGTCAAAATTAAGAGAATTAATTCATGCTCCTAAGCCAAAATAGTGTCATTATTGTAGAGTGATCATTCTGATCATTCATTCTTTCCCATTCATGGAAATCCAAATGGTTGAAGTCGTTTTACAGGGCTGTACTGTACATTATGGGTAGCTACTAGCCAAATGTGGCTATTTAAATTAAAATTAATTAAAATTAAAAATTAAGTTCCATATTCTAAGTGCTCAATAGCCACATGTAGTTAGTGACAGTGCAGGTTTATAGAACATTTTTGTCACCATAGAAAGTTCTATTAGACAAAGTTGTTCTAGAGCAAAAGATTGAAATCCACACAGGCTGCAGAAATACACCCTATATCCAATCATCTATTTGTAGAACCATATAGTTTCACTGAGAGTGACTTGTGGGACCCAGCTGCTGGGGCCTGGACATCAAGGAGGAGGTGGCCTGCAGCTTTCTTTCTCAGAGTGAGAACTGGCCCTGAGTGTCATGGGAGAGGATGAGTCAAATCTCTGGAGAAAGGGCAGGTGCGGATGAGCCATTTCCATTTTCCACTCCTGCAACTCCCAGAACCTTGAGTCCTGACCTGCCACCAAGTCGTGCTTGCACAGAAGCCCAAACCAAAGAGCATTTTGGATCAGTTTTCTGGCCGTTACTTCTTTGCAAAATCTATCTTGTGCCTTTGATTAAGGACTTTCTTTCTTTGTGCCATGAATTTAAATGAATCTGAACCTAGCAGGGTTTTCCACCAACCATGACATTTAGCATGGGCATTGACCAAAAGAAAGAAGGCTACCAAAAGAAAGAAGGCTTCAGACAAGCCAGGATTATGACAGAGACTGAACAGTATGGGCCGGTATTCCTGGACTGGACATCTTTAAGTGAATGCCATTCATTGGCTCCTCATCATTAAACCTATCCATAGACTGAAGTTCTTCCTCTAAGATGGAAAAGGTGGGAACAATTTCCAGTGCTTGCTGCATTAGCCACTTAAACTTGTAAAACCTTAAAAGTAATACATCACCAATCATATCCTTTTCTCTCTCTGATGTATCTCACTAGGACTATCTCTACTATATCAAGAAAGAGATTGGGGCGGGATGTTTTCGTCAGATAGTTCAGTCATTTGCAAAAAGCACGTGAGGTAGACAATTCTCATTACTTTTATCACATACTTCAAAGTGGGCTTTATTGGGGACATGTTTTATTTTCTTAGTAGACTGTAAGTTCTTTAAAACTGCTAATAATACATGTTTGCATCCCACAAGTATCTGATACAGTAGGAGGTGCTCAGCACCTTGGTTCAACTCCATCAGCAAATATTAATTGAACAAACTAATGAATGAATAAGGAGATTATGGATGACAAATTTGTCTAGCCTGGTAATTTTTAGCTGATAGCTATAGGAGGTTGGAGGACAGGGGGAAGAGGTTCAAATTTTGAGAAGAAACAGATTGTGAGCTAATTGAAAGTGTATGCCTTCAAAACTTCCTTTGAATTTCCAGAGGTTTATAATGGGAGAGAAAACTGTTTTGAAGGGCAACTGTGTGTTTCAGTTGATGGAGTTGGTGATTGATTCGGTGATGTTCATCCAGCCTATTCTCTCCTTTACAGAATTTCCCTTCTGACATTCTTCCTGGAAGTAGGGAACCTAAAGTAATGTATGAATTTGTTTTGTATTGTTTTGTGTTGATGGCTGAATGGCAGAATAATGGAGTTAGCTGACAATGAAAATGATTTACACGACTGAGCCCAAGCCCATACACTTTTTTACAAACTGAATGAAAGCAAATCCAAAAATTAAAGTGACCACAGGAAAACCTTGAAATCCATCCCCATACTTCCAATCATCCCTGATAAATCAAGGTCCAACCCCATCTTCAATATTTGCAAGAAAAGAGAACTGTAGGTGTATGCTAAAGGCCATAGAAGGGACTTTAAAAAACGCAATAACCTCTTTCGGGTTTTAACAATGCCGGTCACCTACGTAAACACGTTCTGTGATGTAGCTTTCTAGGTCATGTATCTTTAAATAACCGTGACTTATATTAGTCTCTTGTTCCAACTGTTTTTCTAGTATCTCTCTTGCTGAAATGGTTTCAATTAGAGCCTGGAAAGGGTTGATACAGAACTCTTTCTCGGTGCTTGCCAACGTGGGATTTGGTTTTAAACATGGCTGATTTTCATCCAAAAAAAAAAAAAATCCCCCCTTCCTGCCCTGGAGTTAGAAGAGATTATTCTCAGACAGGCATTTAGCTGATTTTTAATGTCAAAGAAACTTAATTTGCAAACTCGTTAGAAACTCTTTAGTAAAAGCCGCCTAGTAAAACAAATGATTAATATTGGTAAACTCCTCATTTGCATATTAATTACTCTCCATACTCAACTAATTAAAACTGCACTGCCTGTTTGAGGACATCTAGACTGCTAGTCTTGTTTCTATGTACAAGCATGTATTTTAATGAAAATAAGGATTAGTGATTATGTCTGTATTTTCCTAATGTACTAGTTTTTCCATCTATGACACTTAGGACTCCTTGAGAGGTCATAGAACCATCTTTAAGAAGCCATTTCATTGGCCCAAAGATCACTTTTGTCCTAGGATTTGTGTGCTCCTTCAGGTTTTTATGGGAAGAAAATGGTTGGATTATTCATGACTGGTAGTAGTTGAAAATAAGTAAGAAGGGCATCAAATTGTATCTCAGTATTTGTTTTCCTCAAGTCTTGGTCTTGTATCCTGAAGTCTTGGTAAATGTATTTCTCCAGTACAGTATTTTTTGATATTTACTTAACTACTCTAATAATTTATTCTACTTTTTAATTTTTTTTCTCTGTAATACATACAGAGTTTTATTAAATACTTTTTAACTTTTAATAAAGAATTATTGGGTGTGAAAGTAGGCTAATCTGTTTTAGAAAATTATGCTTTCAGAAAGCCTAGTTATTTGGACACAAGACCCTTGCTCTCATTGGTGAAAATGTATTTCCACTGTAGGCAAAACAAAACCAACTAGACAAACAAAAATACCTATGAAAATAAACAACCTTTGAGTACAGTGCCCTCAAATGAGATTCATGAGAAGTTATATTAGTCCCAATAATCAAGTGACATTGGCCAAATTACTGAACTTTTCTCTCATCTGCAAGAACTAAAACTAAATATGCAATGAGTGTTTGCTTCAGGCATTTTCTTATGACACCCAGTCCCCAAATTGAGTTAGGTGCCACTGCTAGGTTCTTCCATAGCACTCAGTGTTTACCCTTCTAAAAGACCACATCTTTTAGTACGGTAATCATATCTTTATTTATTTATACTCTTTACTGGATGATTCTCCATAGCAAGGCCTCTGTCTTTTTCATTATTATATTCCCCCCTACTTATCACAGCGCCTGTGATAATAGTACATGCTGATTAAATAACTGCCAAATAAATGGATAAACCAATGATAAATGGATACAACAATAAATACATTGTGTGTTTCAATTATCTATTACTGCATAACAAATAGCCCCCAAACTTAGAAACAAAAACAATAATCATTTCTCATGATTCTGTGAGTTGGCTGGACAATTCTTCTGCTCTTTCACCTGGGCTTGCTCATGGTCCTGCATTAAGTTGGGGGTCTTCAGGAGTTGGACTCAGCTGGGACAGCTGAGGATCTGGAATTCTCTCTCTATATGCCTTTCACCCTCAAGTTGGCTACTTGGACCTCCTATTATGGTAGTAGTAGTGTTTTAATGCATCCAGTGTATTATGCCTCCTTTACAGAATTTCCTTTCTGACATTCTTCCTGGAAGTAGGAAACCAAAAGGTATCATATGAATTTGCATTATATTTGTTGCAACCTCCTTCTAATATGACTTCCTATTCTGCAGAAGCTTAAAAAGATAAAAACTATTTATTAGACTCCCTTGCAGCTAAGGTTCATGATGACATACCTTCAACAAATCAGATGAACACTGTGAGAACTGACTTTGAAACTAAATCAAATGGGAAAATAGGCAGTAGCTGGAAGGGCATCAAAGGATATCAACTTTTGTTGGTGTGGATAATAGCAGCTATAGCATAGCTCCAGGGACAATAGTCCTGGTTGGAGTCATGTCCTGGATGCATGGCTTTGATGGTACGATCTCAGAGTCTGCAGTAGGTGTGGCATCTTCTGGACTCTTAGCATGTAATCTGTAGCAGAGGGAACAGTGCCCTTGGCAGTGTCCTTTGAAGGTGATGTTTGGGAGCCATTTTTCCTGAAGATCTTGTCTAATGCTTACCTATCTAGCCCTTTCAGTACTTTTGTAGGCACCAAATTCCTTTTCTTTTAAAAATAGCCAGCATAGTTTCTGTTTTTTGCACTGAACCCTGATGGGTAGATTTCCTTCCTGGATTATTATGGAGTTTCTGTGAGACATTTTATGTAAAAGTGACTGGCACTTAATGAGTACTTAGAAAGAATTAATTTTCCTTCTCTTATAATTTGTATATACAAAGTCACAGATGAAACATCCAGGTGTTCTGAAAGATTCTGATAACTGACTGTCTCTCCCTCTGTCTCTTTCCCTTAGTTTTCAGTTGACCTGTAAACACAATCTTTAATCAAAAACTTAGAGTTACACAAACACAGAAATATAGAGATGCAAAATGCATCCTCCTCTTATTCATTCTTTTAACAAAGGCTTATTGACTATGCATTAAGATTCAGCACCTGATCCTGAACTTGGCCAAATCATTTAATCTCCCGGAGCCTCAGTTTTCTCATTTAAAAAATGAAAGAGATGGACTACATCATTTCTAAGTTTTCTTTCTTACTTGCTTCAAAATTGTGTGTTCTTTATATCACTAAACAATTAACTCCCAATTTTGATCTATGAATATGCAGTCTCAGTTTGCCTCAGGGTTCCAGGCTTCTCTGGTGGTTTGGAATTGTGTGAGAAGAGTTGACCATGTGTTTTCATGTACTTGTTATTACTCAAATCAGCTAGGAGAACCACCCTTTTATCAATAATAATATATTTTCTTGACCCAATGAATCATATATCTAACACTCCTAAACATAATTCTTCCCTCCCTTTCACATTTAAGAAAGCACTATGACCACCATTGCTAACATTTATTGAACAATTACTATTTATTGTGTACTTTGTATTTTCTTATGCACATGACTTAGTGCCCATTTAACATCTACAATGCTCTATGTACTTTTTTGATATGATGAAACCGAGGCTGAGAGAAGTACAGCAAGTTGCCTAAGATCACAGAACTAGTAAGGGGCAGAGCTAGATCTGGACTAGGTTTATTTGAACCGAAATCCTCTTTCTTAACCACTACAGTAGACGGCCTCCCAATAATAATAGTGATGATGATGATAATAATAATAATTAGTAGTAGTCGTTTTGAAAATACTGTTATTTTAGCTAACCATTATTGAGTACTTACCCTAAATGCCAAATACTCTGTTCTTTTATTCATATTCTGAATTCATTCTTATAATTTACAACCTAAATCCTATTATAACCTCCATTTTATAGATGAAGAAATGGAAGCTTATTGGTTTTAAGCATCTTGACCAAAGCTGTTCAGTTAATCAGTGGTGGAGCTGGGCTGTGAGCTTAAGCACTATGGAACCAGAGTGGTCCTGCATGTCATGTGTTACGGTCTCCTGTTTCCTGTAGAGATGGGGTTGACTCTGCCTTAATTTATGGAAGAAGTAAATTGTTTGCATAATTAAAAGTCATGTAAGTAACAAGTACATATGGTGCTTCCCACAACTGATTCTGCCCATCAGTGTGCCCTGACCAGGACTGGGAACCACTAACAGAGGCTTGTGAGCAAAGAGGGAATGAATCAAGTGGTCTGTGTGTGCAAGAAGAGCTGTGCTGTGAACACATGTTCCTTCTTCTCAAATGGGTGTGTGAGGACCTTAACAACCCTTTTTATTATCCTCCCAGAGCTACAGAGTTTCTGACCCTGTTTCTATCAAGGTGATGGTGATTATGGGAAACCACTTTATATTTCTGTTTTAAACATCATTTTTAATGTTATGTAGACATGTGTTTAAAATGTATGTTTTTGGGGGGAGAAAGTATGGCCATTTAAAAATCTGAATCAGTCTTACAAGTGACCTAGATGCTGGCTAGAATTAATAAAGAGAAAAATTGTAAGTCCAAGCAATTAATTATTAAACACCTAACAGCCAAGTATAGTACCTGTGGGCAGAAGGCCCTTTCCTTTGAGGAGGCAAAAACTAATTGCAAACACAGAGCTGCTGAGAAGTCACGCTGGGAAGCATGGGGTGTGCATAGCAGTTGTCATTTTCTGTTGGATGAGCCACATTAAAAGAAAGGTGGAGATCTAAGAAAAAAAGTATTTAAAACCCCTTGGGAAATTTATTCAATAACTACTCATGAAAAAGAATAGGTGATAATGAGAGCCAGGGAGAAAGGTAGTCAGGGGATGTTTACTCTGGGTTGCAGGGAGCTCTGTGAGTCCCGAGGCTTCCGATCCCTGAAAGAGCACAGATCTAGCACATAGTAGGTGCTCAAAAATTATTAAAATAACTAGAGGAAACTTTATAAATATTATTGAAAAGAGTACCTATGATGGATTGAATGTTTATGCCCCCCCCACCATTCATATGTTGAAGTCCTACCCCTCAACGTGTTGGTATTGAGAGATGTGGCCTTTGGGAAGTAATTAGGGTTAGATGACATCATAGGTGTGGAGCCCTGGTCTGATGGGATTAGTGCCCTTATAAGAAGAGACACTGGAGAGCTGGTCTGTCTCTCTCTCCCCAGCAGCATAAAGAAGAGGTCATGTGAGGACACAGATAGAAGGGGGCCATCTGCAAGCCAGGAAAAGAGTCCTTCCCAGGAACCAAAAAGGTTGGCACCTTGATTTGGGACTTCTCAGCCTCCAGATCTGTTAGAAATAAATGTCTGTGGTATTTTGTTATGGCAACCTGAACAGACTAAGACAATACCTATACCCAAGCCCTTACATATCTTTAAATCTTGTCCCACTTGGGAACATGTATAATTATACAATAGTATATATGTTATACCTTATATATACATTTATGTGTATACATTGGTCATTTTAATGTTGTGTTTTTTAATAAGTAGTTAACTTTGAATGTGAAATAACTTCCCAATTGAATGAAAATCATACTATTTTCTATGACTCAGAGGTCCATGTCCAAGGAGAAATTGGTATTCAAATCTTAGGGCTATGACCAGGGCCCTACAGTCAATACAGTGGCACGACACCAACACATAGGCAGATACCAAAGAAGAAATTCTGGTTTCTACACTATGGGTAAGGCATAAACTCACAATTTGCAGTCACTTTCTCTTCTTTTCCCTCTCTTTCTTTCTTCCTTGTATCGGGCCTTTGGGACACATAATAGATAGAAAAGCAAACACAGGCCATGTGGCCTCTAGATGGGGTGTGCAGGATACACTATGGGACTGCCATAATAAGAGCTTTCAGAGGAGGTTCAAATCCCTCAGGGCCTACTTCCTGAGGTTGAGTTTCTGGGGCAGCAGACTGTCAGCCTACATATTTCTCTGCCTCACAGTCTTCCTCACAGTGAATACAAACCATTCCTGAACATCAGATAGAGAAAGTACTAGCAAATCCCAGTTACGAGAGCTCTTGCTTCACCTGTGAGAGCAGTCCCCTCCTTGGGTATACATAACCAAGAGCTGATAGCTTTTTATACAATTTGACATAAAGGTGAGTGTCTCCTTGGGAGAAAG
This sequence comes from Monodon monoceros, assembly GCF_005190385.1. Classification (NCBI taxonomy): domain Eukaryota; kingdom Metazoa; phylum Chordata; class Mammalia; order Artiodactyla; family Monodontidae; genus Monodon; species Monodon monoceros. The sequence goes on along the minus strand of NW_021703774.1, from coordinate 79,504,148 downwards.
GTATATTAAAAGAGTAGCTGAATTCTGGAGACTAGGGTTAGATCTAATCTCTATTTCTTATTAACTGTGATCCTTAGTACCTTGCTTACTCCTTCTGAGACCTTCCCCTTCTGTGTAAAATGGGGCTAATAGCTTCTTCCCTACCTGTTTCAGTGAGTTGATCTCAGAAACAAATGAGGCAAATTTGAACATACAAGATCCTTTTGTAAAATATAATATTCTACACCAGTGGTGGGGAAACTTTGGTCCACAGGCCAAATCTACCCCTCTGCTTGTTTTATACTGCCCGCAAGCTAAGAATGGTTTTAACATTTTTAAATGGTTGAGAAGAAGGTTTCATGACATGAAAATTATGAGATTCACATTTCAGTGTCTATATGAATGAGTGTAAATGATCATTTGTTTATGCATTATCGATGGCTACTGTAACACTTACCATGTCAAATTTGAGTATGACCCACAAAGCCCAAAATATTTACTGTCTAGCCCTTTACAGGAAAAGTTTGCTAACACCTGCTCTACACAATTCAAGGGATTATTCTCTTTTTATTAAAGGGATGCACCTTATTTCCATGGTTTTGGCAAACAACTGGGCCTGCCATTGAGGTTGAGAAGGCTGAGAGCTGCCCCTCTTCTCGCCATAGTGCTGGGAATGCCCAGCAGCTCCGTATCATCAGGGAGAAGTGGTGTAATATATAGGGCAGGCTGAACAGGCCCTAAAGATATAAAAGTCATATGAGCAGACCCTTCTCCATGGCTGATCTTCTTCAATCCATTCCTATGATCTTGGATACAGAGGGGGAAAAAAAAGCAAGCCTTGCTTAGAGCTGGCTCTGCGTGATTCGGTGATACCAGTGGAAGTGGATGGCGCAGCATTACAGCCCTGTTCGGGGTGGCCCTGAAGGACAGTCAGGAAAGAAAATGCCTCCAGAAGGCAGAACTTTAAGAGGAACACCAGTGTACTTTCCTCAGGAGAGATGGCCTGAGGTCAGAATCTATTCTGCTTCATAAACAGTAGCCAGTAATTTGGTTGGCTGGGTAGGGACCAGGAAGGCACAAGATTGGAGAACTGATGGGAAGGTTTGGAGAAGTAGGTGGTGGACCCCTGAGAACGGTCCAGAAATGTGAGACTATCAGTGTCTCAGGTAAATATTTACCCAGAAGTCCCCTCCAAAGAGAAAGATTTTAATCAGGTAAAGGAGATTACCTGCTCTGTGCGTTGTCACCCTCCTCCCAGGGCTTGCTCAACAGGCTCGTGAACAGCAATCACTGGCTGTAATGGTAGAGTTAGAACTTTTGCTAGCTTAACATTATGGACTTCCCATCTGTCCTGCTGTTGGCTTTTGCCATTTCTGAGTGCCTGACTTGCTCTCAGTGTTAACCAACACAGGTTTCTAACGTGGTACCACCGTCCCCAGGGACCCAGCCAAACCCTGCTGACACTGGACTCTTGCCTTCAAGTGGGAAGGCAGAAATTTGTCCTCCCTGCCCACCATGCTTCTACCCTCCTTGTTTTCTGTTGAAGGAATGGTGCCCAATACACTGTCATGGCATCCCACACGGCGCTGGTTCTGACCAAGGAACTCACTGTGCTCTGAAAGAAGGAAAGCAATGGGATTCACAGGACTTACTCTTTATCACACAGAAGCAGCTGGCTTTATAGAATAGCAATGACAACTGACATTTACATGCCAGGCACTATTCTAAGAACCTCACATATGCCAGCTCATTTAACCCTTATAACAACCCTCTGATATAAGTATCATTATTCTACCAATTTCTAACAAGAGGACACTGAAGCAAGAATGGTAAATAAACTGCCTCTGGTCACTCGGTTAGGAAGGGGGGACTGAGATTTGAATCCAGACAGTCCAGCTGCAGAGGCTATACTTGTAACCACCGATGTGCACTGCCTACGACAGGGGAGTAGAACAGTCCATCAAAGGCTCAGCCTGGAGCCTCACTAGAAACAAAAGCAGGTGAGGTTGCAGCATGGTTCTAGGAAGTGAAGTTTATTTTCTGAACCAGTGGCCAACATATGGTGCCATTTGTGCCATAGCAAGAATCTACCTCAGGGAACTATGTTCAGTAGCTTGTGATAACCTATAATGGAAAAGAGTCTGGAAAAGAAGATATATATAACTGAATCACTTTGCTGTACACCTGAAACATTGTAAATCAATTATACTTCAATTTAAAAAATTTTTTTAAATTAAGAAAAGAAAGAATCTACCTATTTGGGAATCAAGAAGGTAGAAGTGGGTGGTATGCCTCACTCCCACTTGGGAAACTGCTTTTGTTCCCCATAACTCAGGGCGCTGCTGACATAGAGGATTTGTAATCTAAAGGAGGAACCGTCCAGGGGGAAAACGCAGTAGTCCCACTGAATTAAAAGCTGAGACTGTCACCTGGCCATTTTAAACTCCTAATGCCAAGGGAATAGGCAAAAGTGGGTGGGGAGGGGCTCTGATGTAGGTCAGGGCTTTTGAGCCCAACTGTTTAAGGGAATATATCAGTTAGGGTGCACTGCCTTTAAATATCTACTATAGCAATACATTTAAAAGTGACCTAAATCATGGGAAGTCTGGAGGAAGGCTGTCTAAGGGTGGATTCAGTGGCTCAACATCATCATCCAAGAACTGGGCTCTTCCAGCCTCTCATCCCTCCATACTCAGCTGCTTGGTAATGTCTCCCCTCATGGTGCCAAGCTGGCTGCCACAGAGCCTGGAGTGAGGGACTAAGTGAGGCAAAGATGAGTGGGCAGAGCACAGAGGATTCTTAGGGCAGTGAAAATACTCTGCATGATACTATAATGGGGTCATTTTACATTTGTCCAAACCCATGGAATGTACAGCACAAGAATGACCCCTAAGGTGTAGGCAGTTCCATTGGTGTGATCTTGGTGTGGCTCTCTCTTTCTCACTTCCATTTGTTCCTGGTCATTTTCTGACCCTGGTTTTCCAGTGAGTTGATAAGCTTCAGAATACCTCTTCAGTATATCTTTTTTCCACTTATATCTGCAAGAATTGATTTTCGTGGTCTGTAGCTAAGAAGCCTGGCTGATAACTTGGCTGTTTCGTTGGTTCTTTGAAAATGAGGTTTTCTGTCTTTCTGTTGTTCTTTTTGGTGTTCTTAGAGGGTTTCAAAAGATGGCCAGTGAGTAAATATACCATCACTAGAATGTAGCTCATATTTATCAAGTCTCTGTGTTATTTTATTACCCCTCCCCCCCACCTCAGTACAATTCAGGCCATACAAGTCCTGAAAGGTGTCCTGGGAAAGGGGATATAGCTGCTCACAAATACCATTTATCGAGAGCTTAATAGGTGCCAGGTGCTACAAAAGTACTTTAGTATGGGTTCAGTTCTCACATCTTCCTATGAGGAAGATATTACTGGGTTGTCTATGTTTTGCAGATAAGGAAGCTGGTTTGAAGATTGGTCACACATGGTACAGGTGACAGATGACCCAAGTCTGCTTGACTGGATCTTCCCAGTGTACCAGGTCATTATTTTCATTTATTTATGCTATCAGAAATTAAAGTGACAGATCTGACCCAACCAAATCTCCATAATACAACTCAGCCATTGTTGAAGTTAATATCAAAAACATCTATCTTGGGCTTTCCTGGTGGCGCAGTGGTTGAGAGTCCGCCTGCCGATGCAGGGGACACGGGTTTGTGCCCCGGTCCGGGAAGATCCCACATGCCACAGAGCGGCTGGGCCCGTGAGCCATGGCAGCTGGGCCTGCGCGTCCGGAGCCTGTGCTCCTCAACGGGAGAGGCCACAGCAGTGAGAGGCCCGCCTACCACACACACACAAAAAAACATCTATCTTGGAGTCCATCCCAAGGATTTTGTTCTGAAGGACCATAAAGACATTGATCACTTTTTAATGTAGAGTAAGGTCAGTGGCACAAAGGCTGAGATGACCTTTAAATTATGTCTCCAGGCAATGTACTCATTTTAACTGACCTTCACCTGCCTTGCACTGGACTCGTTTATGGAGCTTGTCCACCCACATGCCCTCGAAGAGAAAGTCCCACCTCCATCCAGTCCCTGTAGCTGAAGCAGACACTTACTATACTAAGTGCCACTGCTGATGAGCCATGGACAACTTGCCCAAGGCCACCGTTTAGAACTAGCCTGTGGCTTCCACAGCCTGTCTTGAAAAGATGGCTCATTCAGATAGCTCTCACGGGAACCAGGAACTGGGAAACTGAGAGACTGAGCAAGTTAGCAATGGAGCTGAAGGGAGAGGGATGCTCTGATGTCAAACTGATTTTAAAAATCACACTAAAGCTAATGTTATGACGAGGTAAAGCCTATCCTCTGTAAAACAGGACAAGGAAGTTGGTTGGTGGGGAGAAGTGGACAGAGTATATGGATGGAGAGACACAGAGGTACTCAGAGAGAGAGGAAAATAAAGGGGAGGGGCTGAGGGGAGAGCCCCACGCCTTCCAGGGTTTTCTGAATTTCCCAGGAAACTTTGCTGTATCTCTGTTCCTTACAGTTACCTGATCCTGTTTGAAACTCTCCTTCTCATCAACCTTTAAAAAGGAAACTTGTGAACCAATTGGTCCTTCACCTTTTTAGTTTTATCCCATTCTTCCTCTTGTGACCTAACTAATCCAAATGCTGGAACTAAGAGAAAAGTGAAATGGGAAGCAAGAAGTCAGGATATTCCACAAACATAAGAACCAGACTCTGAATGGTAGAACTTGACTACGTTGTGCTGGGACCTGGGCTTTTATCACCTCTCTGCTCCCCTCTGTGGATAAAGGCAGAATTGAGAGTGTATTTCATCCTATAAACTGTAAAACCAGAGGCAAAATGAAATTCTTTCTTTCCTCCTTCCATTTCATGACTATGAACCAAATAAACACATCAATCCACTTCGTTACAAAAGATATATTTTTTTCTGATTCAACAACCTGCTCTACTTAAGTCTAAGGTGTTCTAAACACCTGGATCCTTCCTGTAAAATGCCAGGCAGGTGGTTTGAGTGAGAAAAGCCAGAGGGGGCAGTCATTTTGCTATAGGTTACCTAAAAGACTACCACGTTTCTCCTTCACACTAATTTGCTTCAGGCCAGAGCAGTGTCAGTTAACAAAGACTGAGGGCCCCTTCTCCCTTTCTGAGCCCACAGTCATGATCCCCGGGAACAGCACAGCTGATGGAGGCACTGAGGATAGTTTCACCTTAGGCTGTTTGGCTTTCAAAGCTCCTTCAACCATCCACACAGACGGGTCCCCAGGGCTCCTCCCTGAGTTCTCTTGCCTTCTACATGCTGTTGTTCTACTCTGCTTGGCAAAGCACGGAACGTGAGTTAGCAAAGAAGGACCGTGGTGCAGTGCTTACGCCCCTGGACTCTAGACACAAACTTCTATGGTTCAGGTCTTGCCTGTGCCACTTACAAATAGATAGAACTCTCTGAACCTCAGTCTCCTCATCTGTAAGATGTGGATGGTATTATTAGTTTCAACTGTAGGACTGAGTGAGTTAATATCTACGAAAGGTCCAGGATAGTGCCTAGTACATAATGCACCATGTGTTTGCTAAATCAATAAACAAACGTGCTCCAAGCAAAGGGGACTCCTCCTGACAGAACAGCCAGGCTGGTGGAAACAGAGCTTCGCTTGCAAAGAACTGAATTGCGTTTCAGGTTATAAAGTGATATTTTTCCTTGTAGGAAATTTCCATTTGCTAATTCATCTCTACTAGACCACTGAATATTTTAAAGTAAGGGAGTGTTTCAAATTACAGGCAACTTATTTTTAGGAAAAAAAAAAGGAAATTGAATACAGAAATGTACCATTTATGTAGAGGTTAATTAACTGGCAATTTAGAGCATGGAAATCAGCAACAACAACAAAAAAATAGAGGTAGTTGTGCCAAAAGACCTGGGCTGAATCCCAGCTCTGCAAGCTTTTAATTGTTTGACCCTTGGCAGGGCCCTTCCTCTCCCTGAACTTCAATGTCTGCATAATGGGGACGTTTTTCCCCAGCTCACAGTGTGGTCATGAGGATGAAGTAAGAAACATAGCACAATGCGGGATATAGTGTGTGGCACTTAATGACTCAACAAATGTTTGAACTTGAACCTGAAAATAACTTCCGTAGAGCTCAGACACACAACCCTTCAGTGTTTGGCTCAGGACCTAATGACCTCTTCTTTAGGCAAAATTCAAGCTGGGTCACCTGATCACCTACAAAGGGGGAAACTCACTGACAAGGGATAAAAGAGACAGGGCTAAAAGAGATGCTAAATACATAAAGAAAAATAGAACATTTAATAAAAATAAGACAAAATTCCAAAGTTTGGTAGCCTAGGGTCCTTTTGTGTAGATAAAAACAGCCCTCGGACCTAAGTTGCCTCTGAGGGATTCCCTACCTCACAGCCCAGTGTGATGATTAACACTGACATGTCTAAAGCCTCTTGGCAATACACAAAGATACACAAATAGTATCTCTGAAAGACCCTGTTAGGACTGCACGGGCCTGCACCCCAGGGGAAAGGGACTTGGAGGAGGGAATCACCATATTGTCTCAGGTTATTTGAAAATGAACCTCAAGACTAGGAAAGAGGCTGCCTGAGTTCCCAGCTCCTCATGACAGGGCTTAAAAGATTCGACAGGCCTGGGAGGATACATTTTCACTAACCGTATAGGGGAAGAAGCATTCGGAGCTTAGTTATATACTGGACAGGAAACAGTCTCCCCTTAAAGAGGGACAGAGGGCCCGTGACAGAAGGGGCTGGTTGGGAAGGTGGGAATGGTCCCACCACAGGGCAGGTCTCCAGTAGAGACACCCAGGACAGAAGGCAGGCAGCCCTTGGTCACAGGTGGCTCAGTGCTTGGCTGCTAGGGCCAGATGTCTGGGTTCCAACCCAGGTCTTCCCCTTATTGTTTGCATGATCTCCTGCTTAATCTGACTTAATCTCTTCGGTGTGAAATAAATACCTGACAGCATTGTTATGAGGGCAATTATGTTAATACACATGGAGCACTTAAAAGACTGCCTGGCACACTGCAATAATTTGACCAATGTTAGCTACTGTATTGTCAAATGCATCTTTCGTATATTTTACTTTCCTGTACTTCTAATAATGGATGATCGGGTTGCCTCAACTCCACTTACCAAAGGCAATGTTGTGATGAATACTTTCAGACTTTCACTCAATATACATTTATTGAGTGCCTAATACATGCCGGGCAACGTTCTCCTTTAGTCTTGTGCAAGAGCTAGTTTCCCAGAGACATACAACCACGATGGGGTTACTTACCTAAATTCACTGAATGCTGGTCAACTGCTCACATGTTTACACGTCTGCTGGCAGCACACGAGGGCTCCTCTGTTTCCCCACACCTTTGCCAACACCCAGTGTCATCAGATTTTTAAAATGTTTGCCAATCTGATTGGCAAAAATAGTATTTAAATTTTCATTTCTGTGGAGAGTGAGACTGAGCATATACTTGTTAGCTGTTCCTATGTCTTTTCTGAGAATTATATATATTTTGACTGTTTTTCTATTGGGCATCCTGTCTTTTTGTTGTTGTTGGTTTGAAGTTGTTTCTTATATATTTTAGATATGTAGCACTTGCTAATTTTGGGTATTGGAAATATCTTCTGTCAAGTCATCACTTTTTTATTACCTATGTTTAGATTTTCTTTTTTAAAAAATTTATTTATTTTATTTATTTACTTTTGGCTGTGTTGGGTCTTCGTTGATGCGCACGGGCTTTCTCTAGTTGCGGCGAGTGGGGGCTCCTCTTTGTTGTGGAGCAGGGGCTGTAGGCACGTGGGCTTCAGTAGTTGCATCACGTGTGCTCAGTAGTTGTGGCTCACTGGCTCTAGAGCACAGGCTCAGTAGTTGTGGCACTCAGGCTTAGTTGCTCCGTGGCATGTGGGATCTTCCCGGACCAGGGCTCGAACCCATGTCCCCTGCATTGGCAGGCAGATTCTGAACCACTGCGCCACCAGGGAAGCCCCTAGATTTTCTTTATTGGACAGAAACCCTGTGGTACACTCAGCTCAACTCCTGACTGGACTGACTTAACCCTCTATATCTATGGCCTGTCACAAAAAGAAGTTTACCTATTTCTGGACATAAACACTATTTATCTCAGTCTCAACTTTCTTCCACACACAATGTCCAGCATTCAGTAAAATATTATAGGACATACATCAAACAGAGAAAGACAAATACTGTATGATATCACTGATATGTAAAATCTAACAAATACAACAAACTAGTGAATATTACATAAAAGAAGCAGACTCACAGATATAGAGAACAAACTAGTGGTTACCAGTAGGGAGGGAGGGGCAATATAGGGGTGGGGGAGTGAGACGTACAAACTGTTGGGTGTAAGATAGGCTCAAGGATGTATTGTACAACATGGAGAATATAGCCAATATTTTGTAATAGCCAATATTTTGTAATGACTGTAAATGGAAAGTAACTTTAAAAAACTGTCTTAAAATTTCTTTTTAATTTAAAAAAAGTCGTAGAACTAAAAAGAAAAAAACTTATAGGACATACAAAAATCAAGGGTAAGGAAAACAGTGCCAAGACATAAAGCAATCAAAGAATCTGATCCAGATATTCAAATGATCAGACCAGGGACTTTAAATAACTATGATGTATATGCTGAAGGAGCTAATGGAAAAGGAGGACAAGAAGCATGAGGGAATTTCAGCAGAGATGGAGACCATAATAATGAGTCCAAAAGTTACACATTCTATTTTTATTCTTCCAGTTATTTCCCTAAATTATTAAGACGTTTGCTTATGATGATTTTTTTTCTCTTATTTTGTTTTGTTTCTCTCTTGATTTAATGTTTGTTTGTATAGTTTGGCCAGCTCATTAACCTCTCTTTCACTTCTTTGGCATACCTAGAGCTGAGATTGAGGGACAAAACAAAGTTTGCCATCTTGTCAGGAAAAGGAAACTTCCTCCCATGCCTCACCTGTGATCATCAAGCAGTGACTGCTTTAAAGGAAGTGGCCTTCAGTAAAAATACCAAGAAAGCACCACAGGGCTTAGTTAAATGCAGGATCTATATGGGTTTAAGAAAAGGGTTAATTAAGCAAAAGGGTTAATTTGCTTTTTGTTCAAGTAGAGTACCTCATTCTCTGATAATGCCACAAAATAAAATGTTGCCTACACTTAAACAATAATATTTCTAACAGGCAGTCAGATTAGAAAAACAAAACAAGTTCATTGTCTAATAATTATATTATTTGTTCTAAAATTAGGTATTTTTTTCAGTAATATCAAAGTCAGACATTATTTATTATGTCAATGGTCACATACCCTGAAATAGGTTCAGATCATATATATATATATATTTTTTTTATGGTACGCGGGCCTCTCACTGTTGTGACCTCTCCCGTTGCGGAGCACAGGCTCCGGACGCGCAGGCTCAGCGGCCATGGCTCACGGGCCTAGCCGCTCCGCGGCATGTGGGATCTTCCCGGACCGGGGAACTGACCCGTGTTCCCTGCGTCGGCAGGCGGAGTCCCAACCACTGCGCCACCAGGGAAGCCCGGACTAGATCTTTTTTATATTTTAACTGCAAGATAGGAATTATTCGGGGTTAAAAAAAGAGTTGCTGAAGGAAATGGACAGTTTTGCACATTGGCCAGTTCTGCTCCATCACGTTCCATCACTGGAAATAAAGAAATTGGACCCGTGGAGATATGACACTGAGATACCTTCCCCTGGGCTATTTATCCATCAGGTACTGAGGCATGGTACCTTCAGACTCTGAGTTGTTTTTTGTTTGTTTGGTTTTTTTTTTGCGGTACGCGGGCCTCTCACGGTTGTGGCCTCTCACGGTTGTGGCCTCTCCCGTTGCGGAGCACAGGCTCCAGACGCACAGGCTCCGCGACATGGCTCACGGGCCCACCGCTCCGCAGCATGTGGGATCTTCCCGGACCGGGGCACGAACCCGTGTCCCCTGTATCGGCAGGCGGACTCTCAACCACTGCGCCACCAGGGAAGCCCCCGAGACTCTGAGTTTTTAAAGGACTTTCAGAAATGTTTGAGATCTGAAAAAAAATTGTCTCTCAAATACCAAAAGAAAATTACATGTTTGATATGGTATGCGGTAGGGTAGTGGGGCTCCAAAGGAAAAGTATTTAGAACATATGCAAGCCCTAAGCCAGCCTTGAACCTCCTGGGAATGATTTTCCACCTACTTTGTTCTTGGTCTATAGCTTGTTTATTGAGAGCAGTGGCTGATAGAGTACAATGGAGAATAACAGAGAATTAGAACATTTAATGCTGAAAGCTACAGTGGAGACCATCTATTCAGGTTTTCAAACTGTGCCTCAGATACAAAAGGAAGGTTGAGGCACTGGGGCCCTGGTCTGCCCTGCTCCTGTTTGTTCCCCCATCTCCTACAACTCCCTGCCCTGACTGCTATCAGAGCAGCTCCACTTGGATCTGTTTAATGTATCCGGATTTGTAAAGTTTTGTTTGGAAAAAGAGTTCACTGCTTAGTATTAGAAAACCACTGATCTATTCTGACTTCATCATTTTACTAATGAGTGCCCTGAGGCACAGAGAACTTAAATAAGTTATCCAAGGTCTCCCAAGTAGCTAAGAAAGCCAGGTGTTCTGATCTCAGTTCAAGACTCTCCTTAGGCAGAGACTGAGGAATCCCAGATATAAGAAAACAAGTTTATTCCAAAATCTGTCCCTAACCTTGTGTTGAGAAGGTATTATTTCTGTCCTGGAAGGCATGTGGGCCTTGCTAGGGCAGCTGTGATATGGTTCCATCACCATCTTCCCATGTGCGCCTTTCCAGCCACGGACTTGGAGGAGATCTTTTTGAAGGGCTCAGAGAGCATCTGTGGGGAATAAAAATCATTTTATCTCATTTTTAGTACACGGATTATCCTCCAACTCTCATCCCTTAAGAGAAAGTTCTTGTTTCCCATTGAAGAGAAACAAAGATTTTAAAAAATCCTATAAAAACAAAGATTTACAGCTTACAAGAAAACTAATAAGCAAAAATACAACAAAACCAGAAAGTATATAAAGAAGTAAAAGCGTGCATCTGTGATGGCGAAGAACCACCATTGACTAAGTAAAGTTTTGTTAGTCATCCAAACACGCTATGTAACCCACACAGTAGCTGCTAGCCACACTGGCTTCTGAGCACTCGAAATGGGGCTGGTCCAAACTGAGATGCGCTGGAGGTGCAAAATATACACCAGAATCAAGATTTAATACGAAAAAAATTTTAGAAGAATGTAAAATCTCTCAATAATTATTTATTTTATTGATTCGTGTTGAAATAACATTTTGGATATATTGGGCTAAGTAAAGTGTATCATTAAAATTAATTTCACTTATTCTTTTTGCTGTTTTTAACGTGCCTACTAGAAAAATGTTAATTATGTATTTAAATATAATGCTTCTGTTATATTTCTATTTGGACAGCACCGGGCTGGAAGTAACTAATTCATGTCCATGGCAACTGAGCTGAGAAGGCTGGGGTTCTTTCCAGGAATAGCTTCCTCCCTGCATGGTCCTGGCCCAAAACTAAGGTCTCCATCAAAGAGCAGCTCCAGGCTGTTCACTCAGGCTCTCAAATTATGTGCCTTCAGGGAGTGGTCATTAAAATCATTTGCATCAGAAACCTGACTTAACCTGAGGATATGTCATTTAGCAGGTTTTCAGGGTTATGAGATAACAGTCTAAAGGGCAAATTCCATTTAAGTTGATTTTCAAGTACCGCTTCTGTGGTGTCAAAGCAAAAAAGCAAAAAACTCCCTACAGTGAATTTCTACTTTCTAAGTAGGTGGTATTAGATCTGTTAAAAGCAGAAACATACTAAAACCTATGTTGCTCAGGACTTTGCCTGACAGAAATCTCTGGAAGTTTTATTTTTTGTCATCTCTAAAACAAACCTTTAATCAGATAAATATTTTAGTCTCACGGAAGATGCCTTTCAAAAGAAATGCCTGACATAAAACAAAACTGAAGTGTTTTGTTGGTTTAGGATATACTTTCTCTTTTTTATAAAAGCGAAGTTTTGGTCTGTGAGAAATGAGAGGCACTACATTTAGAGCTGAAGTTTGGTTAACACTGAAAATTGCTAGAGCTCTGAAGAAAAGAACAATTATGAAGAGCGTGTTAGAGTTCTAAAAATAAACCAAACCCAAAACAAACAAATAAAGCACTTGCTTCCCCCCCCCCCGTATGCGGGGCTCTCACTGTTGTGGCCTCTCCCGTTGTGGAACACAGGCTCCGGACGCGCAGGCTCAGCGGCCATGGCTCATGGGCCCAGCCGCTCCACGGCATGTGGGATCTTCCCGGACCGGGGCACGAACCCGTGTCCCCTGCACCGGCAGGTGGACTCTCAACCACTGTGCCACCAGGGAAGCCCAGCACTTGCTTTTTTAAAAAGACAATATGATAGACATTCAAATTTGAAATGGACCCATGATAGGCTGAGTAATGGCCCTCAAAGATACAAACATCCTAATCCCTGGAGGCTGGAAATGTGACCTTATATTGCCAAAGGGACTTTGCAGGTGTGATTAAGGAAGGATCCTGACAGAGGGAGATTATCCTGGATTATCCAGGGAGGCCCTAAATGTAGTCACAAGTGTCCTTACAAGAGAAAAGTAGAGGGAGATTTGACTACAGAAGAGAAAGCACGAAGACTACAGACCACGAAGCAGAGACCTGAGTGATGTAACACAAGCCAGGGAATGTCAGCAGCCGCCAGAAGTTGGAAGGGGCAGGGAATAGATTCTCCGCTGGAGCCTCAAGAAGGAACAAGCCCTGCTGACACCTTGATTTTAGTACCATTAGACTCATTGCAGACTATGGCCTCCAGAACTGTAAGAGAGTAAACTTCTATTGTATTCAGTCACTACATTTGTGGCAATGTGTAATGGCAGCAATAGGACCCTAATACAGGACCCCAGTGACTTCACAAAATTAACCTAGAGGCTGAATTTTTTTCCCTTCAATCACATTAGTTTTTATAGGCTTAAAGCATGGAAAACAGAAATTTCTAAGATAAAGGTCTTGGGAGAACACAGATCAAAGGGTAAAGTGCTCTAAATGGCATTTGCCCTTTCATCTTTCCTTAGCTTTTATCCCACTCTCTAGCCTTGGATTCTCCATCCCCTTGTCCTTCCTTGCCCTCCCTCTCCCAATATCCTCCACCCCAAGATTAGCAACCCATCCAGATGCAACTTCAGATGTACTTTTGTGTCTGACTTGCCAAACCTCTATAATGTTAACAGAAACATTCCAATTTTCCTTGTGAAATCATCTATGGTACAATAATAAATGTAACTACCAGCTCATGGTTTATAATAAATATTAATTCATTTATTCAGCAAATTCTTATTGAGTACCAACTAAGCCCTAGGCACTATGTTAGATCCTGGCAGAACAGCAGGGAACAAGGTAGATGTGGTCCCTGCCTTCATTTACAGATTAGTAAAGGAGATGGACTACAGCAAGTAAACATAAATACATAAAAGGACCAAGTGTGGTTAAATGCTGTGACAGAGACAAAGAGAGTACAGTGCCAGGGAATAACAAAGCTGGCCTGTCTTAGGAAATGGCATTTGTCTTGTAAAGAGCAGGGTGGGGGGAAGAGAGCATCCCACATGGAGAGACAGCACCCAAGGACCCAGGTGGGGCAAGAGCTTAGTGTGTGTCAGAGATGCAAACAAACCCATTTGGGCAGAGCACAGCAGGAAGGGAGGACAAGAGCACAAATGAAGTTAGGTAGGCAGGGGACAGATGACCTAGAGATTCAAGGGTAATGGCAGACATCGCTGGTCCCTTTTCTCCTGGTGAACAGCCTGGAAGTATCAGGAGCTGGAAAGCCTCTAGCTAAGAAATATGCCAGTAACTGAAGCCTTACCAGTAGAGATGCATTCCTTTAAGTTTGGAAATTTTATCTGAATATCTTCCACCCTCCAGGAAGCATTTTAAACCATTATCAGTTAACAATTTGGTGGGAATTAGTTTCCTGGACTCCTTTCTTTGATTCAACATTTACCGCATGTCCTCTTGTGCCAGACAGCCCCGTTTGGGGTACTACACGGATATGAAGGATAGGAGAGAGCCTGGTCCTGCTCTCATGGAGCACAGTGGTAGTAAAGTGCTATGAGGGAAAATCGTAGGGAGCAAATGAGAGTGGCTCACAGCAGGCCCCAGACTGATCTGGGCAAAGGAAGAGGGCTTCGGGGAGGAAGTGGCACTTAAACAGGAAACTGAAGGATGAATAGGAGTTGGCCAGGTCAGTGTGTGTGTAGCGAGGAACTGAAGAGGAGTACTCCTGGTCTGTCTGGAGTCCTATGGAATTAGGACACTACAAGAGCTGAGAGAAGTCCAGTGTGTAGAGATTGAAAGTGAGGATGGAAGAGAGAGGACTGCATGGGTAACCTTGGAGGCCCTGGTAAATGAATTTGGACTCTACTCTAAAAACAAAGAGAAGCTGTTAATGGGTCATAAGCAGAAGAGTTATAGGCTCAAGTTTGCATTTCAAAAAGATCACCCATGTTTTGGTGTAGAGAATGGGATTGGAGGTAAATAAGAGTGAAAGTGAAAGAACATTCAGAAGGCGATTGCTGGCTTTCAGGCAGGAAATGATGGTGGCTTGGATGAGGATGAAGATTTCCTAATTGCAGAGCCTACTTAATCTTTGCATTTACATTTATTTACAATTTAGATTAAATATCAAGTCTTTATCAATTATGTTGGTCAGATATTGAGTATGATTTTTATGCCTTTGCAAAGAAGTAGAGTATTATTTTTTATATAAGTGAAATTAATTTCAGTCTCAAGCCATATTCTTCTGGAATTTGTAAATTCGACTTTGGTCAATTTGCGGGGGGGGGGGGGGTGTTTTTCCACTTCTTCCTTGGTATGTATCTGAATTTGGGGAAGAAGGTATGCTGAGATCTTGTACAAAGTGGGTGTCGGGGGAGCAATCTTGTCTCCTTGATTGTGTTCTACTCTGAAACCCACTGACACATCCTTGGTCACATATCTCTCTTCTGCTCTAGAATCATGCTTGGTATGTAGGACCAATAGTTTCTTGTTGGATCTCGGGGACAGGTTCAAGAGATATTTAGAAGGAAAAAAAATGTATTTAATGATTCATATACACTGAGAGCGAAGCTTCAAGAATGACTTGTAGATTTTTTTGCATTAGAAACTGGATGGTACCTTTCAACGAGACAGGAAACTTGGGAGAGGAGCAGGTGCAGGGCAGTGGGCTGGAATCATGTGGTCACTTTAGAACATGATGTGTTTGAAATATTCAAGATGAGATATTGAAGAAGTGATTGGTAATGGGGGAGTCTGAAGCTTGGAAAACATCTGGGGTTGAGAAAATACACACACACACACACACACACACACACACGGTTTTTTCAGTGTAAAATAGAAGGTAGTGGAAGCTTTGGGACACCATGAGATCCCCTGGAGAAAGAGAAAGAGTGTGGAGTAAAATAAGAAGAGGGCTTTGGAAAAAGCCTGAGGAATATTCAAAGATTGGGCAGAAGGAGAACTGGCAAAATATCCATGGAGGTAAGAGGAAAACAAGAATGGCATGAAACAAAAGTCTCAAGAAGAAAGTCTTTAAAGGTGGGAGTGGTGAACAATATTAAATGCTACTGTTGTTCAGTCAAGTAAGATGAAAACTGAAAAGTATCCTCTGGACTAAAAAGTCCTTGGTGATCCCAGAAAGAGCGATTCTAGGGTATGAAAAAAGCAAAAGCCAAATTGGTGTGAAGAGTCTACCATGAACATGTGGGGCAGTCACTAGACACTTCAGAAGAGTCATGCCCTTGCAGGAGGCCTAAATTAGCCCTGCAGTAGGGGCTGCTCCAAACCCACTCCAACAAAGCTTAAGAAAAAGCTTCAAAAGGTCAAGCTAATGCACAAATAAATAAACTGCCTGCTAGGACAAAGGCTAACAAGCTTTAACTAAGACAGCAACATCCAGTGGTCAATAACAAAACTTCACAATTTATAGAATCCAATAAAAAATCATTTACACGCACCCCAATGTTCACAGCAGCACTGTTTACAATTGCCAAGACGTGGAAGCAACTTAAGTGTCCATCAACAGATGACTGGATAAAGAACAAGTGGTATATATGTGTATCTATATATATAATGGAATATATATATAATAGAATATATATATAGTGGAATACTACTCAGCCATAAAAATGAATGAAATAATGCCATTTGCAGCAACATGCATGGACCTAGCCATTATTATACTAAGTGAAGTAAATCAGACAAAGACAAATACCATATGATATCACTTATATGTGAAATCTAAAAAAAATGATACAAATGAACTTATTTACAAAACAGAAATAGACTCACAGACATAGAAAACAAACTCATCATTACCAAAAGGGAAAGGGGTGGGGAGAGATAAACTGGGAATTTGGGATTAACAGATACACACTGCTATATATAAAATAGATAAACAACAAGGACCTACTGTATAGCACAGGGAACTATAGCCAATATCTTATAATAACCTATAGTTGAAAATAATATGAAAAAGAGTATATATATATAAAACACATATACATATAACTGAATCACTTTGCTGTACACCTGAAACATTGTAAATCAACTATACTTCCATTTTTAAAACTCCTCCCAAATTAAAAATCACTATACATAAGAAGCAAGGAATTGGGACTTATAACCAGGAGAAAAATCAATCAATAGAAACAAACCCAGAAAGGAAGAGATAAGAGAATGAGCAGATTAGCAGACAAAGACTTCAAAATAGTTATTAGAAATATGGCCATGTATTGGGGAAAATATGACTACAATGAGAAGTGAAGATATAAAAAAGAAAATATAAGCAATCATATTTCTTTTTCAGTAAGCACCACCGCCCCACCAAAAAAAACTATAACCTGCCCTGCAGCCTCTTTTTTGCAAAAGATTTTATTTTTCTATAACTTTGTACTTTTGTTTCCTTGTATGAAAGTATTTTAAAATTGCCTTGGGGAGCATATCATATGTAATTTTTAAAGAAAGTTTAAAGTGACCTTGATAGGTGCTGGGGAAGGAGGGAGGGAGGTGTGATTGTGATAGAATTCCAGATGCACTTTTGCCCTGAATTGACATTGTAGAAAGTACAAGACTTCCTGGTCTCTGAGCACAGAGCAGATGAGCACAGAACAGACTAGAGCTGCAGGGATGACCAGGTTGTGTGTTCTCCTGAACAGGCTGGCGTCTCGGGTCCACCTGCCTATTGGTCCCTCTGACCTAAGGTCTAACAGTCCTGAGCCTTATTGTGGCGGAACTCTCATAAATGCTGGCCATATTCTCCTTTAACCATCCTTTGGGAGCTTTAAGAGTACTTTTAAAGGTATACTTAAAGTTAAAAGAAATATTACTTAAAAGGAAAACATTAAAGTTCAGGAGCTCATCTGGTATATTTGTGAGCATCTTTATCAGAGCTATGTTGAGTCTTGGGCACATCAGCAATTTAAGGTAACAGGAGAAAGACCAGATCTTCTCACCTAGCTCTGCATCCCCATTAAGGAGGTATAGGTTTCCCCTAAGGATATTCATACCATAAACATTTATCTCAAAGCTGAATTTTCAAATTTGAAATCTCCCATATTATCAGCTTTTCCAAGATTGTTCATACAGTCAAGAACTCATGGGAGCTCACATTATTTTAGTTCATAGATCACTTTAGTTCTAAAGCACTACTAGAAACCTTAAACTTTAAAATTATAAATGATAGGACATATTTTTATTTACACTCATTTAACTGAAAACTTATTTATTTCTGCACAGCCCCATGCCAGTAAGGGAATTAGAAGTCATGTTTTTAGCTATTCCCTGGATGAAGGAAAATAGAAATGTGGGTCTCAGTTGACTGCACCAAGCTGTCATGCTTATATTTGGTGCTGCTGGTCACATGTTGGCAGGGCCAGAAGAGAGCCCCAGGACCAAATCCATCCTTACCTTCTATATCCAGCTTCAAATAAAACATCTCCATCAGCACATCTTCTCCCTGTGCAAACCACTTCACTGAATAGAAAACTTCTCTGCTTAAGTGATTTCTCGTTATCAGCTTGTATTTTGACATCCAACAAACTAAAACTAAATTTTTAGTCTGAAGCAATAACTTTCCATTATATGTTATTTCAAGAAGCACCCATCTTCTTGCAACAGAGCATGTATTTATCTCATAAACACATACACGGCTGAAAAGAGCAATGACAAAAATAAAAACATAAACACAAAATGACTCAGGTATCTTTGATCAAATATTTTTATTAGTTATATTAATTTATTTTATGCCATAGACATTTTGCTCCTAAAATCTCATCTTCTTTCACTTACTTTAGTTCTTCATTTTATCCTCAATGGACCTGTCTCATGTCTTGACCATGGGAAGAAGATGCTGAGGAAAAGGCAAGCTGGTCACCAGGATGCTGTAAATGGCAATGACACATCATTAGGAACACCATCATATAACAGACCAGGCCGAGAATACATCATTAAGAACCCAGACAGAAGATCATCATCTTCCGTCATCACCTTTAAGCACCTCCAAAGGAACTGTTTACTGCTTTGTCTGCAAAAAGTGTTCTGAACACTAAACCAAAGAGACAAAACATCCTTTAGCGGATTGTTGGAGCACTTAAGGAGGTGTAAATTGTAATTAGCCATATGTTAGACTTTCACAGCCCAATAAGAAAGAAGCCTGATGGTGCAAGATCTCTGTGGCCCAGTTTTTCAGGTCAAAAGCAGAATGGCTGTTGAGTAAGGAATAATCCACAAAGGAAAGCTACAGTGCTATTCCATTCTCTGGCTTCAAACACAACAGATGAGAAAGCCTTCAGCACGTGTTTGCGATTGCAGTCATGTTGCTGAGTTATTAGGGAGGGAGGGCCCCTATTGAGCTAAAGTCCCAACCTTAAAATCGTGGATCTGGGGACATTTACTCTGTTTACAAAGGAATCAGAGTGTAAATGTGTTACAAAGATAATATTGTTCTATATTAATATTTCCAGATAAGAAAAAATGGTTCAGAGATGGGGCCTGTACCAGAGAGTGGAATCTGTTAGTAAAAACAAACAAACAAAACAAAACAAAAAAAACAACTCACAAACTTTTGAGAACTTGGTTTTAGTTACTGCTGTGCTAACTAATTATGTGGCTTGCAGTATGTCCCTGAATCATCTTAAACCTATTATCTAACCTCCCATAGCCTAAATTTAACATTTTTGTAATGTGGGGGGGTGGGCTCAGTGATTTCTAAAAAATGGCATTCAAAATGTGTGTGTGTGTGTGAGTGCACCCTCTCCAGTACCCTCATTGTCCTGAGGAAAAACCATTAACTTCGGGCTTCCTGGTGGCGCAGTGGTTAAGAATCTGCCTGCCAATGCAGGGGACACAGGTTCGAGCCCTGGTCAGGGAAGATCCCACACGATGTGGAGCAACTAAGCCTGTGCTCCACAACTACTGAGCCTGTGCTCTAGAGCCCATGAGCCACAACTACTGAGCCTGCATGCCACAACTACTGAAGCCTGCATGCCACAACTACTGAAGCCTGCATGCCTAGAGCCCGTGCTCCGCAAGAGAAGCCACTGCAATGAGAAGCTTGCGCACTGCAATGAAGAGTAGCCCCCGCTTGCCGCAACTAGAGAAAGCCCACACGCAGCAACGAAGACCCACTGCAACCAAAAATAAATAAATAAAATATTTTTTTTAAAAAAACATTAACTTCATTGGGTTTGCACAAGGTCCTGTGACAAAAAAAGGTGAAGGAAAATGAATGAAATACTGCCATTTGCAGCAACATGGATGGACCTATCATACTAAGAAGTCAGGCAGAGAAAGACAAATACCATATGATATTGCTTATATGTGGAATCTAAAATACGACACAAATGAACTTATTTACAAAACAGAATAAGACTCACAGACATAGGAAACAAATATATGGTTACCAAAGTAGAAAAGGAGTTGGGGAGGGATACATTGGGAGTTTGGGATTAGCTGATACAAACTACTAAATATAAAATAAACAACAATGACCTACTGTATAGCCCAGGGAACTATATTCAATATCTTGTAATAACCTATAGTAGAAAATAATCTGAAAAAGTATACATATATATATACATATATATGTAAAACTAAATCATTTTGCTGTACACCTGAAACTAACATAAGATTGTAAATCAACTATAATTCAATTAAAAATGTCTTTATTAGACAAAGGTGAAAGAAGAATCTCAGGCCTGGTAGGAGGGGCAAATAAAACTGAGACTATTCAAAATCTTGCACTGAAACAGATAATTGACAGGAGGATTTGATTTGCTGTTTGGCTGAGAATAAGATACTCTTCTCATTCATATGAAAACCGATGAAGATGAGTTTATATCATTTAAGATGCAATATGATCTTCAGGCTCAAATAGCTGGATGCCAGTAAATTAAGGATTAACTTGGTTCTGAAAATTCATGTGAATTTGTGCACTCATGTAACTTTCTACTAAGTGACTCTCACTACTATAGGGAGATAACAAGATCTGGCTAATTCTTCTTAAGGCAGATAAACATAGGGACAAGAGCCTTCAGACTGAAGAAGACATAATGGATACCATTCTTCTTTCTAATCTACTTAGCCACATTGTTATGTTTTAATTTGGAGCCTATTTCATGATCAGATAGTACAGCAAGTGTGCAATTTCCAGAGTCGACAACTCCTCCTCCTCTTCCTCGCTCTCACCCCTACCACCCCATCCAGTACTGCAGCCAAGAAGAAAGTCTTCACTGGAAGGCAAGCGCCACTAGCGAGAGGAGAGGCTTTGCTGGTTTAACCCTGTATTCCTCACACCTACAATAATATGCCCAGGACGCATTTGTTGAAAGAATTCTCATACATAACGATTTTCAGAATGGTTTCGGGATTGGTAACTTCTCCTTTTTGAGACTGAGTAGATCCAGTGGATCAAACTTGATTCTCTGAAATCTACTTTGGGTTCCTACTTTCTGAAGGCAATGTAAATTGCTGGTTTTAATTTAGAAAGCCCAGTTGGGGTTAAGACTCTTGATATGCAGGTTATCATCATGTTTGTGCAATACTTAACCAACTCAAGTGGTTCAGGCAATTCCAATAGCACCCAGATTTTAATCCTGGGGAACTTTGGGGCATTTGGCAAATTTTTATCCATCCTACTGAATTATATAGCCTCAAATGATAGACGTCCATGAGTATGGCAAATTCGTCATTTCAGTCTGTATTCCCTAGTTGTAAAACTTCCCTGTATAAGAAATAGCAGCAGCATAGCGGCAGTAACAGCAACAACCCTGACATTTTCATTAAAGTTGGGCACTCAGGAATGAATCTGTTGAATTAAATGAATGTCCCATTCTCTAAGCTCAGTGCCTCTTGGAACAGCATGTAAAACTGGACTCTTAGCAAGCAAAACACTCTATGATCTAAATTCAAACATAAGTAATGGCTAATTTCCCTCATACTTCATCTCTTTCTGCTATAACCTAAAAATAGAACTTTAGACCTAACTCTATTCATACTCTTTTATTGCTAAGGTTTGAGACATGGAAACGGCCAATTCCTCCATATCAGATTTAGATCTAATTTAGTATATGCTTTCACCCACTTACAGATGGTTTTTGAATGACAGTTGTTGGTTTGGAGGGCCAGAACACGGAGACACGTCCATCTCACCGCTAATTCCATTATCGTTTTGCTTTTCCTCCCTTTGTCTTCTTGCTCCTTCCTCCCAGACATCTGTCCTCAAAATCTGGCTTCCTTGTGATCTGGTCACTCCCATCACATTTGCTGTGTTTATATCAACTTAATGTTGACAGAGGTATTTGGACTTTGGCTGTCTTTATTAAGGCATGTTGCTGTAACATACTAACAAAGAGTTATCTCAGCATAAAGGTTTATGCAGAAGGGAAAATGTTCTTTAGATTTTTTAAAAAGACTAACTCTGGGTACATTTAGGCTGGTATACAACACTGATTTCCAAGGATTTGAAACAACACTTAACACACATGAATTCTGTTATCTTGCATACCAAATTTCAGTAGCCTTCCGGGACACCAAATTACCAGTGAAGCAAAAGGCATGACACTGTGGTTAGGTGTGGAGGTTTTACAACAAAAGAAAGAAGATGACAATAATTGAGTATATTTGCTTCAAGGCTTTATGTAATTTACCAGATAAAGTTAACCTTTCTTCCTCTCATATCCCAACAAGTGTATATTTGATAGACACACTATTTTAAACATTATTTTAATTGTTTATTATTAAAAAAAACCCCAGATGTTCATTACTTCTGAGTTATTAAAAGAAATACAGGTACTATAAAATTATAGTAGGAAAGGACTTAAGAAAAAGAAAAATGAGTAAACAATGGTCAGATGGGGAAAATATGCTCTCAAAATGGAACTCTTTGCTAAGAGCCACAGATGCAATACCTTGAGCCTCAGGAGAGCTTTAATTAGTCCTGCTCTTCCTTCAGCGCATGCTCAGAAGCTCTGGCACGGACTGTAAATGAGGGCAAGGAAATCCAGCAGGGGCCTGGGTGGGTTAAGGGGGGGGAAGGGCAGGATCTTAAAGGGGCAACGACCATTTAAAAGAGCAATGCCTCTAGGCCCCACCATTCCTATCTCAGGTCCTTCAACCTACCACTACCAACCTACTCTACCTTCTGTGTTCCCTACCTCAGTTAACAGTACTACCTCTGGGCTTCCCTGGTGGTGCAGTGGTTAGGAATCTGCCTGCCAATGCAGGGGACACGGCTTCGAGCCCTGGTCCGGGAAGATCCCACAAGCCGCGAAGCAACTCAGCCCATGCGCCACAACTACTGAGCCTGTGCTCTAGAGCCCAAGAGCCACAACTACGAAGCCCGTGTGACACAACTACTGAAGCCCATGTGCCTAGAGCCCATAGTCTGCAACAAGAGCAGCCCCCGCTCGCCGCAACTAGAGAAAGCCCGTGCACAGGCAACGAAGACCCAATGCAGCCAAAAATAAATAAATGAAATAAATAAATTTATATATATAAAAAAATAGTACTACCTCCATTTTCCCAGTTGTTGAAGCCAGAAACATAGGAATCATTGCTGATTTCTCTCTCGTATGCTTCTGCAAAATGATGCAAAATGAATCACTGTCAATTTTTGCAGATTTTACCTTAAATTTGACTTCACTTCTCAATCCCTATTACCACTGTCCTGGTTTAAGCTCTCAGACCCTCACTGGGTCCTGCCTGGGCCCTTACAACAGTGTCTCAACTGGTGTTATGTGCATTTTCCACTGCTGCCAAATCATCTTTTGAAAATCACACCGCTCAACCTGAGAAAACACTTCAGTGGTCCCCATCACCTGCAGGAAAAAGTTGAAGCTCCTTAGCAATGCATACCTGGACTCTATCAATTCACAGACCTCATTTCTGACACTCCCAGGGTTGTATTTTCTGTTCTCACGATAACCAACTGCTTTTAGGATATATGTTCCAACACAATGTGAATTAACACAGAATATGTAGAAAAGTTTCTGACCCACTTAAAATACATAAACTTTTAGCGAGTAAGATGAAATAACCCAACTTCTACTTAACACTTCATTTATTTAGCTATATATCATAAAATATGGATGTATAATTTTTTCACTCTCACGCATAATATCAAAGGAAAATTTCAAAAGTTCAAAATATGACTCTCTTACCTATACAGAATGAACCCATGTCAATGATTTTATTTTAATTGATGAAGGAAGCAGTAGGATGGTAAACCTGGTTCTAAGAGCATTTGAAGAACTGGTTATTTCTAGGAAAAAAAAAGATTGCTAGATTATATATAAAATAAGTTAATGTTCTGCGGGGCAATGAAATAATAGATTATTATCTTTCCTATTAAACATAATCATTTACATCTCTACCAAAAAGAAAATCTACAAATTTACATGTAACTGCACAGTATCTAGACTCTAATTCATAGCAAATAGCCAGGTCAAACACTGGTAAATTTTCCTACTGAATTAAATAATCCTGGGGGTGGGCTTGTTGAATAATGCTTCATGATTACATTGAAAGGACACACAGTCCTCTTCTTGCTTTCTGATTATTTCCAAGTGCAGGACAATTTTCCTTAACAGTGAAAGTTTTTTGTTAAACCACTTCACATTAGTCTTGTTCATCAGTGTTTTGGCACCACAATAGTCACTTCTTGAGTCACCTAACAAAGCTTTTCAGAACATAACATTTTATGTCCTCCTATGTTTTCTCCGATAAAGCATTCTGGAATCTCGTGTAGTTTGAAAAGAGAATAAATATATTAAGTAACTATCAACATTGTAGAACAGTGTACAGTTATGTGGATGTTAAAACGTTGAGTAACTACTAAAATAATAATAATGACAACAATAATAACAATAATAGTGCAATGTGTAGCTCCCAAAAATAGAAGAAAGAAGGACCATATAAAAATGGTTTTAAGACTTCAATAGATGGCCAGGAAGTAAAAAGAAAGAAGATGGTAAACATAAAACAAAAAATAGTGCAATGTGTAGCTCCCAAAAATAGAAGAAAGAAAGAAGGACCATATAAAAATGGCTTTAAGACTTCAATAGGTGGCCAGGAAGTAAAAAGAAAGAAGATGGTAAACATAAAACACAAAATAGTAGAAATGATTCTAAATATATCATTCACAATGAGTATAAGTGGGTTTAACTCACCTGTTAAAAGACAGAGACTACAAAATTGGATAGACAAATAAACCCTCCTTCCATAAACATGTCTAGAAGGCAACAAAGCTGAAAGGATGAAAACAAAGGGATTACAAGGAAAATAACAACAACAAAAAATTGACACAGCAATGTTAACATTAGACAAAATGAAAATTAAGACAAAAAGCATTAAGAGAAAAAAAGGTATTTTATCACGATAAAAGGAATGATACAATTGGTACTTTCATAAACTTTCACAAATAAAAAGAGAACTTGATAAAAACTCGAAAATGATAATCATTTTGTAAGATTTTGACACGTTTACTAAAAACTGATACATCCAGCAAAGTAAAATTTAGTAGTAATACAGACTACTTTGATAAAATTAACAAGGTTGATCTAATAGATAAAGAACCTTGCACCCAAACAAATGGAGAGTATTTTCAATACATTCAGTACACTTTTCTAAAATGACCACATACTAGGTCACAAGAAAATTCAATTTCCAAGATTTAATATCATCTATGTTCACAAAGAATTTAAATTAGTAATCAACAATAAAAAGATGGTTAAAAAATAGCAACAACCTTTAATTGAAAACTTAAAAAAAAAATGAACAAATAGCTCCTTGGGTAGAGAGGACATTACAATGTCATGGAATATTTAAAACTAAAGACAATGTAAGTACCACATGACAAAACTTGTGGAATAGAGCAAAGTAGTACCTAGAGAGAAATGCATAGTCTTATGTATAATTATTCTTATAAAAGGAAAATTGAAAGCAAAAAGCTAAACTTTCAAGTCATGTAGGCAGTAAAAGAATTACATACTAGCAAAAATAAGTAAAGAAAGAAAATAGTTCATATATTCCATAAAATAGAAAACAAAGACATAAAGAAAGAAAAATCACAAAATAAAAACTGGTTTCTTCAAAAAATAATAAAGTAGACAAGCTTCTGGCAAGACTGATAAGAATGGGACAATAAAAATGAATAATATTCAGAATAAAAAAATGGGGCCTAAATACAGCTAGAGCATGATTTAAAAAACCCCAAGAGAACAAGATAAACAAGTTTATTCCAAAAACAACAGAAAAACTAGATAAAATAGTAACACTTCTAGAAAAAAAACTAAAAGTAATTCAAGAACAGAAAGCCATAAAGGGCTTCCCTGGTGGTGCAGTGGTTGAGAGTCCGCCTGCCGATGCAGGGTATACGGGTTCGTGCCCTCGTGCCCCAGTCCGGGAAGATCCCACATGCCGCGGAGCGGCTAGGCCTGTGAGCCATGGACGCTGAGCCTGTGCGTCCGGAGCCTGTTGCTTTGCAACGGGAGAGGCCACAACAGTGAGAGGCCCGCGTACCAAAAAAAAAAAAAAGCCATAAAAATAAGTGACATAAATCTCTCTATGTCTGTATATCTGTAAAAAAGAGGCTCCCCCTGCAAAAGAAACCAAGTCCAGATGGTTTAAAGAAGAGTTTTTACTAAATACTTCCAACTCATTTTACTAAGCTACTATAATCTCACAGCCAAATCCAGACAAGAACAGTAACAAGAAAATTATAGACCTATCTCACTCTCTTAGACGTAAAAAGCTAGATAAAGCATTAGCTGGTTACCTCTTCTGTTCAATATTGTATTGGGTGCCGTGGCCTCGACCATGGAATACTATGCAGCTGTTAAAATCAATCTAAGGAGGTGGAGAAATGAGGCTTAAGGCAAGTGACGAGCGTCCCTAGGTCCTGCTGCATATTTCTCCATTTCCAGCCCTTCAAACTGCTGTTTATCCTTCAAACACTTTGGCAGCCATCACGTCCTGTCCCACAAATTAATCTTTCATCTTTTGTATTTCCTTCGTACCTCATGGATATTTCTATAACCAAATGTATCTCACGGTTTTGCAAGAATTTGGTTGCCTGACCACATAGCTAGCACAGAGCAGGATGGAAGGAAATGTTGAACAGCACTCTTCTTCGAAGGATCTAGAACCCATTCCCACTTACCGCATTTAACTGATATGTACAAAAGTACAGATTATGCTAGCAGTCACCGGGTCTCCCAACAGTCATCGCGTCCCCCGTCCCCGAAGCAGCGGCTGTGGCTTAGACGCCGCTGCCCTTCCCGTATTTCTCCATCAGAGAGGATGCCGACGCCCGAGCCCACTTCCCACTTCCTCTTTCCTCTCGCTTTAAGCGGCGCAGAAACCCATCTCTCTCAGAAAAAAATCTTTAACAGGAAGCCCAGGGGCCCGGGTACCTGGCATCCCGCCCCGGACCCGCAAGCCCGCGCGGGCCCCCGACCCCCGGCCCCCGACCCCGCCCGCGCAGACGCACCTCCCGCCGCCCCGCCCACGCTCCCACGCCGCGCCCGGCTCCTCGCTGGCTGGGCCGAGCCGGTGCCGGGCGCCGTGGAGCTCGCGCGCCGGGCCGGCCGGGGAGGGCCGCGCTGGAGCGGGGGCGGCGGGAGGGCGGGTCGGGGCCGGGCTCCCGCTGGCGGCTAGGCCGGGGCCGAGCGCGCGGCCGGCCATGGAGGTGGAGGAGGCGTTCCAGGCGGTGGGCGAGATGGGCATCTACCAGATGTACCTGTGCTTCCTGCTGGCGGTGTTACTGCAGGTGAGTCCCCCGCCGCTCGTATGGCTCCCACGTCCCCGCTTCCTGGCCGCCCGGGGAGAGGCGTACCTCCCTCCCCACTCCCCAGCGCCTGGCCCGGATGCCGAGCCTCTGCAAACCCCGAGGTGTGGCGAGCCTCTCCCGCCTCCACCTTCACCCCGCGCGAGGGCGGCGCTGGGGTAGGCGCCGCGCGTTGGCCTGGGCCCCGGAAAGCCAAGGTCGCCGGCCGGCCTGTCAACCTAATCTCGGATCCTCGTCCCTTAGGCGCCATGCTTCTCTCACCTCGAGTGGGGAAGGACTGCGTGGGGGGTACTTAAGCCAGCGAGCTGGTTAGTAAGAGATGAAAAATTCAGTTGTTACCTGGAATACGCTGTGAATAGGAAGGGAATTTTTAACCTGTGGCGCTGTCACTTTGGAATCTGGAACATAGAGAGGGAGGGCCCTGATCACCCGCTGACAGAAGGGCTGATTTAGAGGGCCTCCTTCAGCTCTGGTATCTACTTACCATCTTTTCCTGGATTTGAGGGGACTTCCTATCCAGGAGCTTTCAATGCATGGAGTTTATTTCTTTCTGATTTAAGTTCTGCTGGGTCATTCTGCCCAGAGTCGCCTTGGGTTGAGACTTTTTAAAGTCCATAGTGCCATCTACAACGTGTGGTGTAAAATGGAATCACTTCTTCATTGTACAGAATTCTCAGAGACGGCTTTTTTTGGTTTTCTCCAGATTTTAAGCATTTTGATTTATTTAAAAAGGGATTGCTCATAGAAAACAATTACTTTGAACAGTATACAGGACTGATGGAGACTGGCTATGTCACAACATCAGACAGTACAGTCAGTATCTGCTGTATGGCTGGTCTCTGTAGACACCCGTTGCTGTCCTCGCTGAGAGTACCTTGTGTCTTGAGTCAGTCCACTCCTCTGGCCCTTGGGAATCGTACGTCTCTTCACTGACTCGGTGTCCGTAAGCATAGTAATCAGCACCACTTCGGGCTGGGGCGCTATGGCTGTTATCAGAGGAATCATAATGCTGTTCATCGTAAGCAGTGCCATATCCATCGTCATAGTCATGATCTCCACAGGTCTCTCGTGTTGGGGGCGGTGGTGGACGTCTGTACCCAGTTGGGGGGACTCCTCTTGCTCGGGGAGTGAGAAGTCCTCTTCCCCGACTCACTGGCCCTCGGGTGGAAAGGACTCCCCTGGCAGTCGGTGTCCCTCGCAGTACCCCGACTCCCACTGGCTGGGCTGTGACTCCTCCCCTTCCCCTGGTTATTGCTGGGGTTGGTACCCCTCTTGTACGCAAGGTAACAACTGGTACATCTGCATTTTCTGGACCACCATTCAAATATGTTAATTCCTGGCGCTGTGCTTGCCTGATTTCATCATTACACTCACGAATGAGGAACTTTTTGATTTCCTCCAGAGCATGTCCCATCCGGGCATAGGCTTTTGCTGAGCGGGGGGGGGGGGGGAATCACTTCAGTCAGAACATGGAGATCATCACTGAGGTGGAAAGTACTTTGCTTCTCCACTTTTCCTCAACTCTTCTTCTTTTGCCTTGCCTCTCATGGAGCCTTTTCCAAAGATGGACATTTTTGTCAAGGTTTCTTCTTGTAAACGCTTCAGAGAATTGCCACGTGGCCCCAAAAGTTTTCCCACAAAGTTGAACTTACTGTTTTACAGGAGTTAAAACTTTCTGTCCCAGCCTAAAAATGTAGGTTCCATATGCTCAAGGTCACTACAAATACACTTCGCCACGCAAGTTCCTCCTCCTTTGCCAGCTTAAATGGCCCATTTGATGTCAATTACTTCTTTTAATTCTAAAGACATTTTGTTCACAGATCCTTTATTAGTATGCCAGTCGGCCATTTTACTTATTCCTTCATTCAACGTATATTTAATGAGTGCCTACTATGTGCTTATCAGGGGCTATAATGTCAGATAAATCAAAGCCCCTTTCCTGTGAAGTTTACATTCTAGTGGGGGTGGGATGAAGCAGGCAGGCAGTTAAATAATTACAATTAACACGTGATGATAGTTATTCTGAGGGAAGGACAGGGTGGTCATGGGTATAAGCACCAGTCCACCAGTTGCTTAAACCTTGCATAAATCAACTGCTCAACAGGAAGACTGGGAGGGTTGGAGGTGAGGGTTGACTAAGCGATTCTCTTTTCCATTAAAATGTTTGAAAGTTCAGTTGATTTCATAACCAGCCAGAAGAACCATTTAAATGATGCACTGACAGATGAAGTCAGTTCTTTCTCTAGCAAAACAAGTTCTCAGTTCACAAATATGTGATATTCTGAGGTTCCTTTAAGTGTGTTTTGGCTTTAAATGCACTTTCCTGTGGGGAAAAAGTATTTGTGCTAAATCACAAAAGAGTATTTAATTCAGAGAGAATAGAATTGTGATCATGATGTCTGACGTTCATTTATGATATTTTCTCTTTGAGAAAGTCCTTTTCCTATTCTAAGCAAGAATTTCAGGAACATAACTCCCTCTCTGAGTAATCTCACCTACACTCTGTCTCCTGTATCATTATGTTCTCACCTGCCTAGCCAGGTATCCACTGACCTTGAATAAGTTTGTCTTGAGTGGAGTGTGGCACTAAAAAGACCACCGTTCTGGGTTCGGGACCTGTTAAATTTCCATCATTTACTTTTTGTTATGGTTGACCCAGTTGGTTAGAGTTTGGTACCAAAGAGGTCTAAGCCCATGACCATGACTGTTCACTGAGCCCTGCCTGATGTGTGGTCAGTATTCACCATAGAAGAACTAGCTCTTAGAGTGTTGGGGATGAGTGACTGACTTTACTTGTAGGTGTGGGCTGAGGAGGTGCCCTGTAGCTGTGCAGATCCCAAAAGAGTAGATGCCCAGGTCCAAGCAGAAGTGAATTCTTCACAGCTGTTACCCGTTTGTGAGGACTCAACTACCCCATTGAGATACATAATCCAAATGGTCCTATGGTCACCCAACGCTCTCCTGGATATGAGAGTGGAGTTCCCCAAAGGCTGCTCTATCAAGTCTGTTGTTGGAGATGATTTAGACTAGGGGAGCTGGCCTGCAGAGTGTGAGTACTAGAGCGTCCCATCACACAGTTGTAACACGATGCTTTCATCATTCTTCTGGGGGTTGCTTCCTCTAACAGGAAGAAGTAAGAAGCCTTTTTCAGAGTTGGTTGGCTTGAATGGAAGGAGCTTGATGTTTGCTTTTTAAAACCAAAGCACTTGTCTACCAGTGCCCAGTGAGTGTACAGACCAATGGTATAGCAGCCCTGCCAGAGAGGGGGAGTCCTGCACATTGTAGATGGGACTGCCAGGGAGAGGGACCACCAGGGAGAGGGGGCTGCCTCAGCAGGAGCCTTATCTGCATCTGTGGTTTGGTGATGACCAACTCCAGCTGAGAAACACAAAACTAGAGGGACAGAGATGGAAACCGTACAGATTCTTTTGTTTTCTTCCTTCTAGGATCATTATTTTTTTAAAATGATATTAACTCCCTTCAAACACATCCAAGTTCAAACTAAGAGGACAAAACCACATTACAAGCCAACTCTAAAGGTCTTTAGGTTAACTGTTTTCTTGGATTATAGATATCATCAGGTAGCTCCTCAAACGTCTCAATATCGTTTCCTTTGCCTAGGAGACCTACCTTCACCTGCCTTGCAAACACAATCTTTGGAATCTCCATAGTGGTCAACTTTCAGATACATACAGAATAAATGCAGATTTTGTAGATTTCTCGTCAGCATGATAAGATGCAAGTGACCTGATAATAGTGATACTTGGTTTTACAGTACCTAAGAAGAAAGCTAGAGGAGAAAAATTGCCTTCTGTAAAACTGGTTGTCCTATGAACAAGCAATAAGATTTATAATTTTGCAGTTAGAAAAATTCTTACCCACTCAAATATACATGTCCTCCTTTGGGTAAGAGTTATTTGTGGTATTTAAATATGAATAATTCTATTTACTTTATTACCATTTCTATTTTCCAATCGTGATTCAAAGTTGACGCCATTATCACTATTTTGTGTTTGTGTTTGTGTGTGCTTATTTGCCAGACTGTTTGGAGGAAGGTTTGAATACAATTCTTTGTTTCTTGATCCGTTTAGACATAAAGTGGAAATGGATCCTACTTCTTTGCTCTAAGTCAGAGACTCCGGCTCCTTCGTTTTCCTCAGGATCATGAATCATATGCTGTGGTATAATTTGCACAGAATTTAAAACATCCATTAACCAACAGGAACATGTAACCTGTAATAAACATTCGTTTCACCAGCAGAATTGTGATGCTGCTGTGAATCTCAGCTTGAGATGCAGTACTCTGGTATTTCGGAATGCACTATTATTATGTAAACTCTTAATAAACCCAACCTTACTTTTCAGATCCTTGAACTACCAGTGCATTCATATCATCCACGCAATAAATATCTTTTCACGGTGTTTCAGAAAGTGGAATGACTGAACAGGTATTTTGCAGAAGAGGGAACTATGATAGTCAACACATGAAAAGATGTTTACCTTCAGTGGTCATCTGGGACAGGCATATTAAAATGACTATGAAATATCATTTCATACTTATTAGAATAGCAAACATTAAATAGTCTAACAGTACAAGTGTGATGAAAATGAGTAGAAAGTACCCCATTTACAGAACAATTTGGCACTGTCTAGTAAAATTACAACCAGCATTGGACTCCTAGGTGTATGTACGACAGTATCCCTTGTGCATAAGCAGATATGTGTAGGGTGTTTTTTGCAGCACTGTTTGTAATGACAAAAATTAGTAACCACCTAAATGACTCTCAAAAAGGGACTGGGGACTTCCCTGGTGGTCAGGTGGCTAAGACTTTGCCTTCCAATGCAGGGGGTGCGGGTTTGATCCCTGGTCAGGGAGCTAAGATCCCACGTGCCTCTCTGCCAAAAAACCAAAACATAAAACAGATTGTAACATATTGTAACATATTGTAACAAATTCAATAAAGACTTTAAAAATGGTCCACATCAAAAAAAAATCTTTAACAAAAAAGGACTAGATAATTAAATCTGACATAAATTTTATAGAATATAACAGTTAAAATGAACAAACTAGGTCTACACACAGCCACATGGATGAATCTCTTTTTTTAAAAATAAATTTATATATTTATTATTTATTTTTGGCTGTGTTGGGTCTTCGTTGCTGCACATGGGCTTTCTCTAGTTGCGGTGAGCGGGGGCTACTCTTCGTTGTGGTGCGCGGGCTTCTCATTGCGGTGGCTCCTCTTGTTGTGGAGCACGGGCTCTAGGCACACAGGCTTCAGCAGTTGCAGCACACAGGCTCAGTAGTTGTGGCTCGCGGGCTCTAGAGCGCAGGCTCAGTAGTTATGGCACATGGGCTTAGTTGGTCTGTGGCATGTGGGATCTTCCCAGATCAGGGTTCGAATCCGTGTTCCCCGCACTGGCAGGCGGGTTCTTGTAGATCAAGAGGAAGATACATCTCTACCCTCTTCCCAGGTATATCCTCTCACTTTGTTCTTGATTCCGTATTACTCTATATCAGTTATTTCTGATCTTCTATCTTTCTGCATTTTCTGACCTCCCAAGGAGTGGCCCGCATGGTAGATTTAGGTGGTCTATGGAACTGTTATTAAATCACATTAACTCATAAAGTGAGAGGGTTATTCCCTTTTCAGTTCTTCTTTAATCCTTTTGTTTTTCTAAGAAGAATGTCTCATTTGGTGCTAGTATTTCTCAAAACATTTGCAAATATTTCTGTTTTAACAAAGGGAATGAACCAGAATTAAGGAAAGTTCAGACTTTGGTGGAAAACATTATCTAGTTAGACTTGAATAACATTATTATGTTTTTATTGTACTTACTATTCATTTTCTTTTGAAACTTTTGAAAGTTATTAAACATTTCAGATGAAATACATAGAATAATGTCACAGACATACATGTACCTACTTCTAGGTTTAACAGATGCTGATTTTTTGCCATGTTTGTTTAAGGTTGTGTCAGCATAGTTCAACCAGAGAAACAGGAGGCAGAACTTCTAGGCTGGAGATGTATGTGTTTGTATATATACATGTATCTGTATCTGTATCTACATACGTGATTATATATGTAATCAGTGAATAATTTGTTATGAGGATTTGACCATATATAATTGTGGGAGCTAGTTCGGCAGTCCCTGTAAGGCTGTTGTCTCTGTGTCTGTTGTTAGAGCTTGAAGTCTGCAGGGAAGGCAGCCTGGAACACATCAGAATTGACTGGAATCTGTGTCATTCTCACTGCCTGCAACCTTGATGAAGCACATCTGTTTCATCATGGAACTAAACACACACTTGGCCCAGGAGTCAGAGCAGCCAAAGGAGGATCCCGGGGAGTGTAGATCAGTAGCAGGCCCAGCTGCTGTGTTGCAGCGACAAGGTGAGGCAGCAGAAACATGATGGTGGATGTGAGGCACAAAATCACTGGCCCCAAAACCTGCCCGAAAATCTCTCTTGTGCCCCACCTTAAATAAAAATGTGCCAGCTAACACTTAGTACTGTAGAAGAACATTGTATTTTTTTAAATTTTATTTATTTAATTTATTTATTTTTGGCTGCATTGGGTTTCATTGCTGCGTGCGGGCTTTCTCTAGTTGCGGTGAGCCGGGGCTACTCTTCCTTGTGGTGCGTGGGCTTCTCATTGCGGTGGATTTTCTTGTTGCAGAGCACGGGCTCCAGGCGAGCGTGGGCTTCAGTAGTTGTGGTGCATGGGCTCAGTAGTTGTGGCTCTCGGGCTCTAGAGCACAGGCTCAGTAGTTGTGGCTCACGGGCTCTAGAGCGCAGGCTCAGTAGCTGTGGCTCACGGGCTTAGTTGCTCTGCAGCATGTGGGATCTTACCGGACCAGGGCTCGAACCCATGTCCCCTGCATTGACAGGCAGATTCCTAACCAGTGAGCCACCAGGGAAGCCCCAGAACATTGTATTTTTATAGTTCCATCTTGCTGGTTATATTTGTATTGATATACAATTTTATTTCTCTAAATTTACAAGTTAAAAAATTTGAGTCCATTTAAAAGCAGGCCATTAAGTAAATAATAGAAAACAAATGGGCACGTAACACTCTTGCAGGGGGGTACTCACATGACTGAAGTTTGGGAAAAGCTGAGCCTGTCCAGTAATACTTCTTCAAAGAACACTAAAAATAGGTTCTTTACTCTCATGACTCTGATCAGACTCTTTCTTTGGCCTAAGAATTCCTTCCTTGATTTTTGTTTTGATTAAACCCCTAGCAGTCTTTCACTGCCTAGCTCAGGTGTCTCATTGGCAACCTTTTCCTTATTCCCAGAGTTGGAATTCACATCTGCTTTCTTTGTTGTCTCATTAACTTCATTTCTACTCTGGCTAATAGAGCATTTGCCCAAATCTGCCTTGTATTTATAGCTCTGGACATATTGTCCTCACTTGAATGTATGTGCCTAAGAAGGAAACAACTGTTTCTTACCCATCATTGTTATCACCTGAGGCTCAGAATACACTGTGTTGCAAAGTGTTGGCACTCACTAAAACTTTTTAAAAGTTAAACTGAAATAACAGAAGGAAGGTGGTCAGGTGGTGGCATTCCCATTTTATTTGGGAGATTGAGAGGGAAACTGATGCAGGTCAAATAATGTGTCCAAGGTCTTAATTAGTGGTTGGAACCAAGATTAGGTCCCATAATTACTGGTTTTTAATCCATCATCATTTTCTTTGCCACACCCTTATGCAAGGAGTTAGTTAACCAAATATATTATAGCCTGTTATGTACACAGTAGTGTGTTGGGTTTCTTGAAAGGATATAGAAGTAGAAATTAGGGTTTTCTTTTCTTCAGGAGATGGCAAATCATTAGAAGAGAAAAAATTATATCTATACTGTTAAATAATGGTACAAAGTAATATTTCCCCAGTAAATAATACAGCCACTGAATGCTTTAGACATTAAGAAAGAGACATCAGCATGGTCTAGAGTGGTTTGTTGAAACTTCAGAAAGAGGGTTGAGCTTGAGCTGAACTTTGAAGCTTGGGTTAAGAGAGAAGTGGGTAGGCCGTTTCAGGTGGAGAAACATAACATTGGCGAAAGTATAGAAGAGGGAATAACCTAGACCCTTGTTACACGAAGTGTGGCCCAGACCATCAGCCTTGACCTCACCAGAGCTTGTTAGAAAAGCAGGATCTCAGGTCTCATCCCGGCCTGCAGAGTCACACTCTGCACGTTAAAATTGGGAGGCGCTGATAGATGCTATTTGGATGGTGCTATGCAATTTACTGTGTGATGTTGGCTAAAGAAATATCCCTTTGACCTTCAGATTAGGTTAGTTAGATATGAATGAACTAGATAAAGATGTACTGCCAGTGTCCAGTCTTACTGGAAGAAAACATGAAGTTTAGAAAGGTTTTGATTTGCTGGAAGTTTACTAGAGCTGGGATTCAGACTCAAGTGTACAGATCCCATACGCTTTTCACAGCACACAATGAAAAGTCCTGTTTGGGGAACTGAACAGGCTAGTACAGAAAGCCTGGATGCAGATAAGGTAGCCATCGGGTCATGTGGTAGATATCTGGGTGCTAGGACAGGTATCATTTATCCATTAGTATGTTTTGACCAGAAGAGTTTCATGAAGAATGTCTCAGGGAGACTGATCTGGTGGCATCATGTGGATAAATCAGAGTCAGGGAAGAAATGGGACTTACAGGCATCTGTTATTCAGGGCGTAATTAAATTTTTTAAACACAAGAAATAGTATCAGTAAGTCACTCCACAGATATTTATTGAATACCCACTTTGTGCTGGGCCCTGGACATTGGGTGCTGCCTTCGTGATGTGGTCACACTCATGTAATGCTTTTGATTGAGTCAATTAGATAACTGAGTGATGACAACAATGAAATCATCTTTGATCCCTCCCCCCAACTTTTTCTCTGAAAAAAGCTCTGGCCCCAAAGTTAGGTGGCTCCCAGTCTCATCCTGGCTTTGCCATTAGTGTTTTACGTTCCCTTGAACGATTCACTTAATCGCTCTGTGGCTCATCTTTCCCACTTAAAACATAAACATCGTATTTACCATGACTTCACAGCACAAGATATTGTGATGAGATAATTTATGGGAGACATTTTTGGTTTCCTGAGTATTATAAAGGCTTATAATGCTGTTAGTGTAAAATTACTTTTAAAGCATTCACTTTTGAAACTTTAAAAATTTCAATCCCCCAGTACATCTTAGTCACTTTTCTAATTATAATTACATTGAAGGGGAAAAAACAGTCCCGCCATCTGTGGCACTCGTTCTCCTTCCCTGGAGGTAGCACTAGAGAAGATAATGATTTATATGAGATGTTGTTGGTCCCACCCCGAAGGAGAATGGATGGTGGTTTCTCATTGTGGCTTTAAGAGCCATCTGCTGATGGGTGCAATTCTCTAGACAAGGCTACGTAGTGAATGTGTGCACAGAGTCACAGCAGAGGGAAGAGAGGGAGAGTGTTTGTACTCTGGGGGAAGAAGCAAGATGAGAGCTCTGTGACATTGTCGCAGATGAAGAAGGCAAACCGAGGAAAACCGCTCCATATGCCTTGTATAGGTGGTGCATCCCCTTGACTAGCTAAGGGCTAAACCATCTTTGACTTCATAGGACCATGTGACCCATGTATGTGGCTCTGGTGTAAAGTACCTAACAGTAATCTGTATACAGAGTTTAAGCATCTCCTCTTTTACCTAATCCTCATGATGTCCCTTTCACCCTTCATAGTTAGCATGTATTATAGATGCCTGCCTACTCTCTCTTTTACCTTTAGCAAAACCAGGCATGGCCATTTGTGTCAAAGACAGAAAGGCTGACACCATGTTATGGAGGCTGGCACAGCAAGGAAGAGCTGCATGTTTCCGACCCCTCTGGTGACACAAAGCCATGGCCCTGTGTATTCTGTGAGGTCCCTGTGTGTGTGTGTGTGTGTGTGTGTGTGTGTGTGTGTGTGTGTGTGTGCGCTCACATGGGGTGGGTAATGGAAACATTGTGAGGGGTAGGAAGAGAGCAGAGAAAGTGAGAAAGGAGGAAAGTGCTTATTCAACCTACTGATTGCTAAGGATAATACTGATTAGCTAGGTTTCACTGCTCCCTGCGTTATAAATAAGGGTATATATCAGCACCACCTCTTTGTTTTTTAACTTTTTTTCTGCACATTGTAGTTTCTTCCAAGAATGGTAGCCTCCACAATGAAATACACCTCAGATTAGAGGACCCTTTGGAGCATTTCCTGTTTTACACAGAACATTGCTTATTCTAGAATAATACAGATAAAAATAAGATGCATTAACATATTTTCACCAAGCACTTAGAATGGTACCTGGCATATAGTTAGCATTAGAGAAGTGTTTGCTGTTATCATTAGTATTCTGTTATGGTCATTCATTCATCCATGGACTTGTTGAATGTGTGATATCGTCTATCTAGGCCCTGAGTTATTTGCTTTGGGAGCCTAAAGGTGAATCAGACACAGATCCTGCCCTCAGAGAGGGTAGATTTCAATAGAAAAAATAAGACAAGCAGATACATATAGTGCAGTGAAGAAAATGATATGGGTTCTAAGAAAGGTCTAAATGGAACTTTTGGAGGTGAGCAGAAGCAGGAGAGGGCTTCTGAAGGGGTTGGAGGGAAGGCAAGGTGGTAGGAGGTGGCAAGGAGGAGGGGGCATCTGAGTTACATCTTGGAGGATGGGAAAGGTTCAGACATTCACAGCAGAAGAAAGTGCTTTCTAGGTGAAGTGAATGGTACGAACAAAAGCAGAAAAGAGCACGCTTAGAGAAAGAAATATAACTAGTTAGGTTTGCCAGATTGAAGGCTGTGCGTTTACTGGAACATGTGTTTTGCATCATCTCCTGAGTTCCCTTTTCCCCATTTTTTTTTTTCTTTCTTTACCCATGAATTAAATTTCAGCAGATTGTAATCAGGAAGGGCAGTTACTAAAATGGGTGCAAGTGGCTTTGTAATTATAGCTAAATGTGTAATCTACCTCTTCTTGTAATTATTAAGGTTTTCATTTTTGTAAGCTGATTGCCTCCTGTCCTGAAAACTTCCTTAATGGTATGCAAATAGGGGCCAGGAAGCAATATAAACCGAGAAACATGTTTTCCTTTGCGTTTTACAGTAAATCACACACGCAGACTGACCTGTGGCAGCTTTGTGCATCTCCAGAGGCCCACAGTCATCCGACTCACAATAGATTGGGGCTGCCTTACAGCCTTGCAGCCTTGGCAGAGAGGGGAAAAATCACATCTTGGGTTTTACATTAGCTCTCTGTTATGACACACACAACGTCATGACTTCTTTTCTCTTTCCTTGTCAGTAATTCCATCATCTACTTGTGATAAATTACTCTTCTTTTGGTGCTTTAGCTTATCCCCTTAACAGCTGAACATGCCCCTCCAGAAGGGTGTGGAAGGAGCTGGGAGTTCCCTGACAGTGGAGATAATGCTGTGGGCAGGTCTCTCCATCCTTTCATGCAGCAGTCAACTCGTCCATCCAGTGGGGGTGTTACCACATGCTGTACCGAAATCACATGCTTTGTGTTTTTTAAACACTTACTCTGTTTAAAGCTATTTTAAGACATTAAGTTCTAAGTTAATAGTATAATTTTTTTAATTAAAAATATTTTTTGAATAGCGATTGCTTCAAATAAGATTGTCTCACTATGGAACAGACTATTCCTGTGTTTTCCTAATACATTTTAAGCTTGAAACAATCATCCAAGGAGAGTTATATAAATGGATCTATAGCATTAAAATGCTGCACAGGGCTCAACAGCTTGTAAACCCAATTGTGAATCTCCAGAAAGCCCAAAACGGTCAGTGACAAATGTCGTATGTGCTCAATAAATATTCCTTGAATGAATGAATGAAATAATTTTTTCTTTAGGGGGAAACTATGTTTAGACTAAACAATGATTACTACAGCTAAAGGTTATAAAGTGGGTACCTATCCCTGGGATTTTGAATTTTTTACATCTTATAAGTTGTATACTATACTTTAGTACCTACTCAAGTGCATATAATGCTTCCCTGATTTAATAGAGCCTCTGTCCTCCCCGTGTGTGTGTGTGTGTGTGTGTGTGTGTATACAAACACAGACTTTTTTGGAAACATTTAATTATGCCACAACATGTTTTCTTGTTTAGATCGTGAATTCAAGACCAAGATACTCCTGGGCCCTGGTGACTGCTTATCTGAACTGAGGTGTAGTGGTCAGGAGAAAAGAGCTGGAATGTTAGTGTTCTAAATCAGAGCCAGTAATATCACCCCCTCCCCAACTCCCTGCCACTGCGGAACCATTTATGTGCCGTGTCCTCAGCATCAGATGTATCTCAAATGTAGAAGAAAACCCTCGGAGGAAGTAGAAGGTGCTTTACAGATGGGATTGCTGATGGCCCCGTTAGTAGTAGATCAGGAAGCTTCCTTCTGTTTTTTTCCTTTGTTTCTGAAGCGTCTCGTTTCTGTAGCTCCTACAGACATAAAAGCGAGACCTGCTCTTTCAAGGTTTGTGAGCTTACTAATTGTGTTTCCTCTTTTCAGCTCTACGTGGCCACGGAGGCCATCCTCATTGCGCTGGTCGGGGCCACACCGTCGTACCACTGGGACCTGGCGGAGCTCCTGCCGAACCAGAGCCACAGCAACCGGTCGGCTGGTGAGGACCAGGCGCTCGGGGCCTGGCTCCTGACGGCCAACGGCAGCGAGATGCACAAGCACGTGCACTTCAGCAGCAGTTTCACCTCCATCGCCTCTGAGGTAATGGCAGGAGCAGGGGACAGGCCCTTCTGACCACTGAATGAGCCCCCTGGAGCCATTGTTTGGTCTTGTTGATTTAAATCTCAGCTCACCTTCCAATCACTTTCTAGTAAATTTGAGAGTTAAAGGAGAATATCCTAGGGAAATACATTGTTCTTCCTTCTTACTGCAAATGGGAGAAGCATGAGTCCTACCAAACTAGTTATAGATGAAGTAAGACATAAACTCCAGAAGAGCCCCATTTTGATTAGAGTATCCTTTTAAAAAGTGAATTAGGGCTTCCCTGGTGGCGCAGTGGTTGAGAGTCCGCCTGCTGATGCAGGGGACGCGGGTTCGTGCCCCAGTCCGGGAGGAT
This sequence comes from Monodon monoceros, assembly GCF_005190385.1. NCBI lineage: Eukaryota > Metazoa > Chordata > Mammalia > Artiodactyla > Monodontidae > Monodon > Monodon monoceros. The sequence continues at coordinate 79,463,653 of NW_021703774.1, read as the reverse complement.
CCCACATGCCGCGGAACGGCTGGGCCCGTGAGCCATGACCCCTGAGCCTGTGCGTCCGGAGCCTGTGCTCCGCAATGGGAGAGGCCACAGCAGTGAGAGGCACGCGTACCACAAAAAAAAAAAAAAAAAAAAAAAAAAGTGAATTAAAACTTTCATGTCTTTTTCTTTTTCTTTTTTTTTAAAATTAATTTATTTATTCATTAATTTTTGGCTGCGTTGGGTTTTCGTTGCTGCATGCGGGCTTTCTCTAGTTGCCGCAAGCGGGGGCTACTCTTCATTGTGGTGGCTTCTCTTGCTGTGGATCACAGGTTCTAGGTGCACGGGCTTCAGTAGTTGTGGCATGCAGGCTCAGTAGTTGTGGCTCACGGGCTCTAGATTGCAGGCTCAGTAGGTGTGGCGCACGGGCTTAGTTGCTCCGTGGTGTGTGGGATCTTCCCAGACCAGGGCTTGAACCCATGTCCCCTGCATTAGCAGGCGGATTCTTAACCACTGGCCACCAGGGAAGTCCCCATGTCTTTTTCTTATATCCCCCAAAATTAACAAAGTAAAGAGAGGGAAATGTAATGGCTCATCTATAACATCCACAGTTGATGTTTAAGTCCAGTCCTGTGTGTAGACTGCATGGGGCACCTTGACTGTACAACATAAAATACAAATGGTACTGCCCAGTGTGGGCAGAAAGCCTTACCTTCAAGGGGACTTTCCTGGCCAAGAAGGTTCTGGTAAGGAGAGCACCGTCTGGGCCAGCCTGAGTTATATAAGCTGAGGGGATAGATAGTCTGGTTAAGAGAAACCCTGGGATAAGAGGTGCAGGGCCCAGGCGCAGCTGGAAAGCACAGGTCCTGGTTGTTAAAGTGTTGAAATACTGTGTGTCCTTTGCCTGCTCTCCACAAGCTATCCATTTGCACACTGACACCCTAGCCCAGTGGCATTTTCATGACAACGATCCAGTCCTGTCATCCCTCACCCAAAAACCTTCAGTGGTTCTCCCACCACACCCAGAAAACAGTGAAACCCTACGTGTTACATTCAAAGCCCTTCACCCTCCCCAGCTTGGTCCTGGGTGTACTTTCCAGCCCCATTCTACACTTCTCTCTGCCTCCCCTGCTTCCCACATGTGCCCTGAGCCCTCAGCCCATACCTGTTACCTGCGTCAGGATGGCCCCAAACACTCACCCTCGCCTCTGCCTGGTGAAATCCTAACCTACCCTCTACTGCTCACTTGACCATTACCTTCCCTGAGAAGTCTTTCCTGACCCACTCCCCAGAAGAAGTAAATACACTTTTGTTTCTGCTCCAGCAACAGTTTGTTTGCACTTATGTGACACACTGTAGTCTGTGGTTCAGCTCTATTTTTTTAAGTCCTTTGAGGTCAGGAACCATATTTTGGTCGTCTTTGTATTTCCATGGCTTTCTGGCCACCACCACAATAACTACCATCACAAGTATCACCACTACTCAGCTATAAAAATAATAAATAGCATTGTGGAATGATGACTATATGCCAGACATTGTAATATTTTACAGCCCTTATTTCATTTAATCCTCAAAATAATTTTATGAGGTAAGCATTATTTTCTGCATTTTATAGATGAAGAAATTGAGACTTCTTGAGGTCAGCTAATAAGGGCAGAGCTAGGATTTGAACCCAAATTTGTCTTAACTCAGAAGCCTATGCTCTTATTATTGTACTTTTTAGGGACCTATCCCATCTAAATTGGTACGCACATCTCTTAGTTCCTTTTTTTTTTTTTTTTTTTTTTTTTTGCTGTACGTGGGCCTCCCACTGCTGTGACCTCTCCCGTTGCAGAGCACAGGCTCCAGACACGCAGGCTCAGCGGCCATGGCTCACGGGCCCAGCCGCTTCGCGGCATGTGGGATCCTCTCGGACCAGGGCACGAACCCGTGTCCCCTGCATCGGCAGGCGGACTCTCAACCACTGCGTCACCAGGGAAGCCCTCTTAGTTCTTTTTGATAGGTTAACAAAAGCCAAAGAACTTTAAAAGTTATTTTATTTGGAAATAATTTCAAACTGACAGAAATTTCAAGAATAGTTCAAAGAATACCCTTATATCCTTTAGTTTCATCTGTTGGTAGTATTTTTCCTCACTGGTGTTACTGTCCTCCTCAATTTTTTAAAGCCATTTGAAAGTTGCACATACTGCTGTTCTTTTATACCCAAATACTTCAGTGTGTATTTCCTAAAAATAAGAACATTCTCTTACATAAACACAGTACAATTATCAACTTCAAGAAATTTGACATCGATGCTGCAGTTTTATCAGATCTACTATCCACACCCAGTTTTGCCACTTGACCCAGTAATGTCCTTGATAGCGGTGGTTTTCCCCTCTTGCACTGAATGCAGTTTAGGATCACACATTGCATATAGTCGTCATGGCTTTTTAGTATCTTTTCACCTTCAGCCTTTCTGTTTCTTTTATGATATTATACTTTTGAAGAATGTATAATCTCTCCCTTTTTAAAAATAACAGTGTTCTCCATTTTGGGTCTGTCTGGTGATTCCTCATTCAGGTTATGCACCCACAGTCAGACTAGTACACAAGTAATGTTGTGTCCTTGGAGGATCACACGGGAGACACACAATATTCATCTGCCCTTTTTGGGTGATGTTAATTTGACCATCCAGGTATTGCCTGATTTCTCCCCTGTACAGTTTTTTTTTTTACTTTTCATTTCAAGAAATAAGTAATCTGTGTGGAGTCGAGTCACTTTAAGATTATGCTAAATTACTATTCCTTATCAGAAACCCCTCCCTCCAATTTAGCATCCTTTGATGATTTTTTCATAAACCAAGCTAGACTATGATGGTTACAAAATGATGAATTCTTAACTCTAGTGCTTCCTCTACATTTGCCAGTTGGGCTTTTTTATTTTAATTTAGGTATAATTGACATATAACATTATAGTAGTTTCAGTTGTACAACGTAATGATTTGCTATTTCTATCACTGTGAAAAAATCACCATAACAAGTCTAGTTAACACTCCTCACCATACGTGGTTACAGATTTTTTTTCCTTGTGATGAGAACTTTTAAGATCTATTCTCTTTGGAACTTTCACATGTGCAATACAGTATTAACTGTGGTCACCCTGCTGTATATAACATCCCTGTGACTTATTTATTTTATAACTGGAAGTTTGTACCTTTTGACCCCCTTCACTCATTTCAGCTACTCCCTCACCTCTTGCCTCTGGCAACTACAGTCTGTTCTTTATATGTCAGAGCTTGGGTTCATTTTTTGTTGTCTTTTTAGATTTTGCTGTAAGCAACAGCCCTTTCTTCTTCCTTGTCCATCTGTCTGCCTGTCTGTCTCTATCTCTTCCTCTTCATCTCCCTCTTCTTTTCTCTCTCTCTCTCTCTCTCTCATCTCTCTATCTCTCTGTCATTAGTATGTACTAGTGGATTCCTAGTCTTTTCAATTATTTATAATTTATTACAGCTTTTAATTATTTTCGTGCTCAAATTATCCCCAATTTACCAGTGGGAACCTCTTCAAGCTGGCTCTTGTCTCCTTTTTTTTTAATTAAAGTTTTTATTTTGAGATAATTGTAGATTTACATGCAGTTGCAAGAAATAATACAGGTAAATTCTGTGAATGCTTTGCCCAGTTTTTCCCAATGGTAGCAGCTTGTAAAATCATAATATACTATCACAGCCAGGATAACGACACTGATACGGCTAAGACACAGAACATTTCCATCACCACAAGGATCTGTTACCATATATATTTATATATAGCCACACCCACTTTCCTCCCTCCCCAGCACTGTCTAATTTCCCTGGTAACCACTAATCTTTTCTCCTATACTTTAATTTCATTATTTCAAGAATATTATAAAAATGGAATCATACATGTAGCCTTTCGGGATCAGCCCTTCTTTTTTTCACTCAGCATAATTCTCTACAGACTCATCTAGGTTTAATTATATTACTTTAGTTATACAATAAGTCTTATGTACAGGTAGATTGGTTCCTCTCACTTTATTCCTTTTCAAGATTGTTTTAGTTCCTTTGGCTTTTCATATAGAATTGGTGTTAGTCCTTTAAACATTTGGGAGAATTCTCCAATAAAATCATCTGGGTCTTTAGTTTTCTTTTTTGGGGGTTTTAAAACTATGAATTCACTTTTCTCAAAAGTTATAAGACTATTTAAATGAGCTCTATTGTGTTATGAGTTGGGGCAGTTTGTGATTTTCAGAGAATTGGTCCATTTCATCGAAGTTTTCAAATTTATGTGTGTAGCGTTGTTCATTGTATTACTTTATTATCCTTTTGACGTCTGCAGAGTCTGAAATGATATCCCCTTTTATTACCTGATATTGGTGATTTGTGTCCTTTCGTATTTAGTTACTCATCTGTCCTGATAGAGTTTTGTCAATTTTACGGTTCTTTTTAAAGAACCAACGTTCTGTTTCATTGAACGATCAAGCATAATTTAGAAAACTCAAGAGGAGAAGGAAAGTCTGTTGTATTTACATTGTTCTTTCTTCCTTCCTGATATTCCAAAGTCCCTTCTTTTATGTTTTCTTTCTTTTTAGAGAACTTTCATTAGCCATTGTTTTAGGGTAGTTCTGATGGCGACAAATTCTTTTAGTTTACCTTTATCTGAGAATATCCTGGTTTCCCCTTCATCTCTTGTTTTCACTAGTTATAAAATTCTTGGTTGACAGTTCTTTTCTTTCAGCATTTAAAAACTCCTTTGCTACTTCCTTCTGGCCTTTATGATTTGTGATGAAAAATATGGTATTTGAATTTTTTTTTCCCCTATAGGGAAGGTGTCATTTCTCTCTTGCTACTTTTAAGGATTTTTCAGTCTTTAGTTTTTAAAAGTCAGATTGTGATGTTTCTTGGTATGGATTTCTTCAGGTTTATCTTACTTGGAGTTTTCTGAGCTTCTTGGATCTTCAGGTTTATATCTCCTAAATTGGGAGATACTCAGCTGTTATTTGTTCGTGTACTTTTTTTTTTTTTTTTTTTGTACTTCCCTCTTTCTCCTTTCCCTCTAGAACTCCAGTGACAAAAATGTTAATTCCTTTGTTCCAGCCCCACAGATCCCTTAAGGTTTTTTTCTTTTTTTTTTTTTCAGTCTGTTTTATCTTTGTTTTCAGATTGGGTATTTCCTGTTGTCGTATTTTCAAGTTTACTGATTCTTTCCTCTATTCTGCTGTTGAATCCATTCATTGTATCTTTTAGTTTAAAATTTTCTATTTTTTTTTATATCCTCTTTCTTTGCTGAGACTTTATCTTCGTTGAGTCTTTTTATTTTGTCATCTATTTCAAGCATGTTTACAAGCGCTTATGACGGCAGCTCTAAGAGCTTTGTCAGTTATTTCTATAATCTCTATCATCTCAGTGGCTGTCTTTTTTCATTCTACTTTGAGATTCTTCTAATTCTTGGTACGACAGATTATTTTTGTTTGAAACCTGAAGTTTGGGGGATTAGGCTAAGAGATACTGTGTCTTATTTAAGCCTTCTATTTTAGCTGGCTTTCTATGACACTGCTCTGGCACAGGAAGAAGGGAAGGGTGTTTCATTACTACCGGCAGTGAAATCCAGTCTCCCCACGTGGTCTCCACTGACCCTTGTGGTGGTGGCGGTGGTGGTACTGGGACAGGAGGGAGGGGAGCTTTGGCAGGAATGAAAATGCTGGCTCCTACTTGTCTTTCGTGACACCACCTGGGTGGGGTGGGGTGGAGCGACTCATCACTGCCTGACCAGGCGGAAGCCTCGGTTCCCCACTTAGACTTTGCTGGTGTAGACGGGGTTGGAGCCCCAGTTGGTAGGTTTATTTGTTTATTTTTTTGTGGTGGTAATTGGCCAGAATAAAGCAGTGATTGCCCAAAAGTCTTTTGTCTTGCTGGGCTGCCCCTCTCCTGGGCCTTTTGCTAGAGAGCAGACCTCACTGGGACTTCTTCTGTGGCTCCTCTTAGCATTTCTGAGTCACTGGCTTCTCCAGTACCCAGTCTGGGTGTGTGAGGTAAAGGGAAACCCAGGGAACTCACCACTGCACCATTCCTTGAGTCCCAAGGTCCTTAGCTGGTCTTCTCTCCACCCTTCAGAGTTGTCTTAATGTTTATTTTATGTATAATGTCCAGGATTTTTAGTAGTACATAGTAGGGGAAACAAGGAAAAGTGCACGCGAAAGAGTTCCCGGACCCAATTCCAACAAGCAGTTCTCGGATGCCAGCAGTATGTGCGAGAATTCAGCTCAATTCTGATACTATCTACCCAGAGATAGAATGGAATTCCGCAGGCAAAGGGCTCAGCTCCACAAGACTGCCCTCTACTTCAGATGCCAGTCGCAAACACAGGTTACAGGTGCTTCTGACCATCTGACTATAAATCAAAGTTCCTGTGACCTCCTCTTCAGGCTCAATTTGCTAGAATGGATCACAGAACTCAGGAAAAAACCGTTTACTTACTAGATTACTGGTTTATTATGAAAGGATATTAAAGGATACGGAACGACAGCCAGATGAAGAGCTGCATAGGACAGAGCATGGGGAAACAGTGCAGAGCTTCCATGCTCTCTGAGCGCCACTCTCCCCAATCTCCACGTGTACACCAGCCCAGAAGCTCTCCGAACACCCTCCATTTGGGTTTTTATGGAGGCTTCATTACATAGGCATGATTGATTAAATCATTGGCGGTTGGTGATTGATTTAAATTCCAGCCCCTCTCCTCTCCCTAGAGTTTGGGGGGAGGGATGGGGGTTGAGAGTAAAAGATCTAACCCTCTAATCACATGGTTGGTTCCCCTCGGCAACCAGCCTCCACCCTTGGGTGGGACCCAAAGTCACATTCCCTGGAGCAGTTTTCAGGAACTAAGGACAAGAGACAATTAACCCATTGCTCTTAACCTAAGCTCAGGAATTCCAAGGGTTTTGGGAGCTGTGAGCCAGAAACTATGAATGAAGACCAAATATACATGACAAATATATCTGCATTTGGTCATCTGAATGACCAAATATATATTTCTGCTATAAATCACAGTATCACAGTACGTTTGCTCCTATGTTTAGCCTAATTTTTATATTCATGTTTACTCCGTCTTCCTGGAGCTGAAAGTCCTGTGTCCTTTTGATGTGTCCATCTTTTCTTTTATTTTTTAAATTTTTTTGAGCACTTCAAAAATTTTTGACGTAACAAAATAGTCCAGGTTTATCTTGCATCTCCCTGCTCCAACTGTGGGATTAGGTATTTCTCCCAAAAGCCCTGGTTCTATTTATTGCCCCCACAGGATTTTGAAATGGGTGAGAGCCATCGGTCTGCTTTCCAGCAAATCCATTAAACACATTATAATGAAAGTGGATCTCAAACCAAATTCTGCCACATGTATAAATGAACTTATTAACTTATTAACTCAATTCTTATCCTCAAGGAAGCTCAAAATAAACTATCTTGCAGTTTTTAGAAGTCTCAGCTCTGCTCTTATAGGTGTTCTGTACACTGCTTGTATGGCAGGTCGCTACAGGAAAACCCCAGTTTTCCATAGTCAGGGTACTATGGAAAATAGTACTTCCCATCAGCTTCAAGCACACGGAAACTTCCAGAGTTCATATTGGCTCAGGACCAAGGAGGGGTTTTAACCTAGGGCATCACCCCTATAGATAGAGTACAGAACACATTGGATTATCTCAAAAATTCATGGAAAGGTAGTGAGTATCTCTAAAATATGTTGAGCTAATCTGTGTATCTTGAATGTCTTTAATTTCACTAGGGATAGCGTATGTTTTATATTCATCATTGCTAGTCAACAGGCCACTATTTTAATCAAGAATAAGCAAAGCACCCATTGTTGATAGAGACAATGATTACAGAAGCCCTTGTAGTAGCTCCCTCTGAAGAATGGGCTTTCTGAAGGGAAGGCCAGCTGACCACCAGTGGACAATGCAACCTTAATGAGAATGCTCGTAGTACCAGGGTGAAAGCTTGACCTAACATTGGTACAGAATATCCCACTGAACGTGCTTAATACTTTAAAGTAAATTAGATAACATAGCAGCACTATGCTTCAGCATCACAGACACTCAACAGAATTGAATTAAATGAATACTTAGGAAATCTGTGACTAGGAGCCCTTTTATGTTTATGTGTTTTTTGTTTTTTTTTTTTTTCGGTACGCGGGCCTCTCACCGTTGTGGCCTCTCCCGTTGCGGAGCACAGGCTCCGGACGCGCAGGCTCAGCGGCCATGGCTCACGGGCCCAGCCGCTCCGCGGCATGTGGGATCTTCCCGGACCGGGGCACTAACCCGTGTCCCCTGCATCGGCAGGCAGACTCTCAACCACTGCGCCACCAGGGAAGCCCAGGAACCCTTTTAGATATCACTGGAGGGACACAATTCTTAGCAAATGTCATTGAGCAATGACTACTTGCCCAATGCCAGAGAAACCCTTGATACAGAGAAGGAGAGTGCTGTCAGACCCTATGCTCTGGGACGGCAGGAATGGGCACCCTGGTCACCAGCTCTTCTGCTGTGCTGGTACCTGGGAGGCTCACCCTTAACACTGCTTGACTGGAGGCTGAATATGGAGGGAGGGAAGGGAGCCCTGAGGGCTACTACTCCCAGGACAAAGAGTTGGTAGATGCAGGAGAAATGGAATTAGATAGCTTCCCCAGCAAGTGCTGAAGGTCTGTAAAGCAGCTCAGAGAAAGAGGAGATAAAGGGCTAAGATGGCCCTTACCTGACCTACCTGTGATAGTAGCCTCAGGTCCCTCTTCTTATTACCACTGCGTGTGTCTGTGAGTGACTGTCCCTCCTGCAGCCTGTCTTTGTCAGACTGTAACTCTGTGTCTGCCTGCCTGCTTTCCTTCCTTCCCTCCTCCTTTTCTCCCTCCTTGTTTCCTGTATCCCTCTGTCTCTGTCATTTCGTCTTTCTGAATCTGTTTCTCTCTATCCCTAGCTCTCTCCATCTCAGTTTCTGTCTCTCTGTATTTATCCCGTTTCTTCATCTCTGCCTTTCTCTGTGTCTCTGTCTCACTGGCTGTCCCTGAATTGCCTTTCCGTCTCTTTCTCTGATGTTTCTGTCTCTGTCTCTCTGTGTATATCTCCATGTGTCTTTCTCTTTTACATTTTCTTCCCTGCCTTCTCTCCGTCTTCCTGGTTACTCGCCTGTCCTCTTTCTCATTCCCACCTATGTCGCTCCACTGAGATACATATACTTGCATATACAGTTATCCATATTGATTATACATATACCACTATAGATTTATAAATACACGATACTTCCCCCCCCCACGGTATAGAAGCACACATTATGTTCCCATGCCATCAGAAGGTCAGACAGTTCTCCACCTCCGAGGTGTGTCTCAAGGCGCAAACATCCCCTGCGCAGAAAGTGACCTTCAGTCTCCAGCAGGTGCTCCAGAGCTATGCGTGGGGGGTAGGGGGCCTGCCCAGCTGCACAGCTGGTTGATATCAATGTGCCGCTCCGTGGGATCTCCAGGGGATGTTCCGTGGAGAGTCTGGGGGTCACGGTTTAGGGTGAATTCTCTTGGAGCATCCCAGATTCTCAACCGGCTGCTCCCAGCCTGTGTGGGTTCATGCTTGCAAGGGGGGCTGTGGCCTGTCTGCCCTGGTGATGGAGGAGCACGGGTGGCATCGCTGGCTGCACAGTGGGACAGAAGTCCACAGTCCCCACAGGCTCCTCAGCTGCAACGAGACTGTTGCATACTTGGCAGAGAGTTTGTGGGTGAGATGATGAGTCTTGTAAGCGTTATTAGGTAGAGGCGCGTGAAGAGGCAGATAACCGTGACTACTTCCCAATGCCCTCTCGTGTGAGAGGCCCCCTCCCAGGGACCTTCCACGCGTGCTGCTTATTTACTCCTGCCAGCAGCCCTACCCTGTAGATTAAACAACTGACGTGTAGAGAACTTTTTAAATTGCCCTAAATCACATATTTAATAAGCCACTGACCTGGGACTCAATGGGCCAGCCCATATTCTTCCCATTACACCAGGGATTTTCAAACTCTTTTTTTTTTCTCTTAACAAACAGAAGCCTTTAGTTTTGAATGGCGCCTCAGTTGGCATTTCAGTATGAAAAGAGCTGGGCGCTGTGGTGCTATCACTGAAGAGGAACAGAGGCCAGGGCCCAGCACTCTGCCGCCAACAGTCAGCCCTGCCAGCTGCGCGAGCCCTTCCATGGAACAGGGCAAGAGCTGAGCTCTGCCTGGGAGGAGCGGATGGGAGTGTGGGTGCATGGATCGGTGAGAGTGAAGGTTAGCAGGGTGACTGTGGGTGATAGCACATGGTGCACACACACTGGGTTGAAAGCTAAGCAAAGTAGATGCTCACCTCCCCCGGCTGCCAGTTGCCTGCTTGAAATTGCCTCTGACAGAGCGAATTCTAAGGGAGAAGGGCAAACAATCGTAATGTTTGTATCGCGGCTTGCAAATGAAAAATATATGACTGTCCGGGTTCAGAGTAGCTGGGTGAGTTAGTGTCACGGTTGGTAAATGGAGGAGCGTGGCCACTGATTTCTGTGGCCTTTCTACAGTGGCATGTGACAGAGTCAGGGAGGGGGGCAGGGAGTCAGGCTATTTGTATCCAGCTCACAAGGATCCTGGCTAGCGGACCCACACAAACAAATCACACAAGTACTACAGAAGTAGTAACGATTCAGTTCAGCTTTCATAATTGTCAAGCCCAAATAAACTTATACGTGTCCTGATATACCCAAAAATAACAAAGAATCAAATAAAACAAGCAACAACTCCCATGCCCCTCAGCGGTTCGCCTGCATGTTCAGAACTCAGCAGCCTGCCGCCCTGGTGTTCATAGCATCACCACATCTCTTCGCGTATGTCCACATAGACCCAGCGCGAGGCTTGTCTGCTTTGCATTTTCAGTGCAGAATCTCATGTCTTCCCTGAAGTCATTTTATTTCAAGGTACAAATAAAGTGTCCCCCCTGTGTGCCCTCATCTCCAGCGCTCAGAGTGTGTGAGTTCCACGCAGGTTCACACACTCCACTTCTACCTAGGACATCAGAGTCCCAGTCGGGTGGTGTTCCAAGTCCGGGAGTGGTTTGGCGCCGGTGGTATGGGTGGCGTCCAGGTTTCCTGCTGCCGCTACCAGAATGACAAGAGTTAGCAGGGAAACAGCAGCAGAGGGCAGAATAATGAGATGATGATCGAGGGGCAGCGGTGCCAGGAGGGATGGCAGCGTCAGCCACTCTTCAGCCAGTGTCCTTGAGGAGCTGCTGCTCTCTCTACGCTCGCTCCCAGTCGCATTCCTCTTTATTATGGTGGAGTGCAGCCCCAGCCAAACCCTCCACTTGGTTGCTTAGCATTACTTTAATTTTGCTTACTGCTCTAGTTTTTCAATTGTTCCTTCAAATTTCCAAAGTGGTGATATTAAAAGCAGCACTCAAACTTTGCCGGTAAGTTGGTAAATATCCTTAGTATACAGTCTGTGTATGTAGATAATACATGTTTCATATTGAAATTATTCGGTATAAAATGAGAGTTAAAAAAAATTATAAAGTCTTGTTGACTTCTCATATTAAATTCCTGAAAATAAATATCAAGATAGAGTCTACAGAACTCTATAGTGTAAGGAGATTGTCTTAAAAATACACATTTGAAAACTCTTACCCTCTACCTTATTACATTCAGGTCAGGCCTCGCAGAAGTTATTCATGGAGGGTTTTGGGGAAGGGTGAATAAAAGGTTATGTAGATGTGATTAACTTGGTATTAATGCAAAAAAAAAAAACCCCTCTAATCTAGGAGTCTTGACTACTTTAAAATGAGCTAATAGCCATCGGGGTGAATTTATGTAGCAAATTGCTGTCTGCTGTATTCAGATTATTCCCTGAGCTCTGACTCATTCAGAAAGCACCAAATATCATGGAGACACACAATTATCATGCTTAATTAATGTTGGCAACCAAAAAGAGTAAGGTTGGAATCGTTAATATCATTGTGGATATTGAAGAACTGAAATTGACCGGTGATTATCTTGAGATTAATATATTTTCCCCAAGCCATACCCTGGAGTCAAAAGACAGAGTATTAAAACTATTTGAAAAATTCACTGCAATAATTGCTTTAGGGGCTAATTTTTTTTAATGTCTTGCTTCCTTACGCCTGTACTACTGATTGTTATAGGCTGCACACTTCGCCCATTAAGTGGTAATTCAGAGTGACAGCTACATTGAAATGAAGCAAGTTAGTTAATCACTGTGAAACTGTTCCTGAACTACCCTGTCCAAGTACTCCCTAATCACAGGAGGCTTCTGACTTAGAAGGGAGATTTTCCTGTACAAAGCCGTAAATATTTTTATGGGACATAGGGAACAGCGGAGGGCTGAAGTTTGGCTGAAATTGTTACCAGAACCATTCAGAATTTTTCTCAGAACAGTTGTGCACCGGTTGTGCAGAGCCCTGGGGGATGCACTGCAGGGGTGTAGGGAAGGCTACTGTCTGATCCAGTCCTGCAGCCTTGAAATACTGACACGCGGGGAGTCAGTCTGGTTCGGGCTGTGGTGCTGGTGATCTGACTTAGAGTCCATCAAAGCAGGACTTTGGGCGAAAAGGAGCTTGATCAATAACACGTGCCCAGTCTTCTTTGCCCATTTTCATTGGCCCACCGGTCAGCCTGCGGAAGCTGCTTTAGTCTTTTTTCTTTATGGTCAGGCAGGCTACACCCCTGAGTAGCCATGGGTTCTGTCCCCCCTTCCAGGGGAGGCTGAGTTGGGACTAGTGACTTCCTCTGGGCTCGCGAGTGAGTGTGTCTTTGGAAGAGACACAGCAGCCAGATGGGGGGCTTGGGTGCCCCTCTCTGACCTGCTGCAGCCACTGCCTGGCTTGCGGGCTCACTGATACTCTGTGTATCGTCTGTGGCAAAGTTCTTACCCCTGCGAGATCCCTGTGTTTCTAGTGGGGTATCTGTGGACCAGTGAAATTGCTTTCAGGGCCACACCGCCTCGATCACTCGGGCATTGGGAAGTCGATGTTTCAATGGCACAGAGTTTGCCTTTACAGCTTTTTCAGCCACGTTTGCAGAAAACTGCCATAGTTATGTTTCTCCTTATCTTTCTTTCTCATTAATGTAGGGCTAAAGATGAAACTGAAGTGTTCCGTTTGTCAGATTGGCTCTAGGAGGAAGGAAAACCCCTCAAATTCCAAATCTCCCTCACATTCCCTTTTACGAGAAAGCCATTCAGTGGCTCCCAGGAAAAGATGACTAGCTAGATAGTTTCCCAGGAGTATGTAAACTTACAACTTGATGCTTGAAGTCGTGACATTGAGATAGTGTATATGAAGATGCCTGTAAGACTCTAGTATTCACTCTTATTGCATAGATAGTTCAGCAAATATTTAATTAGTGCTGGCACTGCCAGGTAAGCACTTGGGATATAAATATGCCCTTAGGAAACTCAGCATCATAGGGGAAGACACAAGTAAACATATAATTCACCATACATCACAGCAGAAGCAAAAATAGGAGAGAAGGCAGAAAAGACAGAGTGGTCAGTCCTGCTCCCTGAGTCAGGCAGGACTTCACAGGAGGAGGAAGGGTGAATAGGAGCTCATTAGGGGATGAGGCGGGGTTGGGGACAGGCGTGGGGGGCAGGGGCACAGCCCACAGGAAGAGTAGTCAGTTTCTGTAAGGTAGCAGACTTCTCGGAAAAAGTGGAGTGAGTAATGTTTGTTTTCCTTTGGGGAGTGGTGCCCTCCCTGGGCGGCTGCAAGGCATGGTCCTACATTATTCATGTGTGGCTAATGCAGAATCATTCACCTACTGATGGCCAAAGCAAGGAAGACGGGAAGGGCACAACCTCCTTGGGGGAGGGAAATGACCCACGCTTGAGAAACCTTAGGGGAAATGGCTTTTATTTACCATGCACCTCCCCTTCCATTAGAGAGGTCTCTGGTTATAGCATGTTTCTCAACCCCTGTTCCATGAAATGTCACCATACATTAGTGGGGGGGGGCACGGCGGGGGGCAGGCAGAAATGGGCAGCTCAGGTCACAAGGGAAAACTGAAGCAGAGACAGACAAATTCATGACATTGACTGCCAATGAGAAGTTGCTCAGAGCAGAGGCTGGATGTGTGTCTAAGGGTCCTTCTTGCTCCAAAGAAGTCTTCCTAATATTCATGACCAACTTAAGAAACATCTCTTATAATCTGCATTCTAGGCCAGTGGGGAAGGATGAGGCAGTGCAGGACTCTTCAGCAGAGGAAAGAAAAGAAAGCCACCTGGGGATGGTTTGTTTGTGTCCATGTGGCTACACCAGGGTGTCAGATAGACAGTAAGTAAAGGATAAAAGTTCAATTAACACACCATTGTAAAGCAATTATACTCCAATAAAGATGTTAAAAAAAAAAAGTTCAATTAAAAGTTAGAAATTTTATTAAGTATTTGTATTTAAAGCATACACTGTAGAACGAACTAAATCTACTCCAAAAAAATGAGTAAATAAATAAACAAAACCAACTTGGAAGTTGATTTTAAAATTAATTATTCACATCTCCTCATGCCCAGCCTTTTCCTTGTCATTTCCCAAGCACCCAGGCCATGGAACCTTCACTTCATATTTGTCATGCCATCTTCCTTTTCTCTTTTCCCTCTCCTTTCTGCCTACCCCTGGTTCTGTTACCCTAAGCCATAAGGATCTTCTTATTTCTAGTATTCTAATATTCATTTGATTTTTTCCATAGCTTCCTGAATGGAACACATGCTAAAAAATAGAAAGTTGGTTTTTTTTGTTTGTTTTTGCAGTATGCGGGCCTCTCACTGTTGTGGCCTCTCTCGTTGCGGAGCACAGGCTCTGGACAAGCAGGCTCAGCGGCCATGGCTCACGGGCCCAGCCGCTCTGCGGCATGTGGGATCTTCCCGGAGCGGGGCACGAAGCCGTGTCCCCTGCATTGGCAGGTGGACTCTCAACCACTGCGCCACCAGGGAAGCCCAAAAAGAGAAAGTTTTTACCCAGCATATTGTAATTTCTGTGCTTGTGGTTTAACATGTTCAAATATACTGTTATATCACTAGTTAGCGCCGGAATTCTAAGACTTAACTAATTCAAACATATGGTGCTCAAAGAAGATTTTGAGGCAGATGTCTTGGCTTTAGGGCCAGAATCCACTGCTTGTGTGATTGTGTCTGAGCTGCAGTTTGTATCATCTATAAAATGGGAGTAATAAATGTCTATTTTAAAAGGTGGTTGTTTTGGATTAGAGGAGAATATTATATGAAAGTTGGATGGTTATTAATTATTTGGTTCGAAGTGGCATACTCCCATTTGACATATCTTTTTTGAATTGAAATATAATTGACGTTCAACATTATACTCGTTTCAGGTGTACAACATAACGATTCAATATTTTTAATATTGTGAAAAGACCGCAATAAGTCTAGCTTGCATCCCTCACCATACATAGTTACAAAATTTTTTTCTTGTGATGAGCACTTTTAAGATCTACTCTCCTACCAACTTTCAAATGTGCAATATGGTATTAACTATAGGCACCATGCTGTACATGGTCTCTCCATGGCTTACCTATTTTATAACTGGAAGTTTGAACTTTTTGACTACCTTCACCCATTTTGTGCCCCTTCCCCTGCCCCTCCCTGCACCCACCAGTTTGTTCTCTGTATCTGTGAGCTTTTTTTTTCTTTTTTAGAGTCCACATATAAATGAGATCATACAGTATTTGTTTATCTTTCTCTGTCTGACTTATTTCGCTTAGCGTAATGCTCTCAAGTCCATTCATATTGTTGCAAATATCAGAATTTCCTTCTTTCTCATAGCTGAATAATATTCACATGTATATATAACATTTTCTTTATCCACTTATCTATTGATGAATATGAGGCTGTTTCCATATCTTGGCTATTGTAAATAATGCTGCAATGAATATGGGGGTGCGTATGTCTCTCCTAGTTAGTGTTTTTATTTTCTTTGAATAAATACTCAGAAGTAGAACTGCTGGATCATATGGTAGTTCTATTTTTAATTTTTTGAGGAACCCATACTGTTCTCCACGGTGGTTGAACCAATTTATATTCCCACCGACAGTGCGCATGGGTTCCCTTTTCTCCACATCCTCACCAACCTTGTTTCTTATCTTTTTGATAATAGCCATTCTAGCAGGTATATCTCATTGTGGCTTTGATATGCATTTCCCTGATGATTAGTGATGTTGAGCACCTTTTCATGTACCTATTGGCCATCTGTATATCTTCTTTGGAAAAATGTCTAATCAGATCCTCTGCCCAATTTTTAATTGGATTGTTTGGGGGTTTTGCTATTGGATTATATGAGTTCTTCATATATTTTGGGTATTAACCCTTTATTAGATATATATGATTTGCAAATATTTTCTCCTGTTCAGTAGGTTGCTTTTTCATTTTGTTGATGGTTTCCTTTGCTGTGCAGAAGCTTTTCAGTTTGATATAGTCCCACTTGTTTATTTTTACTTTGTTGCCTTTACTTTTGGTGTCAAAATCCAAAAACTTATCTCCAAAACTAATGTCCAGGAACTTATTACCACCTATGTTTTCTTCTAGGAGTTTTATGGTTTCAGGTCTTACCCTCAAGTCTTTAATCCACTTGGATTTTTTTTTAAATCTTTGTGTATGGTGTAAGATAGGGGTCCAGTTTCATTCTTTTGCATCTGGTTTTCTCAACACCGTTTATTGAAGAGACCGTCCTTTCCCCATTGTATATTCTTGGTTCCTTTTTTGTAAATTAATTGACCATATATGCATGGGTTTATTTCTGGGCTCTCTGTTCCATTGATCTACATGTCTGTGACACATCTTGGATATATATTTTTATTACTCAGATGTTAATTTTATTTTTAGGATTATATAAGCATGCAATCCATTTTAAAGCAATAATTAATTTTTTCAAATTATATTTCTGCCGTGTCAGAAAAATGATTTGTGACAGTTCCTTAAAGCTTAAGGTTTGATGATTTCAAGGGAGATGCTTAAAACATATTTTGTTACCACCTTATCTCAAGCTTCACTCAGTCTGTGGTTGATCTAGTCCATACTAGTGGTGTCAGATAATACCTGCTCATGGATGAGTCAGCCTTAGTATATCCGGCTTGAATCTGTTCTGTTCTCTGAGGCCTCCACCTTGTCCAGCTGGCCTGGATCACTGTAATGACCTTGACAGGTCTTCCCACACCCATGCTTACAGTTACTCTTCCATTCTCTGAATTGCACCTAGAGCAACTTTTCTTTTTTTTTTAATTTATTTTCTTGAAGTATAGTTGATTTACAGTGTTGTGTTAATTTCTGCTGTACAGCAAAGTGAGTCAATTATATATATATATATATATACCTCCTTTTTCTTATTCTTTTCCATTACGGTTTATCACAGGATATTGAATATGGTTCCCTCTGCTATACAGTAGGAGCTTGCTGTTTATCCCTTCTGTATATTCTAGTTAGAGCAACTTTTCTTGACATACACCGATAGTTTATCCCTTTTTGAGAGATGCCGTTTATTCTTAGCCTCTAAGCAGTAAGAATCCTAATATTAAACAAAAACCTCCCAGATGCTTCCTTAATATCCGGTCAATAGTTACTGTCTCAACTCTCTGCTTCTGCTTGCCTGCCTTTTTTCCCTCTTTAAGAGCTGGAAGGCCTGGCATGGCACCTGGCTCTGTACTCAAACCCATATTTGCCATATTTATGTTCCTTTCGTCTTTTCTTTTCAAGACACCTGCTCTTGGTGTCCATCCCCAGTTGTGCCCGATTTTCTCTCAGGTCTGCTTTCTTTAGATGAGTGAATGATTGTACCAGTGCTTTTAATGCTAGGCTCCTTATATCCTTTGTGAAAATACAGTATGGTAAATGAACTTAAGAACTCAATATAGTGATTGTGGTAAGCATATGAACAAAAATACAGACGTTGGTTATGAAACACAAATAGATTAACTATAGCTAGGTCAAACTGAGGCACTGAAAATATTTTGTCTTTATATTCTTCCTTTTCTGTTAATGTATGGGAAAAGAAAAGTAGATTTCCTGCTTTTTCTATTTGCAAGTGATTTTTCAATTTGAAGTGAACTAATATAAAAAGGAACATTCTGCAGCTTTAGAATTTGGCTTATCATTAAAAGTAATAGGAGAGGGCTTCCCTGGTGGCGCAGTGGTTGAGAGTCCGCCTGCCGATGTAGGGGACACGGGTTCGTGCCCCGGTCCAGGAAGATCCCACATGACGTGGAGCGGCTGGGCCCGTGAGCCATGGCCGCTGAGCCTGTGCGTCTGGAGCCTGTGTCCCGCAACGGGAGAGGCCACAGCAGTGAGAGGCCCGCGTACCGCAAAAAAAAAAAAAAAAAGAAAAAGAATAGGAGAGTCATCACTTTAATCTCTAGCCAATTAAGGGTTTGAGTGACTTATAAATTTATGATTTTTAAAATGTAAAGCCTCATAAAGAACACATGTTTCGGGGCTTCTCTGGTGGCGCAGTGGTTGAGAGTCCACCTGCTGATGCGGGGGACACGGGTTCATGCCCTGGGCCAGGAGGATCCCACATGCCACATAGCGGCTGGGCCCGTGAGCCATGGCCACTGAGGCTGCGCGTCCGGAGCCTGTGTCCCGCAATGGGAGAGGCCACAGCAGTGAGAGGCCCGCGTACCACAAAAAAAAAAAAAAAAAAAAAAGAACACATGTTTCAGGAATGTCACAGTCATCATATTTAGGTTTCTTATAGTTTAATTTCTGGTATCCTGCTGTGGGTTTTACCTTGTTGGTAAGTATTGACCAAGGGGACAAGAAAATAACCTAGTAATTGAGTCTAGCCTGGTGGGTGACCTCTTTCTAAAACTGTAAAAATAGGTCATCCCGCAATACGTTTTCTCACATACTGTAGGGATCACTCTCCTAGTGTATTATTGATATATTTTGTCTGAGCTTTGACAAAATGAAACTCTTTAGATCATATAGTAGGTATGTGATAAGTATGTAAACTATATTTGGAAAGTTTTTAATATTGAAAACAAGACAAAATATTTAAACCAAAATTGCACAATATTAGGGCACGGGGAATGTGGAAAGTCGATTTGTAAACACATTGTCGTAAGTGCTTGACTTGGCATTCCTGAGTCAGCCACCCACATCTGTCAGTGAGATCTCCTGGGTTCCATTTTTCACATTCTCTAATTTGCTTTTTTAAAACCTGGCAGTGCTTTTCAATTTTTCTATCAGTTCCTGCATGTATTCCAGAAGTAGGAAGATGCATTAGCCCAGCCAGCATTGACCTGAAGAAAAACTACTAGAAATTACTTTGACACTTAGAACTGGCAGCCTAAGAATTAGAATTTGAAATTTGCTGGTCAAACATTCCTTGGGCTATGTCTTCCTAAATTTGCCATCCAAGTTGATAGTTATCCAATTGCTAGAAGGATAGTATTACAGCCTTTTTGATGAGTTTGAGAAGTCCTCCAAATGGTTCACGGGATAGTTGATGATGGAGCAGCCACGTTGACCTCTCCTTATTGATTAAACACAAAACCAATCAGTGTGAGCCTGAACCTCTTGGCCATGTAAACAGACCAGCAGAATTGAGGTGCAGGACAGTCAAAGCTAAACTTGCAGGCCAGATTTTAAAGGCATGAAAGCACCAAAACAAACAGTAAGAATATGAAAGACATAAAAGCAAGTATTTGAATTCCAGGATGTTAACAAGGCCTAATTGTACTTGTTTTTTATTGGCCATTGTAAGAGAAGGGATATAGCCCTGGGACGAATGCAGCCCTGTCTTCTCTAGGCCAACCTAATATTTAATTCATTTTTCAACCTGGAAAACTATCCTCATATGCCTTCCTTGTAAGTTGAAAATTCTGTCACAGAACTATCCATACATCCAAAACAAGTTAATTTTCACAAAACAGAATTTCTCCTTCAAATTCCAAACCTCTTTGAATCATTTTGTGTGAAACTTTAAAATGTATTTTACCATTTCCTTTACAGATCCTCAAATCAGGGCTTCTTAACATGACTTAAGCTTTTTTGATGACTCAGGCCATACTTCCTGTAGTGTTTGGTAACTGGAGACCTTGAAGAGGTTGAAGAATGTTTGGAGTAGGGGTACTGGAGGAAGTGGGTGGAAGTCTAGGGAATGGTGAGTGGGCTGTTCAAAATCAAGATTTTAGAGGTGATGCTGTTGTTGAGGGTGGCAAGGTCCAAGGCAGGAATTCTTAACCTGATTGCCTATGAGAATCATCTGGAGAACTTAAAAACATATGCAGTGCCTGGGCTCTACTGCAGTGTTGTCAGGGACCCAGCCTTTGACTTCACTATCACTAACAAGTGACCTTCTTCATCATGGTCTCAGGTAGAGCTCCAGTTTTTTTTCTTTTCCATACACACATTATCTTTTTATTTTTTAATTTTTTTAAATTATAGTTGACTTACAATGTTGTGTTAGTTTCAGGTGTACAGCAGAGTGATTCAGTTTTACATATACATATATATATGTATATTTTTTTCAGATTCTTTTCCCTTATAGTTATAACAAAATATTGAGTAGAGTTCCCTGTGCTATACAGTAGGTCCTTTAATATTGAAAACAAGACAAAACATTTAAATCTTATCCTCCTAATTTATCCCCCACCTTCCCCCTTGGTAACCAGAAGTTTGTTTTCTATGTCTGTGGGTCTATTTCTGTTTTGTAAGTAAGTTCATTTGTATCTTTTCTTTTTCAGATTACACATATAAGTGATATCATATGGTATTTGTCTTTGTCTGTTTGACTCACTTCACTTAGTATTATAATCTCTAGGTCCATCCATGTTGCTACAAGTGGCATTATTTCATTCTTTTTTATGGTTGAGTAGTATTCCATTGTATTTATATACCACATCTTCCTTATCCATTCATCTATTGATAGATATTTAGGTTGCTTCCATGTCTTGGCTATTGTAAATAGTGCTGCTGTGAACATAGGGGTGCATGTGTCTTTTCAAATTATGGTTTTCTCTGGATATATGCCCAGGAGTGGGATTGCAGGATCATATGGTAACTCTGCTTTTATTTTTTTAGAGCTCCAGCTTTCAAATGGGCATTCTAAGCAGTAGGGTAGTAGAAATAAAGAAGGGGAAAAGGGCTGATCAGCCATCTCTTAAGACCTGTTCCTGGAAGTTGCCACATGATGCTTCTGCTTACATTCATTGTGCAGAACTTGATAATGTGGCTATCCTAATTGTCAGGGATATTGGGAAATTTATGCCCAGCTAAATATTCTCTTCCTATGGAAGAAGGGAAGAGTGGCCATTTCCAAACGGGCTAGATTCTCTGCCCCAGAAAGGTAGTAGGTTACACAGTCTAATGATGTGATCTTCACACGAGCTGACAATTTTGAAGTTTGGCTATCTGCTCCCATCTCAGGTTCTCAGGTCCATGGGTGTAAAAGGAAAAACAGCCTCCAGTTGAGAGGGATCTGGTTCAGTGAGTGATTGCCTCTGGGGACAACCAAATTTCAATAAGGGCAAGAATGGAAAGTACAGAGGAGTTAAAGAAATAGGGGGATTTCCTGATGGTGACATTATTTCACTACCTACCATCCTCCTATGTCTTCCTTTTCTCCTTAACCAGCATGTATTTTGTTATTATAATAAACACTCCTTTGCAAATCCCTGCAACTTCCTGGTACGTCTCTCCCTGTGGAATACTCCTGGGAACCCCCCAACTCCCCACCTTCTCCTCACAAAATGGATAAGTACAAAACTCAAGTGTGCATTCGGTATGGCAGTCGTGTGACATTTCCTGTGAATGGGCCATGTCCCATTCTGAGAAGGGCCTGTCTTCTTTCTCCTTAGACTTCTGGCTCCCCCTCCCCTTACACTCCCTTCAACAGTCGACCTCACTTGATATTTCAGTGAAAAAGCAATGATGCAGTCCAGCAAGGGTTCCTTTACTACCTGCTTCTGAACCCACATTCTGCCTTCCTCCCACTTACAGTGGAACCTCCCTGCTTCTACGGAAGGCTACTCGCTCTCCTTGGTACACTCAAGCCCCTTCCTTCTTGCTTTTCCAAGTACTTTTCTCCTGCAAGGATGCTTCTCTGCCTGCAGTTTCTCAAGCTTGTTCAATTCTTCAACCTTCTCCAGTCCGGCTGCCATTCGCACTCTACTGAAATTGCTAATTTTTTTTTTTGGCGGTACGCGGTCCTCTCACTGTTGTGGCCTCTCCTGTTGTGGAGCACAGGCTCCGACGTGCAGGCTCAGCGGCCATGGCTCACAGGCCCAGCCGCTCCGCGGCATGTGGGATCTTCCCGGACCGGGGCATGAACCCGTGTCCCCTGCATCGGCAGGCGGACTCTCAACCACTGCGCCACCAGGGAAGCCCGAAATTGCTATGTTTTAAGTGTCCCTTTTGTTTCCAAATATACTGTACATCTCTGTCATCTTAACTTGACCTCTAAAGCAGCATTCGACATGACTTGACCACCCCTTTCTCCCTGAATCACATGTCCTCTTGTAGTATTTGTGACACCACCCTCCTACCTGTTTTCTTGCTCTCTCTCTGACCCCTGCTTGTGAGTTTTCTGTGGCGATTCTCTTCTACTCATCCTCTGAATATGGAAGTGTCCTGGGCCTCTGTCCCGAGCCTTCTTCCTTATCTCTAAGTTCATAACCCCTCATGTCCTCTCCCTCGAGCTCAAGACCCACATCCAAATGCTAGCTTGGCATTTCCACTTGGGTGTTTTTTAGGCATCTCAACCCCCACGTGTCTAAAGAGAACTCTTAAATTTACCACCACATACCTGAAATCCCTTTGCAGCCTCCTCCATCTCAGTAAATGTCATCACCATTCACTGAATGGCTAAAGTTAAAAACTTAGGTTAAATCCTGACTCTCCCTTTCTCTCCTCCCTGCTGCACATCTCATTCATCAGCAAGTCCTGCTAGTTCTACCTTCAAGATCCATCCCACGTTCATGTAATTCATGTAATCCCACCACCATTGCTTTCATCCTAGTCCAAGCCCCCATTATCTCCTGAACTATTGCAGTAGCCTCCCTGCTCCCACTTTTCCCTGTTGTAATGTATTCTCTAAGTGTGGCCCAGGCTGATCTTTAGAGACATAAATACAGTAATTCAATGTTTTCCCTTTGCACTGGAATAAAATCCTAGCTCCTTCCCGTGGCTCAGGGCCCTGCATGACCTGATGCCTGCCCACCTCTCTGGCCTCATTTCTTGCCACACCCATGAGAGGCGCCCTGATGTGTCTTCACCTTAGGGCCGTTGCAGTTATCCTCATGTCCAAACAGCTTTTCAGGGTTGGTCACTTTCTCATCATTCAGTCACAAGTGTCACCTCCCCAGAGAAGGCTTCCCTGAGTATCTTATGTAAAGAGGTTTCCTCCCAGTCTCTCACTCTGTGTTTGCTTGTTTAATGTCTAGCTTACGCTACTGGAACTTATACTCCATGAGGGCAGGAACCAAATCTAGATCGTTCGCATCTGTATTCCCAGTGTTTAGAATAGTTACTAACCTCTAGTAGAAACTAATCAACTATTTATTGAATACCGGAATGAAAAAAGCCTGAAATGTAGTTCAGTTTTTTTAGTCATATTGCTTCCATCACTCTCTTATTTAAATTATGACTGCCACGAAGAGCGGTAACAGCCTGATTACTGTTTCTAAGGGCAGTGTCACACTAGACTACTATTTCTAATCCGTGAAGAGCTAGGAAAACCAGTTAGTTAATCTTGTTAAAAACCGCATGTGAAGGACAGAAGAACTTAGAAGTAAAGCACAGCATTAGTGAGGGGCATTATTCTTGTTTACAGTGCCTAAATTTTTGTGTGTTGTTGTTGCATAAAGACGTACAGAAGCTGTCTTGTCAGGATCTTTATCGATCTTGTCTTACAGGAAATACAAGAGGAGAGAAATTAGATGTGCTTTGGGCCATAATGACTGGTTGTCAAAGTGTGGGACAGGAGTGGTCTGAAAGACAGAGAAGGGACAACTAAGGGGTGTCTCCATGTGAGTTTTCGAGAAGGGGTTTTCTTAAACCTGTCTTTGCTGAGCCTAGGAAGGGGGCTGTGGAGGGGAGAGAAGAGCATTCTCTTGGTTCTCTGAGGTCACCTCTGAGACACAGGTTGCTTCATAATCAAAGATCACAGTAGCACATCACTAGGCAGGGCTTTAGATAATGACATTTTAAGCAGAGGATAACTACTTCCTCTTTGAGTTTATAAGTTTTCCTAAAATAGAAGGTAATAGTGCTCAAGGGATTATTTTTTATTGTGGTAAAATATACATAACATAAAATGTATCATTTTAAAGTATACAGTACAGGGGCATGAAGTACATTTGCATCTTTGTGCAACCATCACCCCTGTCCATCTCTACAACTTCGTCGCTATCCCAAACTGAAACTCTATCTTCACTAACCAGTAACTCCTCACTCTTAACAGCCCCTGGTAACCACTATGCTACTTTCTGTGTCTGTGACTACTCCAGGTAAAGGAAAAACACTCCTCTGGTTTCTCCTCTACCGGCAACTACTTCCCTTCAGACACTTCTGCCGCCAAATGTGGGTGGGTGGGAGTGTGTGTGTGTGGAGGGGGAGGTTCCCACCTCAAGCCGTTCTGCCACACGGGCTGGGTGTCCCTGCAGTTCAGTTCAGTTCTGACACCATCTACCTGGAGTTAGCGTCAGATCCCACAGGTTAGGGTTCAGTCCCACAGGACTGCCCCTGCCACCCACTTCAGACACCAGTCACAAGTTCAGGCTGCTTCCTGTGCTTCTGATCAACTGACTATAAATCAGAGGGTCCTAGGACCTCTTCCTTCAGTTAGATTAATTTGCTAGGGCAGCTCACAGAACTCAAGAAAACATTTTACTTACTAGATCACTGGTTTATTATAAAAAGATATAACTCAGGAATGGCCAGGTGGAGGAGATGCACAGGGCAAGGTATGGAAGGATGGAAGGGACACAGAGCTTCCATGCCCTCTCTGAGCTGACCACCCTCCCAGCACCTGCACATGTTCACTAACATAGAAGCTCTCCAAACCCCTTCCCTTTGAGTTTTTATGGCGGCCTCATTACGAAGGCATGATTTATTAACCCACTGGCCATAGGCAGTTGATTCAACCTCCAGTCACTCTCCTCTACCCAGAGGCCTAGAGGGTAGGGCTGAAATCCCAGCCCTCTATACACAAGGTTGGTTCCCCTGACAACCAGCCCCCATCTAAGGGGCTTTCCAAATGTCACCTCATTAACATAAGCAAGGGGCTTGTTACAAATAACAAAAGACACCCATTTTACCTTTATTGCTCTGAAGCTTTTCCAGGGCCTGGGAAAAAATCTAAATATTATTAAAAAAAGATATCCCTGTGGTTCTTACATAGGAAATTATGAGGATTTCAGGAGCTGTGTTCCAGGAACAGTGGATAAAAACCAAATATATGTTGCTTATTGTAAATTACAATATCACACTCATAATTGGAATCATACAATATTTTCCCTTTTTGTCTGTTTATTTCACTTAGCGTAAGGTCAAGGTTCATTCATGTTGTAGCTTTCCAGAATTTCATTCCTTTTTAAGGCTGTATAATATTCCATTAGATGTATATACCACATTTTGTTTATCCATTCATCAATGAATGGACATCTGGGTTCCTTACACCTTTTGGGTATTGTGACTAATGCTGCTGTGAACCTTAGTGTACAAAATCTGTGAATCCCTGCTTTCAGTTCTTTTGTGTATATACTCTGAAGTGGAATCACTGGATCATAAGGTAATTGTATGTTCAATTTTTCAAGGAAAGTACTCAAGAGATTTTAAGCCCATTAATTTATTGGAGAAAAGGACCGTTCATTTTTTGCCTCATATATGCCATGTAAAACGTTAGGTGTCAGAGAAATGGAAATTAATGGGATATGGCTCCTCCTGTCTAGAAACTCAGGGACTTAGGATCAAAGACATGACCAACAGATGAGTAAGTAATTAGCTGTTGCATACTGTGCTCAGTGCTGGCACAAGATGTGTATAGACTATTATGGGAGCACTTTATAATAATGATTTCTGGGGTTCCTGAAGACAGAAGCTCCTTGGGTGTTGTCCTGGATGGATGTTCTGCTGAATTCCGGTTAATAGTGGTAATGCAGTGGAGAAGTTCCAATATTCAAGTTTTTGTTGTACATTTGTTTTTTTTAATAGCTAACTCCATCCATCCATCTTTTCTGTGACCTAAATGTCTGCCTTTTGTTTTTTTCTTTCTCTAGTGGTTTTTAATTGCCAACAGATCCTACAAAGTGAGTGCAGCAAGCTCTTTTTTCTTCAGTGGTGTGTTTGTGGGAGTTATCTCATTTGGTCAGCTCTCAGATCGGTTCGGAAGGAAAAAAGTCTATCTCACAGGTAATCTCTTAGCGTTCATGGACTGAATAAGAGGAGTTATTTCCCTAAGGTTCCCAGGGAAATAGTAAGGGGACCATTTCCTTAAGGTTCTCAGGGAATTGCCATGTGGACCCAGAACTGATTTTTATTTCACTGGCAAGAGGCTGAGTTGATTCTGGCCAAGCATTTTAAAGTGACCAGCGTACCCGAGGAAGGCCAGATATTTGCACTGTAAGCTTTTCATGGTGGTGAATTCTACGATCCCTGGATTCTAATTCGTGCCATGTTTCTAAGGAGAACAAAGATCGAGGCAGTCTGCTAGATCCATTTCCTTA
Source organism: Monodon monoceros (assembly GCF_005190385.1). NCBI lineage: Eukaryota > Metazoa > Chordata > Mammalia > Artiodactyla > Monodontidae > Monodon > Monodon monoceros. The sequence goes on along the minus strand of NW_021703774.1, from coordinate 79,436,977 downwards.
TATCTTGTGTGCTGATTCATTTCAGATGAGCTCTGTAGGTCTCAGCATAGTCCTCTTGACAAGCTGAGTACGAGCTAAGATTTTTCAGTTTCCAGCATTATTGTTAATAATTGAAAACTGCGCATGACAGAAATCCAGTTGTAACAAAGAAAACCTCAGTTTTTCTTGATAGTCTTTAAGAGAAACTATTTTAAAAAAACAACATAGCTCAGAAAATTTAAATTCACAAAGATTTTTCTTTACAAACTAATGAATATAATACATTACGTTCATCAAATGCTGTTTTGCCTATGCATTATTGAATAGTGTTCTTCTCTTTCTAGGTTGTGCTCTTGACATCTTATTTGCTATTGCAAATGGGTTTTCCCCCTCATATGAGCTCTTTGCAATAACTCGCTTCCTGGTGGGCGTGATGAATGGAGGGATGTCGCTGGTGGCCTTTGTCCTGCTGAACGAATGTGTGGGCACCGCCTACTGGGCACTCGCAGGTACTGCTTCAATCCATGCAGACATGGAGATGGGGAGCTGCTCCAGACAACTTGATAGGAACCAGTTCAACCATCGAGTCTAAAAATGCACTCGGACTTGAGGTGCTCTATCCAGCTATTAGATTTTTTTCCTGAGTTTGTTCTATATGACCTTGAACGAGTCATTAGTCATTTTATGTGTATTCCTCTCTAGATAGTCTCCCATGGGGCCTGCCTCACAGATGGTGACCTTGCCCCATCCTCACAGATTGCCTAAGGGCGTTCGTTAACTGCTTTTTACCGGTAAAGTGAAAAATAGTGCAGAGGAAATACTAGAAACTCCTTTCTCAGTGCCTTCGTATTGTATTGTATTAAATCCTTGTCTCATAGGCCTTTCTGATTTTTACTGGTCTCTTAAAGTTAGTAGTACTCTTGTATTTCTTTAATGATGTTTAAGTTCCAAAATAGAGGCCATATTCTGTATTCTTTTTAACTATCCCATCATCTTCTTAAGAACTACACTATAGTAAAATAAATGATTTTAAAAAAAGCTCCTTGACTTAAAATAATGTCTTAGGATAACAGCTGCACTAAGACTCGACTTTGTGGACTGTAGGTTTGCAGTGAGAACTTGGTTTCGCTTTCCATTCATCTGACAATTACTGAGTGCTATTGACGATCTTGTACTAATCCGGGAACAAGTTGACTGTGGGACTGTAGGAACTTGCCTGCATGAGGATGTGGATGAGAGCGTGCCAGCTACCATTTGCTGAGCATCTGTTATGTGCCAGGTGCCATGCTAGGCATCTGACTCCTATCTGTCATATTCCCAGAGCCTACAAGCTAAGAATTTCTACCTTCATTTTACAGATGAGGACACTTCACCTCTGAAAGGAGGGGTGATGTGCCCATTTTCACACAGCTCGTGACTGACGGGGCTAGGATGACGCCAGGCTCATGTTGTCCCACTGTTCCCTGAGTACTCCCCTCTTAGATCTTCAGTGGGTCACCTTATACGAATACTGGTCTGCTTAGCCTATTTTTTTCTCGCTTGGTGGTGTTTTCAAAGTTGGTGAGGGCTAATGTATTGAGCTGGAAGACAAAGCTAAATAAAATAAATTTTGCTCTGTTTGTATGTCCACCAAACTGCTGTCCAAGCTGAAGGACACAGAGGGTTGGACAAATTAGAATTAAGATGGGGAGCAAGAGACACCTGCTCCGTCCTAGCAGGACAGGCTTCCTGCCTGTCTCTTACACGTGGTGCTTTTTTATGACTCACTTTATCTATAGCAGCTTTCAAAGCCTTTAGAGATGGGCTTCTTTTTTCCCTAGCCCAGCTCCTAAGTCAGGATCAGTGAGAAAATGTCCTCTGAGTCTTCAGTTTGCATTGAGACTTTTAAGGTCACTTTTTCAAGTAGTGGGTTCAGAGTTGCTGGGACTTCCCAAGAAATGAGTAATGATGGTGATCACGACCACTCACATTGTCCGGGGAAGACACAAAGGCACCCTCTCCTGGGGTTTTGGTTTTCCTGAGTCTAAAATCTGGCTCAGGGACTTCCCTGGTGGTGCAGTGGTTAAGAATCTGCCCGCCAATGCAGGGGACACGGGTTCAATCCCTGGTCCCGGAAGATCCCACATGCCACAGAGCAACTAAGCCTGTGCACCACAACTACTGAGCCTGTGCTCTAGGGCCTGCGAGCCACAACTACTGAAGCCCGTGCGCCTAGAGCCCGTGCTTTGCAAGAAGAGAAACCACCTCAATGAGAGGCCCGCGCAACCCAACGAAGAGCAGCCCCGCTCGCTGCAAGTAGAGAAAGCCCTCAGGCAGCAACAAAGGCGCAGTGCAGCCAAAAATAAATAAATTTATTTTTAAAAAATAATAATTAAAAAATTAAAAAAATAAAATCTTGCTCACGTAGAGCATCATGAGTACATATTTTTCATGTACCCAGCACATTTCTCTATTAAAATGTTCACATTTGACTCTAGTTGTTCCATGAAGAAGATGCTCTCTTACAAAACACATATACTGCCCCCACCCTACCCAATTCTCTAGGACTATTCCTGTCCTGTCGCATATTTTGGGCAAAAAGAAAGACCTCCCGGTCTCTTGCTTCCTTGCCATTCGGCCCAAAGCCAGTGAAAAGATTGCTCTTAAAGCGCATTTACCTTCCATTCTTGTCCTTGAAGCTGAGTTAAGATGGGGCTATTAAAATTTCTATAGCAAAGGGAAAAGGGAGAAAGGAAAAAAACCTGCAACAGTGGTATCAGATGGTTGCCAAGTTCAATGTGAAATTCAGAAGGAGCTTGAGAGTTCCCAGAGGCAACTTAGACCAGGTGGGAGTAGTGGAGGAGGAGGAAAGAGGGTGCGTTTGAGCTGGATTTGGTGGGAACTTGACCTGTTAAAGAACCAGCAGAAAAGGCAAGACCGAGAGGAATCAAGGGGACTTCATGGCTTGTGCTTGAAAACTGGAGGGATCACTGGAGACATTTACAAAAACTAAGTCATCACTATACAGTATTTTCTAACCTGCTGAAATTTGGCTTTTACTAGTGCGAACTGAGTGGGAATAGCAGACATGAAATTAATTTAAAATAAACAGAAAAGAAACCTGAAAAATAGGCATAAATACCCAAACGCCCATAAACAGTTACACAACCACCTATGGTTCTCCAGAATTACAATGTGCAAAAGTGGTGATTTGAAGTGATCTTTTTTTTTAATTAAATTTTTTAACCCAATGACCTAGAGCCTTACCACACCTGTATCCTCACCTTATCCCTGTTGTCATTTTGGGGCATACATGTGCAGCTTCTTGCTGGATATTAGATACAAATGTCTATTGGCACCTCAAATTAAACATATTGCTTTCTTTTACCTAAAATCTCCATCCTCTTCTGGGACCTCTCTCTATAGTAATGTCATCATTTTATTTAAAGCCATTAAACTAGAACCTTTGAATCATTTCCTCCTATCCATTATATCCAGTTGATACCAAGTCTTTCTGAGACAGAGTTTCAACTGTGATGAGCTTAGGTATAAAGGGAAATCATTTGGTTAACACAACCAAACCACAGAAGAGCCAGGCCCTTGCGATATCTGGAACCTGGAAGTCAGATGCATCTCATTTCTGTTTTCCATCATCTCTGAGAAGCTTCCTCTGCTCAGTCAGGGATGGGGCCCAGCAGCTCTCAGGTTTCACCACCACGTCCAGTATTTAAAATCCTTGGTAGGAGCTCTGATGGTCCCAGCAAGAGGCCCATGACTGGCAGCCCTGACTTGAACCACAGGGGTAAAGTATGGGGAGGTCATCTCTCTGAAAAAGGGAAAGCGTTCTTGGAATTAGAAAGGAGTGCTAGGTAGACAGTATTTTATAATTATTGATGGAGGAGGCTAGGTAGAGGAGGCTTCCAGATGGCTTTTTGGGGGAGGTTAATAGATATAAGGGGCTATACCCATTTTAACAGTAGGACGATAATAACGTCCTCACATTTGTACCACATGCATTGTTTCATTTGAAACCAATAACTACCCTTTGGAGTAGATATTATTATTTCTCTTGATAAGGAAACTGAGGCTCAGAGACATTTATTGATTTGCCTAAAGTCACACAGCAGCATGTGGCAGAACTGGGGTCTGAACTTGGTCCCTCTGAAGTGGTCCCATCCTGTGGTCTCTGGACTTTTTGCCTACATTGTTGTCAGTGGGCACTGAGTACTCAGGACTGTTCTGAGCAATGACAGAAACCCTTGTTCTTGGAAACCAGGTGCTATTCTGTGCACTGTAATGAACTTGTAATAGCTATTGATTATCTGAAGTTTCCAGGGAAATCACAGGGAATGGAGGTCCGCATTCCCTTACTTAGTGGACCACATGCTCTGACCGGTTTTCTGAGCACACTGAACTTGCTGTCACAGCAGCTTTCCCTTCTGTGTCTCCCTTTTCCTTACTAGGGCAGACAGCATACAAGGCATTGTTTTTGTTATAGGTTAATAATCTACGGACAAGAAGAAGAGAAACATTTGTCTTACAGGATTGTTGTAGAAAGTTCTTGTAACAAGTCCTATTGCTGTGGGATGCCCACAGGAGCCCGCCTTTCCCCAGAAGGGTGGTGACGGGGAGGGGAACGGTACAGAGTGCAGGCTCTCCAGTCAGACAGACCAGGGGACAATGCCTCCTGTCTGAGCCACACACAGCCCTGTGTCTTTAGGCAGTGGCACTTAACTTCTCTGAGCTATATGGCTGTGTATGGCTAATGGTACCTGCATTATAGGACAATGTATGGACAAGGCTTAATACTCGATAAATAGTAGCTATGATATAAATAAATAGCGGTAGATTTAACTACTACTAATAGTAGCAGGTACAGAAAGTATGTCAGAGGTATAGAATTTGCCAGTATATTGGGCAAGGCAGTGGGTTTGTACCCATTCAGCATTTATTTCAAAAACCATAGAATCCTTAACAACCCCATAGATGATGTTTTTTCTGTCAGTGTGCTGACAAAAATTCATGCTTCATAAAACTTATATTCTACTTGGGATAGACAGACAAGAAACAAATATAACTGATGGTGATATATATGATGGTGATAAATTAAGTGGAGAAGGACAATAGGGAGAACTGGGGAGTAGGTTGTGATTTAAGATAAGGATTTCAGGGACAGCCCCTGTGATAAAGATGCAGTCCCGGCATTTTCATAGTCTCATGACCTAAAAACCTTCCCACCATGTAGCAAACAATATTTCCAAGCCTCAGCCACAAGTTCAGGTGGATGTCAGTACAACATCAATGCAGAAAGCACTTGGGCAGGCCCTTAAAATTCATCTTGACCACATGTGGTTTGTATTTTTCATCTGTCCTTCCTTCTTTTCCACTAATTTCTTGGCCTCTCTTCTAGTTTTATCATCTGATCCTCCATATTTGTGTAGGTTTTTCTTTCTGCTGACATCTCACAAGGAAGGGATTGACTCCGTGACCTGGGTTGGAAATGGGGCTGCAGATGGTCCTTTCCCCAGTAACAGGTCTCTTTTCCTGAATTAGGGTCGATCGGTGGCCTCTTCTTCGCAGTCGGCATCGCCCAGTATGCCCTGTTGGGATACTTCATCCGCTCCTGGAGAACCCTAGCCATTCTGGTTAACCTGCAGGGAACAGTGGTCTTTCTCTTATCTTTGTAAGTAGTTTTTCCTCTTGGACTTTTAATTTAATAAGCAGAAGGAATGTCTTAAGAGGATGCGGGTCAATGAGCGGCGTTATTCCCTTTCAGGAGTTTGCCTGAACTGACTTTGGTGAAGAACTAAATTCCGCAAGCGCTCCAATGCTTGGCAGCTCCTGGGAAGAGAGATGCTTAATTAATTCAGAATGCAGGTATCCCTTGTTTAAAGTAACGTCTCAGTAGAGTGCATTTTAACCTTCATATTGCCAATGGAGGGTACCAATTTCTTTTTTAATCTAACGCTTCAAGCTGAAAGATCTTCAGGCTTGGTCAGATCACGTGCTAGGGGTGCGACTGAGGTATGATATTATAGAGCAATCTGTGCATATTGAATATATAGTGACACCTCTTCATCCCACGGATGAGTATAATTTCAGGGCCTCTTCATGTGGACATGGGAAGATACTCAGATATGGGAGAAATCCTTAGAGTGCATGGACTCAAAGCAGTAAAAGGTTGATGCCCTCGTCAGGGCAGGGTTCTACCAAAAACTCATCCAGAGTATCACACACACAGAGTATCACATGGTCCTCTAAAGGCTGTAAGATGAGCCACCAATTTAGGCCTATTTCACCAGAAGTTTTATTGTGCTTCTGAAAGGTTTTCTCCCCTCAGGTATCAGACCTCTAATTTTAATCATTAAAATCTTTGAGATAAATACAGTTTTTAGCCAATGGTACCACCTTTCTTCTGTGAAGTGAGAGATACCTGTAATAGAATTTTCACTCAAATAGCGATTTGATATAGTAATCCTTTATTCAAGTTCTACTAACTGAGATTTGGTGGGAATTGACCTGAAATCTGTTTTCATTCTCTCTTTGAAAGTAAGAGGATTGTTAAGTACAAAAATGAATATAGTAGAAATAGTTACTGTATATTTAGAAAGGCAAAATTTATGAAATGAATTTAGTTATGTGAAATAGAGTGACATAATTTTATTAGAAAGGAAAACTAACCATATTTTATTAGCTTGTGTATTGTAAATTTTTGGAATAAATGGGTTCCTAGTATAGTTCCTTGAGTTAATAAGCATTCATATAAATATCAGTAGATCAACGAATTTTCTTTTTTTTTTTTACATCTTTATTGGAGTATAATTGCCTTACAATGGTGTGTTAGTTTCTGCTTTATAACAAAGTGAATCAGTTATACATATACATATGTCCCCATATCTCTTCCCTCTTGCATCTCCCTGCCTCCTACCCTCCCTATCCCACCCCTCTAGGTGGTCACAAAGCACTGAGCTGATCTCCCTGTGCTATGCGGCTGCTTCCCACTAGCTATCTATTTTACGTTTAGTAGTGTATATATGTCCATGCCACTCTCTCGCTTGTCCCAGCTTACCCTTCCCCCTCCCCGTATCCTCAAGTCCATTCTTTAGTAGGTCTGTGTCGTTATTCCCATCTTACCCCAGGTTCTTCATGACCTATTTTTTTTCTTACATTCCATATATATGTGTTAGCATACGGTATTTGTTTTTCTCTTTCTGACTTACTTCACTCTGTATGACAGACTCTAGGTCCATCCACCTCACTACAAATAACTCAATTTCGTTTCTTTTTATGGCTGAGTAATATTCCATTGTATGTATGTGCCACATCTTCTTTATCCATTCATCCGATGATGGACACTTAGGTTGTTTCCATCTCTGGGCTATGGTAAATAGAGCTGCAATAAACATTTTGGTACATGACTCTTTCTGAATTATAGTTTTCTCAGGGTATATGCCCAGTAGTGGGATTGCTGGGTCATATGGTAGTTCTATTTGTAGTTTTTTAAGGAACCTCCATACTGTTCTCTATAGTGGCTGTACCAATTCACATTCCCACCAGCAGTGCAAGAGTGTTCCCACGGGGCTTCCCTGGTGGCACAGTGGTTGAGAGTCCGCCTGCCGATGCAGGGGACACGGGTTCATGCCCCGGTCCGGGAGGATCCCACGTGCCGCGGAGCGGCTGGGCCTGTGAGCCATGGCCGCTGAGCCTGCGCGTCCGGAGCCTGCACTCCGCAACGGGAGAGGCCACAACAGTGAGAGGCCCATGTACCACAAAAAAAAAAAAAAAAAAAAAGAGTGTTCCCACGAATTTTCTTTTTAAATATTTAATAAGTCACATACTTCTTAATCAGGCTGGCTTTCATCTCTCCTTCAGTAGCAGAGTGACTTCACTGGATGATCCGAGCCATTCCGCTTTTCATTTTCAGAATGTGTCGTCTGTCTGTTACTGCTTAGTGCTAGGTGGGGACATTGACTCGCTGGGAAATTAATTCAGGTCATGAAAAACAGAAAGCAGAGAAAAGAGCGTGTAAAATCACAATATATGTGTGTTCCATCAGGCCTAGAAAGTAAGGCTTGCTGCGGTTGGCCTCCAGTTTCCCTCCCACCCCACCTCACACACGCTGCTCCAGGCGCACTAAGCTGCTCTCTGTTCCAGTTTACAGCTTAGGCTTGTCGGCCTCCGTGTGCCCTACTCAGTGCTTTTGCCGGCTCCTTCAACGCCCTCCTCCCCATCCCTCTTCTTTATTAGTTAATAGCGTTCCCAGTTTGCTCAAATGCCACCCCCTCCGCACTTTTCCAGGTCAGACCTCCAGTCATTCGCTTTCTTTTCTTAATTCTGCAGCACTAAACTGGCACCCTTCAAGTGGCCCCTTATCTCTGTCTCACCCAGAGCCTGTCCTCTTTATAAAGCAGGAGCTCTCTGATAGCACAGGCTCTTTGCTCAGCTGCCATTTCCCCCGGCTCCAGAGCTCTGGGCCTTCCTCCACACAGGAGACGCCTCGTATCCATTGGGCAGATGTTGGCACAAAAAGCCTTTGGAATTAGCCTGCGTTAGCCATCAGCACCATCAGAAAAAGTCATGTTATTTTAGAGACATACCTTGTTTGTTTTACTAGAGACATTATGACTTAGCTTAAAAATTCCTTATTTTCACAGTACTTGAATTTGGATAGTTTTACTTTAGAAACCAGTGCCCCCTTAATTTACAAAGGTTTTCCACCTTTAAAGAAATTCTCAGGACATTTTTGAGCAGAGGCCTCATTGTTAAATTAGCACTGTAGCTTCTAAAGGTGAGTACAGCACTATGTAGCAGGCAGCATGTTCAAGGGCCTGCTTTTTCTTTTAAAAACATGTCTTACTGTTTTGCACGTGCAGTCAGCGTGTGTTAGAACTCATATTCCCAAATCTGTCCACTGGCAACTAGGTGAGGCTTCGTTACTGAGAAGCTTACAGGCTTCTCAAAATGTGGAGAAATATCAGGTCCTAAGTTTATATAATCCAGATAAACCCTTTCCCAAGTAGAAATCGTTTTATTAACTCAGAGTCAGATTTCCAAAGCCTGAATATCTCTCAAATATCATCGTTAAACATGATTTATATAGTTTTAAAAGTAATTTTTATTGCTATAAACAATTCTGAAAACACAGAGAAGCTTAATAGGAAGGGGAAAAATGACTTAAATTATCCAAAGATAATAATGACTTCCTATATTTTGACTCTTTCCTTGTTGGTCCTTTTTCACTCCTCTTAGGGCTCCTCAGCTTTCACTTTTACTATCATAGACTTTCTAGCATTTCACTTATATTTCTATCCCAAGTATATTCTCTCTATTCACCCCACTAGTCTTATATTCTTTTTATTTGTATTTAGACTTGATCAGGTAGTCTTACATAGGTACCTCACATATGGGCTGGTGGACAGGGCCAGTGGATCCAGTGATGATCGGCAGGCATAACTTCCAACAAAACAATATTTTACTTGATTATTCACTTGTGTATTAGTAACAATCATCAGATAGCAGTGAAAAAGTAAATAAAATAATTTTTCAGGATGTTGTAGAGGCCTTTGTTCCTGCTTTTGTTGACAACCAAATGTTGTACATGAATAATCTCTCCCCAGTAGCAGGACTCCTGGGAAAATGCCTGCTTTTTTGTTTCCGTGTCTTTCCTCTCAACACCTATTACATTGCTCCATACAAAATGAAAGTGTTCAGTAAATGGTTATTGATGAACTGGCTGTCCATGAAGTTCCACATCCTGTGGTGTTTGTTGCCAACACTATCCTCACTGAAAGGCATGGGGAGTTCTGAAAGGCACCTTAAATAGCCTTTTTTAGTATTATTCATGCAAGTTTCATTTTAGGAAAATAATATCAGATTAGATCAAAAGGTACTTGATGTTGTGTTTTGTAAACAAGGCTTCCATGTTCCTGCCACCCTTTGGTTTTTGAAAAGTCCTCTAAAAGTATGCAGAACTGTGAAGAGGAGAAAAGATACGTAATATCTAAGTCTTGAAACTGTTGAAAGGTATCAGTGGCAATAGAAATGCTCAGTACTTTGTAGCTATAGTAAGAAGTAACTGTTGTTTTGGAACTGGAGTAGTTAACCAGAAAATAAACTTTTATTCTTTTTCTTTTTGCGGTGTGCGGGCCTCTCACTGCTGTGGCCTCTCCCATTGCGGAGCACAGGCTCCGGACGCGCAGGCTCAGTGGCCATGGCTCACGGGCCCAGCCACTCCGCGTCACGTGGGATCTTCCCGGACCGGGGCACGAACCCGTGTCCCCTGCATCGGCAGGCGGACTCTCAACCACTGCGCCACCAGGGAAGCCACTGATTGGAGTATTTTAAAGCTTTAAAGCTCAAAAGTAGTTAAGATGTGATAAACCCTTTTTCATTTTTATGTGTAGCCTTAATATAATCTCTACCTTTTTAATAACATATCACTGTGTTGAAAACACTTAAAAATTCTTTTCTGATGGATAATAGAGATTTTAATCTTCTTTGTGAGGCTTTTTCAGAACTTTAAAAACCCACTCTACAGTATTATTCTAACAACACTTGGCTATGATTTAGAGCCATATCTCTGACACATGCTTTCAGAAGAATTACTCAGTACTATAAACTTAACTTGCCATTCATATATTAACATTTACTTAAAAGTAAATGCATACTGTTTACTTTTTTACTGCAATTTTGGGAGTGTGTTTTTGGTTTCCATTCGTAAAGGAGGCCATCATTTAATGATGGCAGCTGTTGACAGCAGCCCTCTCTCTCTTCCACGTGTCATTGGGAGAGTTAAGCATTAGACCTAACGTGGAATCCGGTTGTGGTTTAGGGACCACGTACGGCGTGGGTGATTTGTCTCCTTCTGGTGCACGTGTACCTATACGAATATACAGCCTTTGATGACATCTCTTTCAGATTCATTCCTGAATCACCTCGTTGGTTATACTCCCAGGGTCGACTGCGTGAGGCTGAAGCCGCGCTGCACCTCATCGCCAAGAGGAACCGCCAGCTCAAGCGTACCTTCTCACTAACACACCCGGACAACAGGAGCTGCAAGGAGACGGGAAGTGTCCTGGACCTGTTCCGCTACCGGGTCCTCTTGGGGCATACTCTGACCCTGATGTTCATCTGGTAATTCTCTCTAAGGGCTCTTCTGTTGATCTGCAGCTCAGGTTATTGATAATCAGTTATTTCTTCAGGGTTACAGAAAATTTCACTCTTTTCTTCAGCCTGAAGTTGTTTTCAGAGAAATAAGCCTCCCCCCGATCCCCCAGCTTAGGTGTTGTGCTCACCTGTGCTTTCTCAGCATCCTCCCCTTCAAGGAGGAAATGATGGTGCCTGGCGGCAGGTTTACTGAACTTGTAGAAGTAGGTGTCAGAAGCACATCTTTGCTTATGAGGTATTTAATGTAAATTTTTAGGTCCCCCTTCCCCACTCCAAGAAAAGGAAAGCAAGGAAGCACACCAGAGACAGAAGACTTTCTGAGGAGGACTTGGAGGCACCTCCCCTTGGTTTTGGCCTCAGGCACTTAGATAGCACGTTGTAATTGCAACACCCTATACTGCATTTTGTGCGGCATCCCACTCACTCACTCAACAGGTGGGCTGAACGTTTGCCTCGTGGGAATGAGATCCTTGGAGTGTGAGGTGACAGCCTCAGAGCCACATGTGCAAGTCAGTGAATGAACGGGTTAGTCCTCTCTGAACCTGATTTTCTAGTTTGGCTAATTCTGACCTGCCCTCAAAATGTTCTCTGCATTAATGTAAATCGCACTGAATGGTTCAAGATTGTGCCATTTAAAGAATTAAATCGTGGAAAGGGGAGAAATGGGTGGTTCATACATAGAATTTGTGGAGTACCATAGGTTTTAATATTATTCATTCTGTTAAAGTGCCGTAAATGTAACTTGGTCCAGGATTGGACACGAACATCATATTTACTGGCCTAGAGGACTATTGTGCTATGGTTTGCCTGTATTTGGCAAGAAGCCTGCATAGAATACTATATTTTTCACTTGGGAAAAGAGGGGAATCATTTTATGTCAAATTAATTGTATATATAAAGCTAAAAAGAACAGTATATTGAGAATAAGAAACTGCCAAGATAGTTTTCTGTATCTTGATTCTCTCTTCCCACCCGACCAAACCCTGGCTACCACCTGTATGGTTAGGGGCCAGGTCACACCAGCTGCCACCGTCCCCACTGAGCCAGCCTAGTGCTGGAGTATCACAGATGCATAAGATATGTTGAATGAAGGACACAAGTTCGGAGGCATGGAGATTAAGGGAGCCTTTATTTATTTATTTAAAATTTTTATTGGAGTATAGTTGATCTACAGTGTTGTGTTAATTTCAGGTGTACAGCAAAGTGAATCAGTCATATGTATACATATATCCACTCTTTTTTAGATTTTTTTTCCCATATAGGCCATTACAGAGTATTGAGTAGAGTTCCCTGTGCTATACAGTTAGGTCCTTATTAGTTATCTGTTTTATATATAGTAATGTGTATGTGTCAATAACAATCTTCAATTTATCCCTCTCCCCGCCTTGCCCCCAGTCACCGTAAGTTTATTTTCCATACTTGTAACTCTTTTTCTGTTTTGTAGATAAGTTCATTCGTACCCTTTTTTTTTAGATTCCACATATAAGCGACATCATATGATATCTATCTTTCTCTGTCTGACTCACTTCACTCAGTATGACAATCTCTAGGTCCATCCGTGTTGCTGCAAATGGCATTATTTCAGGTTTTTTTAAAGCCAAACCTGACAATACAGCATAGGAGCTACTAAGGAAATCCTTACAAAGTATGTTCAGGTACTTAAGGCTCCATAAAACTGCATTTGCATGTCAAGTAGACGGTCAAACCCTCTGCCTTGAAGGAAGTATCTACTTTCTTAGGGGTTGTTTACTTCTTGTTTTTAAGTTTTTGTTTTTTCCAGGAATATTAACTTTGGGGTTCTGGCCTTCAGGGGATAAAAAACAGACAGACAGAAAAACAAACTAGACTTAGAGCTAGGGAGAATGTTTATGTTTATTTTATGTCTTACACGGCCAAAGGAGCTGTTCTCAAATAAACTTCTTCCCCCGGGCTCAGAATGTTAAAATACATGATAACTGAGACAGTGTCATTCCACATACTGCCGTTCTTTTTGAAGATGCTATAAAATTCTAAAATCTTTTCTGTGGATCTGTCATTGAAGAAAACCTTAACTGGGGAGTAAAATTATACCTCTGTGCTTAACATCTGTTCCTTTGGTTATTTCCCACAGTAGTGCCTTTTTAAATAGTTCTTTGATGCCCTAAATATACTGCTAAATATTATGCAAGCATTTTAAATTTTGTTTGGGGCCCATAAACAGGATTGAAATGATTTGAATAGCTGTAATTATGCATCCCAACGACCAACTCTACCAGCAAAGAAATCTGCAAACGGAGTCTGAGACCATAGGCCTTCCTTGCCCATGTTCTCCCCATTTTCTCTCACCACCAGCTGGTAATGCAATCCCTCTAGTGTCTTGAACTGGCTCTGTTTATTTGTGCCCTACTTGCTACCTTCACAACTTAGTTTAAATATGTATGTGTGTTTCCATTGCTGGAATACTTCACTGGGATTTCTATTTTAAATGCAGAATAGATACACACTAACACATACAACACATTAGGAATAGCGTTATGTAAGGCGGGGGGGTCTCTACTGCAGTTGGAAAGGATTTTTTAAGTGTTTCAGGAAAATATTTTAAGTTGTCTAGCCTGCTGCTTACAGGCAAAGTGCTCGGGGACAGGGAAAACAGAAAATTCAGTGTCACCTTGCATCGTTACCCGTGATGTCCCAGCTGTGACTCAACTCAGCATCCTCAGTATATGAATGACAGCTCCACCCAGGAAGAAGTAATGGGAAGTAGCTGCTGCCTGGGCTAATTTGCCAGCGAGGGATGAGTCACTAAGCAGGCCAGCTCCAGGAGTCCGTCGTCCCTCCCCATCCCTCTCCTTGGTTCCTGTGGTCCATTCTTACTGGCCCAGAGCATTTGGCCCATTTTGCTGTTTTGTCAGAGACGGAAAGAAAGTTTTCCCTTTCCTGTTGGTCTCATCATAGCTGCAGCTCGTTGGACTTTTTCTAAGGAAAAGAGAAGCAAATGGGAATTTCCTCATAATAAACACTTGTCAAAATGAATTGTACAAACATAAAAACTAATGAACTTCCGAAGCCCAGGTCTTTTACTATTTGTATAGAAATTTATGGTTTACAAAGGGGGAAAAGGAGGGGGTGTGGGATGAATTGGGAGATTGGGATTGACATATATACACTATTGATCTATGTATAAAATAGATAATTGATGAGAACCTACTGTATAGCACGGGGAGCTCTACTCAATGCTCTGTGGCGACCTAAATGGGAAGGAAATCCAAATAAGAGGGGATATATGTATACGTATAGTTGATTCCCTTTGCTGTACAGCAGAAACTAATACAACATTGTAAAGCAACTATACTGCAATAAAAATTAATTTAAAAAATTTATGGTTTACAAAATGTATTCGTATATTAACAAAGCCTAGTCAGGGTTTGTTTTCGTTCTATTCTAGTTTGTTTTATTTTTAATACTGCAATTTCCTAGGCACAAAGGTTTTGCTTTCTTTCTGTGGTTTCAGTTACCCAAGGTCAATTGCAGTCTGAAAATATTAAACGGAAAATTCCAGAAAGAAACAACTCATAAGTTTTAAATTGCAGGCCATTCTGAGTAGCGTGATGAAATCTCGCACCCTCCCGCTCCATCCCACGTGGGACCTAAATCATCCCTTTGTCCAGCATATCCTGCCCATTAGCCACTTAGTCACAGTCTTTCTTATCAGATCGACTATCCGTATCGCAGTGCTTGTGTTCAAGTCACTCTTACTTTACTTAATAATGGCCCCAAAGCACGAGAGTAGTCATGCCAGCAATTCGGATGTTCTCTTACTGGGCCTAATTTATAAATTAAACCTTATCATAGGTGTATGGCTAGGAAAAAACATAGTATATATAGGGTTCGGTACTATCTGAGGTTTCAGGCATCCACTGGGAGTCTTGGAATGTATCCCCAGCGGATAAGCAGGGGCTACTGTAGTCCCTTCACTCTGGAAGAAGTTCCTATTATTCCGGATGGCCCTTGCTCCAGCGTAGCTCCTGGGCTGCGGGACATGGGCTCTGTGCCTGGCACAATGCCTGCCTCCTAGGAGGCGCCGCCTCAGTGTTTCGGCGGTGGCGTGCAGAAATGGATGCAGGGCTTTGATCATCCTAGAGGAGCCTGCCTCTACCATGGCCCTCGTCCTCTCTTTCCTGCTCTGGGTGTCTATAGCATGTGCACTTGCTGAATGCCAGGAGGGGTTGAGAACCTGGTCAGGGGTTAGAGTCCCTGTCACCCTGGCCTGCAGGCCACCGCTGGTAACCCAGACACTTATCAGCATCTGTTCTCAACACCATCCTCTGTTGGCTTTCTCTCTGGGAGTTCTTTATTCTAGAGTCATTTCGATAATATCACAATTGCCTAGGGCAAGTGTTCTATAAGTTGTTGAATTAAATACAGTAAGAATAGAGTCACTGTCTTCATTTAAATGCAGAAAAGTGTGATGAAAGCACAAGCGATGCCTCCTCTGTCAGGAGCTGGCCACACCTTTGCTTTATAGAGCATCTGGATGTAGCTCAAATCATTTCCAAGGCCCCTTTACTTTTTATTTTGTCCTAGTATAGAAATTATATTAGGATAGAAAGCTTAGTGGGAGAGTCAGGCTTACTGCTTGAGCCAGATGGCATTATTGAACCAAGATTTGAATCTTCTCTGGTAAATTCTTATCGGCTTTTTCATTGTCTTTCTTGTTTTTCACCCCCAATTGCAGGTTTGTGTGCAGCTTGGTGTATTATGGCCTAACTCTCAGTGCAGGTGATCTAGGTGGAAGTATTTATGCCAACTTGGCCCTGTCTGGCCTCATAGAGATTCCATCTTACCCT
The DNA here is from genome assembly GCF_005190385.1 of Monodon monoceros. Lineage (NCBI taxonomy): Eukaryota > Metazoa > Chordata > Mammalia > Artiodactyla > Monodontidae > Monodon > Monodon monoceros. The sequence continues at coordinate 79,421,027 of NW_021703774.1, read as the reverse complement.
ATCTGCATCTACTTGATTAACCAAAAATGGTGAGTATGGGTGGATATGAAGTGCACCATGTAGAGGACACACACACACTAACATACATAAATATCTTTGTCCATATGCAGAATCTGCTAAGTACTCCATGGTGATTAGAATTCTTTTCAGACCAAACACAGTGAGAATTCATTTTTTAGTGTTATTTCTTGGGCTTCAAGTTTATGAGTTATTATGTAGGTTTTTTTAAATTGAAGTATAGTTGATTCACCATGTTGTGTTAGTTTCTGGTATACAGCAAAATGATTCAGTTATACATATACATATTCTTTTTCATAATTTCTTCCATTATAGTTTATTGCAAGATACTGAATATAGTTCCCTGTGCTGTACAGTAGGACCTTGTTGTTTATCTATTTTATCTACAGTAGTTTGTATCTGCTAATCCCAAACTCCTAATTTATCCCTCCTTGCCCTTCCCCTTTGGTAACCATAAGTTTGTTTTCTATGTCTGTGAGTCTGTTTCTGTTTTGTAGATAAGTTCATTTGTGTCATATTTTAGATTCCATGTATAAGTGATATGATATTTGTATTTCTCTGTCTGACTTACTCAGTGCGATAGTCCATTCATGTTGCTGCAAATGGCATCATTTCATTCTTCTTTATGACTGAGTAATACTCCATCGTATATATATATACCACATCTTCTTTATCCATTCATCTGTTGATGGGCATCTAGGTTGCTTCCATGTCTTGGCTATTGTAAATAGTGAGGTGTGTGTGTCTTTTCGAATTAGAGTTTTCTCCAGATATATGCCCAGGAGTCAGATTACTGGGTCATATTGTAGCTCTATTTTTAGTTTTTTAAGGAACCTCCATACTGTTTTCCATAGTGGTTGCACCAATATACATTCCCACCAACAGCGTAGGAGGGTTCCCTTTTCCTCACACCCTCTCCAGCATATATTGTTTGTAGACTTTTTGATGATGGCCATTCTGACCAGTATGAGGTTATGCCTCATTGTTGTTTTGATTTGCATTTCTCTAATAATTAGTGATGTTGAGCATCTTTTCACATGCTTATTGGCCATCTGTACGTCTTCTTTGGAGAAATGTCTATTTAGGTCTTCATAGGTTTTTAACCCAACATTAAGACATTACCACCCAACTGTTTTTGAGCAGTCTGTGTGTGATTTGTTTGTCCCAACATGTGGGAATATTGACTCGATGTAGGTAGAGCTCCATGACCCAGTCACTATCATTTAGAAGCTCTCACACAAGACAAAGAGCTGGAGGAACGAAAAAGACTTTTCTTTCCTCTTAAGATCCCCTGGACTTTGTTGAGAGGAAGAAGAGATCCTGCTTTTGCTGTTCATTGTCAGTGGGCACAGTTTTGAAATATTTTTTTAAAGTTCTTTTATAGAGCACCCTTTCCTCAGCTTTCTCAGATTCCTTCTGTTATTGAACCCCTGACCAGGGCAACTGAAAATTGTGAGCTAGGAATCAGTTGGATTTTGCCATTTCTCATTCTCCAGAAATCATCATTTTTACCAAAGACAGCATTCCTTCAGCGTTGCACTGGCTGCTGTCGTCATGGATATTGCGGTCAGCGCATTTTAAAGGGCAGTTTTGGATTCTGTCCAGTTGAAGGGCTTTTCTCTGGGGGGTGGCCCCAGTTGCCTCTGCCGACCCCTCTGTTGGTGACTGAGTGTGCTCTCATCATGGCCCAAGGGCTGAGCCAGGCAGAGTATTCAGAAATCTGTTCCCACCATCCCCGGTGTGCTTCCTGTTACAGCTTCCTGTGCCCCCCTCTGATGACCATGGACAGTGTTACAAGGACATGGTCGATGGGGGGGTGTGTCCTAGGTGTCTTTGCATCCCTAGTGCCTGCCTAGAATGATGCCTGTCACTTGAAAGGCATTCAATACTGACTGTTAAATTAAGCACAATAACCTGGAGACCTGAGTCCTTGCCTGTCTCCCAGCCGTCTGCACCAGAGTCAGGATTAAAATCTGAAGCAGAGGGAAGGAACACCACCTTGGGGATCAGGCAGCCTCGTGTTAGTTTTATAACTTTGAGAAGTTACCTTGCTAAACCTCCATGTAGTTATCCTTAAACCAGGGATTATAAAATTCCCCTGGAAAAATTGTTATAAAAATTACAATAACATTGAAGCTCCTAACAGAGGACCTAGCACATTGCCAGCTCCTAGTAAAGGAAGGCTTATTAATGTTCATATCTTTCTTCTAAGTCTAGAGCTCTTATTTGAAAATTATTTCTCCCAAGAAAGTGTGCAATAAATTTCACTTAATTCTGACATACTAACAAGAGTTTCTTTCTGTTTGTCTTTTTAAGAGAGAGAGAGGTGTGTTTAAAATTTTAACTGCCTAAGATACAAGTAACGAGAAAATGAAATGAGCTGGAAGACTCCATTCTCCATGTCTCAGTGTTATTCTCTAGAAGATGGAGAATATAACAGCATATGCCTTACAGGTTTATTATTAGCATTAAGTAAGATAACATAGACAGAAAGCATTTCGGCACAGAAAGTGCCTGAAACATAGTAAGCACTCACAGAAATAGATAGAATGATTCCCTATTCTTTTCCTGCACACATGATTTAAACCCGCCATCCAGCAAGTTTTCCTTGGCTTTGTGATGGTTACTTATTTTATGTCCTGGTCAGTCATATGTGCCACCCACTCCTTAAGAAAAGATGAACATATAATGAAAGTGAGGACATTTAAAAAGGAAGGTTAGGGGGATGAAGCAGAAGAATGTGTAAGATTCTCAAGGGAAACGTGAATTTCTTTGTATTGTTTAGGTTTGGCCGGAAGCGGACATTAGCAACATTTCTGTGCCTAGGAGGACTGGCTTGTCTTATTGTCATGTTTCTTCCAGAAAAGAAAGGTATGCCTTTCCAATTTCTACATGAGGGTTTTGAATAGCACTTGTATTACAATGAATCTCAATATAGTGGAGCGCTCACCATATGCCGTGCTTCATTTCTGTGGTTGCATATTATTTAGCAATGGTGTGGGGTATAATGGGCCAGATTCTTTCCATTGCCTAAACTATTCTCCGGGTGAATAATGTGCTTAGAGGTGCACTATTAATTCTTTCAGGCGATTAAGCTACCATCTGGGGTGTCTGGACTGCAGTACTGGTGATGTTGGAGTTGTTTATTTGATGATTGTGGGCCATTTAGTTCTGCACAGAAGGAGCCTCTGTCCAAGGCTGCAGATTGCCCTCCTCATTCCAGCCAGTTACGAGACTGGAGATGAGAGGCACTGGTTCTCCACGGTGGCTTCGGCACCCCTCATTGTCTCCATCAATACTCCCAAGGCACCCTGATAATAACAACAGCACAATAAGAATAATAGTCACTGTTGGTGACAATTGACCTTCGCTCATTCTTATAGAAAGTGTGAATGAAACATCCTTAGGAAACTTGCTATTTTCATATTTGTAGCTTTGCTATGTAAACACAGCTTTAAAAACAGGTCCCTTTGGCATCCATATCTAACATGACTTCTGCCCCTCTATAGGGATTCTATACATAGTGCTGGTCCTCAACCTCTTTTCCGCACTAGCACACCTGAGACATGCCCTCTATTACATCAAAAACTGTGGTTTTAGCAGTGATTTTCGACCATAAGAAGTGGGTCATAACAAACTCTCTGCTGCTAGGGAATAGGGTACAATGAAAGCCCTGTTTTGGGGACTTTGGGATTTTGACAGGGTTCCACCATGGAGCTTGTTCTTCAGGTGGGAATCATTGTGAAATGGTTTAACATAAGTTTTTCTTTTTTGGCCGCACCGTGCGGCCTGTGGGATCTTAGTTCCCCGACGGGGGATTGAACCCGGGCCCCGGCAGTGAGAGCTCCGAGTCCTAACCACTGGACCACCAGGGAACTCCCTAACAAAGTTTTGATAACGACTAGAAATGCAGCTGACAAATTCATTTCCCGTCGGAGCATACATGTATTAAGTGCTCCTTTGGTGATCCCTTCTCCTTAAGGGTCAGGTGTACCAGCGTCTCACTGAAGACTCCAAGGCCACGTGTCCTAGTTATGCAGCCCTCCAGTATATCTGCTGTGCTGCTAGCTGCCACCTGGAGTTCTGTGCCTTAAATCCAGAGCACTGTTGGTTCACTAGTTAGGATTTTACTCAATATTTAGAACAGCCTTGGGGACTCCCCTGGTGGTGCAGTGGTTAAGAATCCGCCTGCAAATTCAGGGGACATGGGTTCGAGCCCTGGTCCGGGAAGATCCCACATGCCGTGGAGCAACTAAGCCTGTGAGCCATAACTGCTGAGCCCACGTGCCACAACTACTGAAGCCTGCGCACCTAGAGTCTGTGCTGCACAACAAGAGAAGCCACCACAATGAGAAGGCCGTGCACCACAACGAAGAGTAGCCCCGCTCACCGCAACTAGAGAAAGCCTGCACGCAGCAACGAAGACCCAATGCAGCCAAAAATAAACTAATTAATTAATTTAAAAAAAGGAACAGCCTTACAGTGATTTTCACGGAATCCTGGAAACTAAAGAATTCAGTAAGTTTGCCATCGAGGCTTCCCTGGTGCTGCAGTGCTTGTAAACCACACACACAGCCCCTCTCCTTGGACACGCGTGGGCACAGTGGCATTCAGTATTGGTAGCCTAGCGTGGTGGGTACTGCCCAATGAAGAGTGTACTATATGTTTTCTTTACTATAGGCCATACTTGTACAGACATGTATATATATTTATATAAGATCTACCTCTCCTAGGATGGAACGTTTGAGGGAAAATAAAATGGGAGGCCAAAAAAAAAAAAAGGTAACACTTCCAGTTGAGAGCCAAGATTGTAACCTGAGAGTAGCCAGGAGCTTCCTATCAGTAACCACGTTTTCAATAAATACTCTTTCATGTACAAAAAAAAAAAAAATGTCTTAGTTTTAAGAAATTTGTTACCTGTGCTAGTGCCAGCAAAAGGAGAAACTCCTCAGCTGTTGCCCTGCCGTGGGCTTGTAGAACTAAGTGCCCAGTTCTGTTTGTCTGGGACAAGACATGAATGGGCTTCAAATCACTGCAACTTTCAGTTCAGCAGATTCTGTTTCTCATAGACAACTAGAAATTCAGTTGTTTTCTACCTGTAATATCCAGTGGTCTATTTATTACTCTATAGAGAGAAACTTTTCCTTTTTACTCTAAATGCCCCTGTAAGCTGTCACACCTCGGCAAGCCAGGCCGATTCATGTCTTTCCTCGCTCCCACGTATCTGTACTCCAGGTAAGCCACACCCTGGGCCTCTGCACACAGCCCTTTCTACACAAACCCAAAGGGAAATCAGATTCATGGTCTCCCGTCTAGACCGGTCACCACACTGTGCTCACTTCCAGTCTGTCCTGAGCGAGCAGCTGAGCCCCTCGTGGATCACGCCCTTGGTGCACACTGAGTAACAAACACAGCACATCTGTCTTACACACCCACAGATGCGCCCCGGGAACAGGGTTCCTGTCATACTTAGAAAAGTGGATGTAGTCTATTTTTGAAGGTTTCCAGAGAAAGAAGTTCCATAATGTTCCTTAGCAAGTAGTTTCTATTTTTAATAGCCACGCAAAGGTTAGAATGAGCCTCTTCCACTACAGCTGAGCCCATTTCCTTTCATTTTATTCATCACTAGAGATAGAGAACAGATGGTCACCCCTTTTTTGCATAATCCTTTCTCTCTTCGCAGGGAGTCATCTAGCTATTCCTGAATCTTCGCTACTTTGAGCTAAAAGTATTTATTCTTTAAACTTTCTTTGAACCTTTCATATTTACTCTTCAAAATATTTTGATAGCTTTCTTTTAAATCTCAATTTTTTCAAAGTGCCGAGGTTTAGGCTACCTGTTGTGAAAGTTCTGATAAATATATATTAAGAAAGAGGCCTAGCAGTTTGAAAACATCTGTTACCATCTTATGTGAGCTTGGTGACCACTCATTTTCTCACTGCTTTTTATGCTCATTTGCCCTCACTTTTTCCCACCAAACATTCATTTGCTTTCTCTGTCAACTTAGGTTGCCCTCTACATACCAACTCTTTTTTCACATCTACGTATGACTGTGATGCTCAGTGTCTGAGGCACAGACATAGGTATACCTCTATAAGAGACAGCCAGTAAGCTAGAAAATAGATTGCTTGGCATTCCTTAGCCTATGGTTGATAATTATTGGACAAAAGTGTCCTATTCAATACATATTTGCACCCTGATTGGCCTCCAAGTAAATGTTCTCCCCTGGGGGCAATGTTACCAAGTGGCCACTAATTTCTTCCACAGATTGGTCCTCATACATTTTACCTGATCTCTATCCTTGCTTAAAGGGTCCTAATTAAGCTGTAATACTGGTGACCATTTATTTTTTTAATATTTATTTTATTTATTATTTATTTGGTTGTGCCGGGTCTTAGTTGCGGCAGGCGGGTCTTTAGTTGTGGCATGAGAACTCTTAGTTGTGGCATGCATGTGGGATCTAGTTCCCTGACCAGGGATCGAACCCGGGCCCCCTGCATTGGGAGTGAGGAGTCTTGACCACAGTGCCACCAGGGAAGTCCCCTGGTGACCACTTATTAAGTGTTAACTATGTGCTGGTTTCTCTTCATACATAGAGGTATTACCTCTTATCCCCATTTCCTAAGGAAACTGAAGCTCAGGTAGGTCAAGCAACTTGTCCAAGGTTGCACAGCAAGTAAGCAGCACACCTGGGATTCAGATCCCACGTCTCTCTGACTCTAAAATCAGTGCTCTTTTGGGAATGCTTATTTGTCCTCTTAGAGTTTTAAGACCAAAGTATTCATTGCACATGGTAAAGCCATAGCCTTAGAGAATTAATGCTGCCTGACTAGGACCCATTCTTAACTCTTCAATGGGCAGGCCTGATGGGAACTGGCCAGAGTTTAAGAACCTGGCTTGTCAGGGTGGCACTGGGTAAGGAGGTTGGCAAGGAGGTTTCTGGCAGTTGTGATCCTGCCAGAGAATCTGAATACTGGGAAGTCACAGCACATGACTAGATAAACAGTTTCACAGTTGAAGGGAGTGTCCTCAGACTCAGCTCTAGCAGAACCTTTATCTCTCATTGCTTTGTTCAACCTCAGCCTGCCCATTCTTTATTCATTTGACTTCTCTAGGGCCTGCTATGTACAGGGTACTATTTATAAATATGACCTGGTTCCTGGCCTCAAAGAGCTTATAATCTAGTGAGGAAAAGGAATGATTCATAAAAACAGAAACAAAAACAATAAAAACAGAAGGTGCCATATGAGAACTGACAACAGAATGCTATAGGAACTTTAACAGGCTATGATAGTAATGGAGACCAGCTAACCTCCTGTTTCACCAGACAAAATATAAAAAACACTGATTATTGGACAACAGGCTTCAGAAGACAGAAGTGATCCCTGAGAAAAATGAAACAAGATGTGCCCTAAGAGTGCCCTAGCTCAGGTCTTCAGGCCTCAGTGCACAAAGGGACACCCAGCAAATCCTGGTGCTCTTACCAAATTGATAAGACAGATAGTAAAGCTTGGAAAGGCCAATATGGCTAGAATTTCCTGGGCAAAATACTGGAGAGGAGTAAGATATATAGAGGAATATGTGGAGGAAGAATTCTAGAGATCTGCAGAAGATCTCTGAGCCCTTGGCTGCTGACTGATCTGGGCATGCATTTGAGGAAGCTACTGAGGCTGGGGAGGTGGCCACCAGAAAGGAACAAGTGGAACAATTCTTGGAACCTAGGGCCATGTTTAGTTCGCGTTGCCTTTAGCCAGACTCCAAGATCTCCTGGGTCAAAGTAGCCCAACACTATAGGCTATTCTGCTAAAGCAGAGCTTGCTCTAAAAGTGCTTAAAAAATTCAGAGGATCAAGTGATTCCCAGTAACTTAACTGCATTCCAGGAAAAAGAGCAACAATATGTAAAGGAATACAATAAAATCCAGCACCTAACAGTGTAACATTCACAGCCTCTGACATCCAGTCAGTATTACCAGGCATGCAAATGAGCAGGAAAATACTCCCACAACCAGGAGAAATGTCAATAGAAACAGAACTAAAAATGACACAGACAATAGAATGAGGAGGCAGGGACCTTAAAACAGCTATTATAAATGTACTGCATATGTTTACGAAGGTAGAAGAAAGCAAGATAATAATGAGCAGAGAAAGAGAAGATAGAAAAAGAGGCACACATTACATCTAGGGATGAAACATACATTATATGAAAAAAAAACAGGCAGTAGATGAGATGAACCACAGAAGAAAAGATCAGTGAGGAAGATATAACAAAAGAAGCTGCAGAATGAAACAAACAAAAGTTGTAGGACAACACCAAGCCCACCAGTTATGCAACTGGAACCTGAGAAGGAGGAAGTAAAAAACAAAGATACTTGCAGAAATGATGGTCTACTACTTTCCAGATTTGATGAAAACTATAAACACATTATGAGAAAGTGGTCAGTTCATCAAGAAGATGTTACAATCCCGATTATGTGTGTGTCTGATAACATTCGAAGCACAGGAAGCAAAATGGACAGAACTGAAAGGAGAAATAGACAAACCCAACATTACAGTTGGGTATTTCAGTACTCTCTCTCGATGACTGATAGAAAAACTGACAGAAAAGAATTAGGATATGGAGACTTAAGCAGCCTACCTGACCTAATTGTCATTTGTCAGACACTACATAAAACAGCAGAATATGCATTCTGTGTGAAGTGCACACCAAGAACATGTGCCAAGAGAGACCATGTTCTGGGCCATAAAACAAGTTTCAGTACATTTAAAAGGATTGAAATCTTACGAAAATAAGTTCTTTGACCATAATGGAATTAAAGTAGAAATCAATAACAGAAAGCTATCAGGAAATCCTCAAATATTTGGATTTCAAAAAACATTCTTCTAAAAACACATGGGTCAAAGAAGAAATCACAAAGGAAATTAGAAAAATTTTAATTAAACAATAATTAAAGTACAACATATTGAGTTTGTGAGATGCAGTAAAGCAGCGCCTAGAGGGAAATTTGTATAATTAAAAAATGTTGTATCGGGCTTCCCTGGTGGCACACTGGTTAAGAATCTGCCTGCCAGTGCAGGTGACACAGGTTCGATCCCTGGTCCGGGAAGATACCACATGCTGCAGAGTAGCTAAGCCTCTGTGCCACAGCTACTGAGCCTGTGGTCTAGAGCCTGTGAGCCACAACTACTGAGCCCACGCTGCACAACTACTGAGCTGTGCCACAACTACTGATGATCGCGCGCTCTAGGGCTAGTGTGCCGCAACTGCTGAGCCCTTGTGCTGCAACTACTGAAGCCCGCGTGCCTAGAGCCCGTGCTCCGCAACAAGAGAAGCCACCACAATGAGAAGCCCACACACTGCAATGAAGAGTAGCCCCCACTCGCCACAACTAGAGAAAGCCCACGCGCAGCAACGAAGACCCAACACAGCCAAAAATAAATTAAAAAAAAAAAGTATCAGGGGCTTCCCTGGTGGCGCAGTGGCTGGGAGTCCGCCTGCCGTTTCAGGGTACACGGGTTTGTGCCCCGGACTGGGAAGATCCCCCATGCCATGGAGCGGCTGGGCCCGTGAGCCATGGCCGCTGAACCTGCGCGTCCGGAGCCTGTGCTCCGCAACGGGAGAGGCCACAACAGTGAGAGGCCTGCGTACCGCAAAACAAACGAACAAACAAACAAAAACAAAAAAAAGTATCAGAAAAAAGGAAGTTTTCAAATCAGTGATCTAAGCATCTCCCCTAAGAAAATAGAAGGCAAATTAAAAAAAAAGACTGACAAACACAAAGTAAGCAAAAGGAAGGAAATAATAAATATAAGTAAAAATCAATAAAATAAAAACATGAAAATAATAGAGAAAAGTCAATGAAACCAAAAGCTGGTTGTTTGAGATCAATAGAATCAATAAGCCACTAGCCACACTAATAAAGGAAAAAGAAAGAAGAAACCAATTACCAGTATCAGGAATGAAAGAGGGACATCACTATAGAAACTGTAGACATTTATAAGGGAATATTATACACATTTTTATGCCAATAAATTCAACTTAGGTAAAATGGATAAATTCCTTGAAAGGTACAAACTACCAAAGTGTACAAAACCATAGATAACCTGAATAACCCTTTATCCAGTAAAGATATCTAATTTGTAGTTTAAAACATTCCCACAAAGAGAATTCCAGACCCAGATGGCTTCACTGGTAAATTATGAAACACATAAGGAAGAAATAATATAATTCTACACATTCTTCCAGAAAATAAAAAAAAGAGCGAATACTCTTCCAACCCAGTGTTTGAGGTCAGCAATTACCCTGATATTAAAACCAAACAAAGACATTATGAGAAAACTAAAGACCAATATCTCTCATTAATATAGATGCAAAAATCCATTGACTAAACATTAGCAAATTCAACAATGAATAAAAAAGGTATAATACATCATGACCAAGCAGGATTTATCCCACAAACACACAGTTGGTTTAACATTCAAAAGCTAATCAGTGTTATTCACCATATTAAAAGACCAAAAAGAAAAAAAAAAAAAATCATATGGTCATTTCAATACAAGTAGGAAAAGCACTTGTTCAGGTTTCAACACCCATTCTTTACAAAAACTAGCAGCAAGTAGAAGTAGAAGTTTCCTTAGCCTGATAATGGAAAACCTGCAGCTAACATCACGTTTAATGGTGAAAAACTAAATGCTTGTTCCCTAAGATTGGGAAAAAGGCAAGGATATCCATTCTTGCCACTTCTTTGGAGCATTGTACTGAAATTATTAGTGAATACAACAAGGCAATAAAAAGAAATTAGGGGGATCCAAAATGAAAAGGAAGAACTAAAACTGTCTTTATTCGCAAGACTTCATTATTGTCTCCATAGAAAATCCTAAAAAAAAAATCTATTAGAATTAAGAAATGAGTTTAGCAGAGTCTTTTGACACATAATTTTAGTTCTGTATATTAACAACAAACAATTTAAAATTGAAGTAAATAATGCCATTTATAAAAAATTAAAAATATGAAATATTTAGGAATAAAAACTTAAAAATATGTATGAGACCTGTAGAAAACTGTAAAATATAAAACATTGATGAGAGAAGTTAAAGAAGACTAAATAAATGAATTGGTGGTAATGGTAATAATAAAATAAATGAAGAGCCTACCATGCTCAAGGATCAGAAAATACTAAGACATCAGTTCTCCCCAAATCAATCTATCTTCAGCACAATCCCAATAAAATTTCCACCAGGCTTCTTTTTGCTGATAGATACTGACAAGTTAATACTAAAATATCTATGGAACTGCAAATTATATCCAAAATAATTGTTTTCAAGAAAAATTAAGTTGGAGGACTTTATCCCAACTGATTTTAAAACTTACTACAAAATTATGTTAAGACAGTAGGGGAATTCCCTGGACTCAGCACTTTCACTGCTGTGGCCTGGGTTCGATACCTGGTTGAGGAACTAAGATCCCACAAGCCATGAGGCATGGCCTGAAAATTAAAAAAAAAAAAAAAAAGACAGTGTGATATTGGCATAATGGTGGATGCATAGATAATAGAATTGAATATGAAATAGACCTATATATATGGTCATTTGATTTTTATTTTATTTTTGAGGGGGCTGAGATTTTATTCACCTTTTAAAAATGTTTCATTCAATCATAACACACATAAGAGAAAAATACACATGGTCAATTGATTTTTGATGACAAGTCAATTCAATGAGAAAAAGAATCTTTTCAGTAAACCGTGCTGGAATAATTGGATATCCATATGTAAAAAATTTACCTTCAACCTGCACATCCCATCACATGCAGTAATTAACTTGAAATGAATGGTATGTCTAAATGTTGTGGACAAAGAATCACCAGCCATATCATAAACGAAGGATGTTGCAGCCATCAAACCATCAGCCACCATATCAGTTCCCCCTATGATGCACCCTGAGGTGATTCAGAATGGAGAAAACAGGATATTGGCCCTAGATAGTTAAGGTGCATATCAAAAGAATGATTTCAGTGAGCCCAGATTCTTGCATTTTCCCATGCATAGAAAAGTGCTAAATTCGTTAACCTGAGATATCTGTTTTTTCTTTAACTGGCAGTAATCTTCTGATGTTCTGACTACCTGATTTTTTTTGCAAAAACTCCTATATATCCTGGGTCCTTTCTTACTCTCCAGAACAGTCCCTCAGAGCTATCTGCGAGGCTGTCTCCGAGGTGTAAGTTCTCAGCGTGTCCCTGGAATAAAACATAATTGTCGCCAACTTTTAGGTTGTGTGTTTTTTTTTTCAGTCGACAGTATAAAGGGTAAAAACTACACAACTTCTAAAAGAGAACATGGAAGAAAATCTCAGTGCCTTTGGGCAAAGATTTCTTAAATATGACACAAAAAGCACACAAAAACATTCATAACTTAGACTTCATCAAAATTAAAACTTTTGCTTTTTAAAAGACATTATTAAGGAAATGAAAAGCAAGGCACAGACTGGGAAAAATATTTGTAAAACGTATACCTGATAAAGAACTTGTACCCAGAAGATAGAATGGACTCTTACAGTTCAGTAATGAAAAAACAATGGGAAAAAGGTTTAAACAGACACTTCTGCAAAAGGATATAAATATGGAAAATAAGCATGGGAAAAGATGTTCAACATCATTAGACATTAGGGAAATGGAAATTAAAACCACAATGAGATACCACTACACACCTATTAGAATGGCTAAAATTAAAAAGACTGACCATACCAAATGTCAGCAGTGATAAGAAAGAACTGGAACTCTCATACACTGCTGATAGAAATGTAAAATAGTACAGAGACTTTGGATAACATTAGCAGCTTATTTTAAAGAGAAACATAAATTTACTGTCTGATTAAACTTTACCCAAAAGAAGCAGAAACATAGATCCACAAAAGGACTTTGATGTTCATGGTAGCTTTATTAATAATAGCCCCAAACTGGAAGGAACGCAAATGCCCCTCAGCTGAGGAATGGATAAACAAATTGTGTTATATCCATACAGTGAATTACTCACCAACAACAAAGCAATGAGCTATGACCTACTGATGCAGGGAGCAATGTGGATGAATTTCAAAAGCATTATGCTTACTAAAAGAAGCCAGACACAAAAGCCTACAAACTGAATTATTTCATTCATGTGAAATTCTAGAAATGGCAAAACTATAGTGACAGAATTTTTGGCATATGTGGTATTTTTCTTTAGGAAGAAAAAAAGCCACAGGAAAGCAAAATGAATTGTGGTTCTTGGCTCAACTTATGTATCATAGTACAGGACCTACAGCTGTCTTAAAGATTTTTAACATATTCATAAACAATAAAAATTTACCCAGTGAATGAAGTGGATGATTAAGTTTAACTTTTCTTATTTGGGTCAGTGAAATGTGACTGTAACATACTGAGGTATTTTGTTCTGGTGACCCTAGTGGACTCTGAGAAAACTTCAGATAACTAGTTCTGAAAATGATGTCTGTAGTATCTTCATCATTGGAATCAACTTAAAACCTCTGAAGTTCAGTACTTTGAAGAATACAAGTGTTTTGAAAATTCCCTTTTTTTCTCCCAAAGATAACTGAGCTTAATTTTTCCTTTTAAATCACTCTTTTCCCCTAAACAGTCACTTTGAACATTCATTGATAATAGCCAATAATATCTAATTTCATTTTCAGATAAAAACCAAGGTCAGAAATCCAGGGAACCAGCCCAGTGGCCCCAAAGCCTTCCTAAATATTAACTCATGATGACTGATAGACCGGCAGCTCCACAGGCAGGCTAAGAAGTAATTTTCTAATAAACAGAGCTGTCTGAAATTGACATGGGCTATCTTGGGAGAGAGTTGAGCTCCCCCAGGTTCAAATGGCCACTGCAGACTCCACTGGCAGGAACAAGGGGAGAAGTTTCAAGCACCAGATGAGGTGTCGGGCTGATGGGAGCACTTGTGGGTATGCGGCTGGAGCCAGGCTCCCCAGACGGGCCACTGCTGGAAGTGTCCTGAGCCTCACAGGGGAGAAATCTTCCAGCCTTGGATCTTGTGGGTGTTTAGATGGTAAGCTTTCTGCGACATGTTATTTGAATTTAATTTTCAGGATGGCAATCCCCTCACCTGTTTTAAAGACGTAGAGTATCTCCAACACAGTTCTGGAAGGTGCCATCCTGTATGGGTTGAAAACAGTCCCAAAGATCATTTGCAGTCACGCAAATGTGCACATTTCTGTTTGCTTCAGTGCCACCCAAGACCTCTTCCTGACTCACTCAGTTTTCTGGAAAATCATTGATGAATTTAATTTGCCCTCATTATTGGTTTACTTGAAGTTGTTAGATATCAAAAGTCCAGACCTATACCTTGAGCATGCTTCTTTTTCCAGAAGTACCTCATGGCTTAAAATAATATATTCAGTACTTAAAATTGCTGACATATTCTTCCAAATAGCCTGGCAGAAGAGAAGAAGGCCCCAGATGGTCGAGTTTGGCAGTGCCTGGGCCACTGCGTTCAGAACGCCATCTTTAAAGGAGTTGAAGTTTTATTTCATAGTCAAGCTGGAAATGTGAAACTTTTATTTTGGAATGGGATATATTATGTGCCTCCCTCCTCAGACATTGAAAGAACATGAGCACAGATTCTTTTCACTTAAATTAATCCCTGTTATAGTCCTTATACTTACTCTTTCAATAAATATTTAGTGAGCACCACTGTGATCAGACTATGGGAGGTGCCGTGAGGGAAACAGATACAAACAAGGCCTTAGCCTGAGACAACTCAAAATATATTTGGGGGGCTTCCCTGGTGGCGCAGTGGTTGAGAGTCCACCTGCCGATGCAGGGGACATGGGTTCGTGCCCCGGTCCGGGAAGATCCCACATGCCGCAGAGCGGCAAGGTCTGTGAGCCATGACCGCTGAGCCTGCGTGTCCGGAGCCTGTGCTCCGCAACGGGAGAGGCCACAACAGACAGAGGCCCGCGTACCGCAAAAAAAAAAAAAAAAAAAAAAAATATATATATATATATATATATATATATATTTGGGGGCAGACAAGATGGAAAAGTAAGCAACTACAGGAGAGTGTCTAAAGCATGCCGTTTGCATGGATTGGGAAATGGGCGCCGTGGAGGTCAAGGGCAGGAAAGAATATTGCAGTTGAGTTATTTATGTGGTTTGGATGAGCCAGGTATGCAGTCCCAAGGAAGGGACAGGCATGTTCTATTAGTCAGAAATGTCAGAGAGAATGAGAGGCAATTACTTTGGTGATCAGGACATTGCTGCTGACCTTCAAGAATAGGAGTTTCAGGAGAGGATGGTATTGGAGGCCACATTGTAGTGATGTACAGGGCAGATGCGTTTGAGGAAATGGAGGGTCAGTCACTCACTGGAGATGTTTGATTGTGAAGGGGAGAAAGTGCAATGGAGCCAATGAGAATTTTTGCTTTTTCCTAAGGAGAAGAAAACTTATTTTGAAGGTTACGGCCTAGTGGGTTGCTGAAGGGGAGAGGTTAAATATGTTTGAAAGGGAATAATTAAATTGTAAGATCCCAGAGAAGGTAGTATTAATAAAGGAAAGAACCACTGGACAATTGATAGCATTTTTGATAGGGACGTGAACTAGCATAAACTGTATTTTTGCATTTTATGTAAAAAACGTTACATTAAGAAACTAAAATATCATTATTGATTAGTAATCTTCAAGTAAGAAATTGGGGAGGAGGAAGGATGAAAAGTAGTTCCACATTTAGAGTCTTGTTCTTTAAAGAACGTGTAGTAATTTAGTGGGATTATTCCTTATCTTTACAATGGAATACCAAGGAATGCAAACTGAGGGTAGGAGTTTTTTGAGACTCACTCCTCTCATGTGTCAGGGCTTGTCATGCTGATCAACCTTTTACATCATTGATTGTTGAACCAGGTTGGGAAGAAAGGAGAGGCAAGTAATACCCTTGGATAAGTGGAACTTAAGACTTCTGTGAAGCTTACTTGACCCCAGTACAGAAGTTTTCAGGGAACTCTGTCATTCAGGAGTGAGTGCAGGTTTTTGTTTGTTTGTTTGTTTGTTTTTAATTTTATTGAAGTATAGTTGATTTACAATGTGTTAATTTCTGCTGTACAGCAAAGTGATTTAGTTATACATATATTCTTTTTCATATTCTTTTCCATTATGGCTTTTACAGGATATTGAATATAGTTCCCTGTGCTAAACAGTAGGACCTCGTTGTTTATCCATTCTCTATATAATAGTTTGCATCTGCTAATCCCAAACTCCCAATCTTTCCCTCCCCCACCCCTCCTCCTTGGCGACCACAAGTCTCTTCTCTATATCTGTTGAGTCTGTTTTTGTTTCACAGACATGTTCATTTGTGTCATATTTTAGATTCCACATACAAGTGATATCATTGGTATTTGTCTTTCTCTTTCTGACTTACTTCACTTAGTATGATAATCTCTAGGTCCATCCATGTTGCTGCAAATGGCATTATTTCATTCTTTTTTCTGGCTGAGTAGTATTCCATTGTGTGTGTGTATGTATATATATATATCACACCTCCTTTATCCATTCATCTGTTGATGGACATTTAGGTTGTGCAGGTTTAATCACACATCACGACAGCCACTGTGTAAGATTTCCTGGGGATGGCCAAAATGCTGAGAAATATTTGCTGTGTGCTGTGTGTGATGACTAAACCTTCTGAATGTATGTCTGGTTATATGATCTCTTCACTGTTTGAGATCACCACAAATGTCTCTCACTCCTTCAGAATTAAGTGTGTCACTTAGACGAATTTTTCTCCACCGAGGACCTCACAGATGTGGCACTTGTCCTCCTCAGACACAGGTGTGTTCGCAGTGGTGAACAGCCATTCCTTGTCCCTGCTGGGGAAGCTGACCATAAGCGCTGCCTTCAATGTCGTGTATATCTACACCTCGGAGCTGTACCCCACGGTCATCAGGTATGCCTCACACACAGGCTTCTCCTTCCCATGTCCTGAATTCTGTTGTAGATGTTTGCATTGACAGAGGCGTGGTCCTCACTTCACCTGGAGCACAGCGAGTGTGGGCTAGCAGCAACTCAGCAAGCAGCTGTGAGCCGAGAACCTGTGGAGACTGCTCTTGCCCGCTTGGCTGAGGAAAATGTAACTTTATGTTGGGCTGAATTCCCTGTCAATCGTGAGAAGTACTCTGCACTAAACGTATCCCATCACCCAAATAGTGCTCGGATGTCATTTTTATTTCAGTGCCTGTGAGTTATTCAGTCAACCCTTCTGTGTCAGGTACACGATGGACCAGGAGACAAGGTCCCTGTTATCACAGAGCCTATATTTTAGCACAAAATATACACATTTAAAAAAAGATGAGACTTCCCTGGTGGCGCACTGGTTAAGAATCCGCCTGCCAATGCAGGGGGCACAGGTACAATCCCTGGTCCACAAAGTTCCCACATGCCGCGAAGCAACTAAGCCTGTGCGCCACAACTCCTGAGCCCACATGGCACAACTACTGAAGCCCCCGTGCCTAGAGCCTGTGCTCCACAACAAGAGAAGCCACTGCAGGGAGAAGCCCACGCACCGCAACGAAGAGTAGCCCTCACTCGCCGCAACTGGAGAAAGCCCGCGGGCAGCAACAAAGACCCAGTGCAGCCAAAAACAAATAAATAAATAAAGATAATTCCCTATAGTTATAAGTGAATATTGTATTTACATATTAGTTGTTAAAGGTGATTTTCAATGAGTAGGACTTGCTTATATCAAAAATAACATATTCAGAAACAAAACCAAAAAACCCAACATATTCCATCCTAAGTTTCCCCTCATAAAATAAGTCTGAAAACAAAAAAACAAACCTAAATTTGAAGGGCAGGGATGCAGCTTAGTCTTTACAGAACGGCCTCTGTGTACTGGACCATAGTCCCCCAGTTGGCATTTTCCTGGTCTTTTTTTGAGGATCATTCCAAACAGATCCTTCTTTTTCCCTTATCCATGCAAGAAGCGTAATGGTTCTGTCTGCCTTTTTCCCAGTAAGAGATCAGGTTGTCTGTGATTGGCTTGTCATTCCCTGATTATTCCCAGAACCTGCTTTCTCTGGCTGTTGCCTATAAAACTAGGGTGACCGTTTAGTTCCAAACTGGGACACTTTTGAGAGCGAATGTGGGCATTATTAACAATTCGGCTGGGATAACAGGGTGCTGTACGGTCACCCTACCTATAATCATTCTCATTCTCATTTCCTCCCCCTCCTTGCTACCCACATTCCCCAAGAAGGTAATGTTCTTGGTTTCCTGAGAATATATGTCCAATCAATTCCTATTTATATGCCTGATCCTTTCATAGTTAATTAGTTGAGTTTAAAGAAATGGGCAGACTTTTCAGATCATTAAACCCTGGCTCTTCTATGGATGTTTTAACTGATAGGAGACCTAAGACACGAGAACCCAGGAAAACATTTAACAAGAAATATTCACGTGCTCATTTCTGCACCAGCTTCTATACTGCACTGTCCAATATCACATGTGGCTATTTAAGTTTAAATTAATTAAAAGGAATTAAAAATTATGTTCCTCATTCTTAGTTGCATTGAGCTCTCGGTAGCTGCCTGTGTCTGGGGGCTTCCGTATTGGACAGGGCGAGTACAGAACATTTGCAGCATCACAGAAAGTTCTAGTGGGCAGTACTGCTCTGTAGCATCCTGCACTTCCACTTTGGGATTTGTTATTCTGAGCCCACTATCCCTTACAGCCTTTAAATTGTCCCCCTAGAACTTACTGACTTTTTTTTTTCCTTTTCCTCTTGCCTTTCAGGAATGTTGGGCTTGGAACTTGTTCCATGTTCTCCCGAGTTGGTGGGATTATTGCTCCCTTCATCCCCTCACTGGTTGGTTTGTACCTCCTAGTTTGTTTTTCTTGATTCTCTGCTTTGGAAATGTTTGTGCTTTTGAGTAGAAGGAGGTAACAAACAGCTGCGGTTTTAAGATCAGCCTGACACAAATGTGCACCTTGTGCCTTTTAGATTAAGGATCCATGAGGGCAGATGGACCCTTCCCAGGGATTGGCTGTATTCATTGGAGAGTTAGCTAATGCCAGCCTGCCCCTTCCTGTCCCCATTTGTACGTTAGTTGATTAGTGAACATTTCCTAAGTTTCTGCTGTGTGCTGAGTGAGCTCTGTGCTAAGCCCTTTACATACATCATATCATGCAGTCTTCAGCACAGCCGTATGCTGTGGGCATTGGTACCCTGTATTAAATAACAGAGAACACAGCACATCACTCGGAAAAGAAAATTAGAAGAGAAGAAGGTGAAAGGGAGGTAAAGTAAACTCCATCCAATCTCAAAATGTTCATGTTCTGAGAAAGATCCCATGGAGCCCCTGTGCACATCTCTGCTTGGTCTCCTCTAGGACTTTCCCAGCCAAGACTTGTTGAAGCGTGATTAGGTTTGATCAAGTGGGGCTTTGAGCCTGTTCTGGAGACAATTGCTCATCACTCAGGCAACTACTCGCCTCATCCTAGTACAGGACGTCTCTGAAATGCCACTGTAGCCTTTTCTTTTCTTGAGGAAGTGGGATATACTTCCTTTTTCTGAGTATTTCTCTGTGTTTCGTGCTCAATTTTATTTTTTTCCTTTTTTTTCCACATCTTTATTGGAGTATAATTGCTTTACAATGGAGTGTTAGTTTCTGCTTTATAACAAAGTGAATCAGTTACACATATACTTATGTTCCCATATCTCTTCCCTCTTGCGTCTCCCTCCCTCCCACCCTCCCTATCCCACCCCTCTAGGTGGTCACAAAGCACGGAGCTGATCTTCCCTGTGCTATGCGGCTGCTTCCCACTATCATGCTCAATTTTAGATCACAAGACCCTTCTTCTGAAGGAGTCATATTAGTTCCATTTTGCATAATGTGTCCAACGCTAGGTGTTTATCATTAATGATGCCCGACTTCGGACCGCTGTCCTAGAACATTATCACACCCAGCGTTGTGTCTTCCCTGAGTCCCACTAAGTTGAGAAGAGGTGAACGTTCCCCTTGATTCAACAACAGGCCCACAGTTCCGGGCATGTGTTTGCACGCTGGGGGCCGGAGGTCAGAGTTTTTCGTCCCCCTCCTGTCCCCTTCCCATGCCTCCCTCTCCTCCTCCATCATCTCTTCATCTTTGAAAAACCAGGAAAAGATGATCAGAAGGGACATCCTAACTAGCCACCGAATTTGGAAGCCCAAACCAGAAGGTGATAAAGCTGGGTGGCTCCTTTGCAGGGAATCAGGAATGGTAATCAGCTCAGAAATCCCCCAGAGCCCCGTCCTGCAAGAACCTTGGTGTTATCTTTGAAATTGTATGTTTGTATTTAAATTTTCCTGAGAACGTCTTTTGGACCGGCCCGCTACCATGTCCAAACCATGTGTATAGGTTTCTCTAGGCCTTTCTCTTCCTTTTCAGGGTGTTTACACCTTTAAGCCCCATGCCTCTCAGTTCTGGTGCTTAGTGAATCAGAACACATATGTGGGACTGTTTGGCCCATTCCAGGGTTGAGAACGTTAAAGTTCGTCGTTGTCAGCAAATATGCAGGGTGTCTCCTGCGTGTGGAGATCACTGTGCTGCAGGCCACTCAACCTGGAGTGGAAGCTGAGTGTCCGACTCACCACGCACTCTGGCAGTGTGTCTGCCTTGCCCAGACAGCCAAGCCCCTTCCCCACAGTCCCCAGCCCGTGCATGAACAGTCTGCTGCGTCTGCTCCACAGGCCAGCTCTGTCCTTTTGATTTACTCACTCCTGTCTCTGTGCCCGAGGACTGGCTCTGGTTTCCTGGGGTAATTCTCTAAGGGGAAAGAAGACGGGCTTTCTGGTGTATTCTAGTGAGGAGGCAGGACCTGGACAGTAAACATGGCAGGTCCTGGGTCATAAGACTGCTGATGTCATCTGCTAGGAAACTAACACTGAGTTTTTGTTTGTTTTCATTCCACTCCCTGCCCCCATAGAGGTACGTGCAGTGGTCTTTACCCTTCATTGTCTTTGGAGCCACGGGGCTGACCTCAGGCCTCCTGAGTTTATTATTGCCAGAAACCCTTAACAGTCCATTGCTAGAGACGTTTTCTGACCTTCAGGTGTACTCATATCGGAGGCTGGGGGAGGAGGCGTTATCTTTACAGACCTTGGATCCCCCTCAGGTATGACGGAATTTTTCTTAATCATTCAGATTTACCATTTGGATGATGATAGTTTTGGGGGGAAAGAAAAAAAAAGAATATCTGATTATAGTAAATAGAACTGAGCAAAACTGCTGGAAAAAAGTGGGATCTGATAGCAGCTGGTTGTCAGAGAAATAAAGATGATTCATTAGCTTTCTTAGAACACTTTAGGGGCTAATTCTTAGGGGAATAAATGTCATCGGAGTACATTTGTCAGTTGAATGCTAGACAGTAATTTAACTTTAGAAATGTCATGACATCATTTCCCTGCCCTTTTCTCCTTTCCTGCTTTAGTCTGTGGACAAGGAGAGCCCTTTAGGGAGTGAGAGTGAGGAAGAGGAAGAGTTTTACGACGCGGATGAAGAGACACAGATGATCAAGTGACGTGCCCCAGATTCCTCCTCAGACACAGAGGGTCATCTTCTCTGCCTCCAACGAGGGCAGGTTCTCCCAGGAAACTGAAGGGAGCTGTGGAAAGATAGGCCTGAACAAACATCGAAGGTACTCAGTGTGGCCTGATGTTTTTTAGGCACCAAGGAAGTTGGAGAAGAGATTTCAAGAAACAGGACATCACTGCATCAAGGGAATAGTTGTTAACTGCCCACAATTCGGGTTTAGCTCAAAATCATGACCTCTGGCCAGATTGCTGAAGTCCACATGCCAGAGTGGTAAGCTCATTTGTTTCTAGAAGTTTGATTACGTTGCCTTTCAACTTCACTGTGGCCTAAAGGCAAATATGTAAAATTTCTTCTCACCATAACACGTAATCTGTCCACCAAATTTGACATCCGCCCCTCTCAGTTGCTCCTCACCAGCAATCTTTTGAGGCAGGTTGGTGTTAACATTTCATTCACTTTTGTGCCAGAAGAAAAGCACTGAGAGGTCATTTGTGTGGCCTGAGGCCCTCCACCTTCATCCCGACGGATGAAATTTGGGCCCCCAGCTTGGTTCCTGGCCCAGTGATTGGCTTGAGCTCCCTGTGGTTTCAGTCAGTCCCACAGATGACCCGCTAGGAAAAGCCAGCTGCACCAGAGTAATGTTCAGAGTCTGAGGTGTGGCTGCCTCTCCCTGGCAGCTCCCTTTGATACTCGAATTGTGTAATTTCTTCAGTTCCCACTTGTGTGCACCTGGAGAAAAATTTCCATCTCAGATTCTAGTACCAGCAATAACTTCCAAGCCATGCCCAGTAAATGACGAAGATTTATAAAGGGGGAGGGCAGTTAAAAAGTGACATGTCAAGACTTTGGATGTTAAAAAGGAAAAAAAAATGCTGTTTTTAATAAGGAAGAAAAGAAAATTATCTTTCACAATTTTCTGTTTGTTTTGTTTTCAGTGTTGTGCAAGGAGGGACTGGGCAACATTTAAGAACTTGAACTCTTCTAGTCCTAGATCAGCTCCAGCCTGTTTGGTTAGCTAGAATGGAAGGCTCAGTAATTTCCTAGTACATGTTGGTTTTCATTAAGTACTGCCAGCTTTCAAATAAATCAAAGTCATACTGTTTCCTAAAATCATGTGCTGAAAGTGTTTCCCATGAAACCTGGGTATTATCTCAAATAGGAGTGTTAACCTGGAGTCAACAAGCTTGGACAGTGTTACTTTAGGTCACTTTCCCAACTGGGAAAATTTCTGTGTTTTCAGAATTTCCATTTCTCTTAATCCCTTGGAGAAAAATTTCACTGGAGATAAAGAGAAGTCATCACTGAGTCTGTTTCTGGAAATCTTGGAGGACGCACCTTGCATTGGCTCCAACCCTGTCCTGTCCTCTTCCATTGACCTCTTGGTTTGCACTATACCAGCTTGTACCTTTGTTAAAGTCTTTTTATGTCCTTCATGCCCTTGATTATGTATTGGGCTCTTAATAAATAGGGGCCATCTCTACTACTGTTTATTTCTCGCTGCTGTGCCCAGAACACAGTAAGTATTACTGTTTCTAGCCATCAGGGAAATTGTAGAACTCCTCCCAGTATCATTTTTGTAAATCACAGGCAAATCTGACCCAAACCCCCAAATTGTGGAATCTCGCTGTATTTCTCTGGGAAATGGAGACCCTGCCCACCATCAAGAGAGGAAGAAAGGAAGAACTTACAAGGACACTTAGAAGTTCTTCATTGTGAAGTTAAACGTAAAACAAGAAACCAACACATAGGTGATTCTTGGTTGGTTGGAGCCCTCTTTGCATTATAAGAGTAATAATCCCATTATAAAAACATGTGGAAACTAGAAGTTTAAAAATGTATTAGTCATAGGCCCAACACCCAGAGACAACCAGTGTCATGGCTTTGGTCTCTTTGAAGACCAACTGGGAATCCATCTTTCTATTGGCACTGGGGTTCCCTCTGCCTCTGGCTAGATAATTGAGGATTCCATTAGTTCTGCCCCTGGGTATTCTCTTTTCCCAGCTCCAGGGTAGAAGAAGGGAGGGAAGGGTACACAGTTTGAACAAATGTTGCTAAGGCTGGGCTATCAGCTGCTCACGTCAGATGTGTCACTAAATTTTGTTTCTTCCTAGATGGTCTTTTGGCAAAGTTTAATAATTACTGTTTTGGGGACTTCCCTGGTGGCACAGTGGTTAAGAATCCACCTGCCAATGCAGGGGACATGGGTTTGAGCCCTGGTCCAGGAAGATCCCACATGCCACTGAGCAACTAAGCTCATACGCCACAACTACTGAGCCTGCGCTCTAGAGTCTGTGAGCCACAACTCCTGAAGCCTGCGTGCCTAGAGCCCGTGCTCCACAACAAGAGAAGCCACTGCAATGAGAAGCCCACGCACCGCAACGAGGAGTAGCCCCCGGTCATCGTAACTAGAGAAAGCCTGTGCGCAACAACAAAGACCCAATGCAGCCAAAAATAAATTAATTTAAAAAAATAATAATTACTGTCTTTTCATCCCTTTGCCTTTTATAAAAACAGATTTTTTCCTTTTGCTATTAACTGTTGAAAAATAGTGATTGTAGAGATGGTGCACATGAGCATATTTGTATTGATTAAATTATTGGAAAACTCTTAATTTATAGGTAACATATTTTGTTTGTTCAGATGATTTGTAAAAGGTATCCTTTTAAATTTTTTATTGTATTCAAAATTAAATTTCTTTTCTCCTAAAAAGCAGCAAGAAAGATAAGACACATAAGAAATCCCAGGGCTTCCAGGGTCAAAGGTCTTACTTATCAACAGCTTGTCCAGAACCCTGGCACCACACAGATATGTTGAAAGAAACTGTTTTGTAGTTTCCTGATTGTTGAGTTAAAACCACTGCCCATTGAAAATGCAGTATTTGTCATCTGGCTGATTTCAAGCAATGTAGACATTCTTTAGTACTTAGAAATGAACAAATAAAATACAACAAATAACAAGCAAATGAAAGTTTCTGGGACACTACTTAAGTAAATATAATCTGGGCAAGTATTTTTATGGAGGTCAAATTGATAAAGGTACTTTTAATAGATTCATATTCCTAATGAAAACATTGAAATAATTATCTCTACTAATTAAACTGAATTAAACTGCAGCTTTCTAATAGGACTTACTCTTCCATTACTAACTCTTATTAGATTATTAGTTCTTAAATTGGATACATATAAAGGATTTTTTTAACAAAATAAAATGCAGGTATTTTGGTTTCTTGTGAATATGATAAAGAACTGTAAAATGTAGACCTTTTGTTCTTACAGAACGTATCAGGATGTACACAGTAGCATCTTTGACAAATTGAGCAAATATAGAATCTGCTAGAAATTATGGGTGGTATGTGGGTCAGGGGCTGTAGCAAAGTTAGGGAGTCAGTGGGTACAAAAGATAACTATAAAAGTATTTCTGGAAAGAGAAAAATGCAAAGATACTGCATTGTTAGAAAATGCATCTGTGTAGTATGTTAAAGGGAAAGATCTTATGATTATCTCAATAGATGCATGAAGATTATTTGACAAAATTCAACACCTATTTAAAATAAAAGCTACTAGCAGACAAGGAGCGAAAGGAAACTTCCTTGGCAGTATAAGGGGTATTGTAGCACTTAAGGTGAATTGACCTAAGGCATCTCTTCACCCTCCCGGGACCTTCAGACTTTCTTGATAATGACCACAGTAAGAAATGTATTTTACATATTCCTTCTCTTCCCTGTTCCTCCACATCTTTCTAATCTCTGTCTCTGTCTCTGTTTCTGTCTCTGTCTCTCTCTCTCTCTTTCTCCCCACCTTACAATACTTACTATATATATATTTAAAATATATTAAAATATATACATAAAACTTTCATGAAACATGCTTATTCTTGCTTGGTACCCTGATAGCTTATATTCTGTCCCATTTTGTTTTTTAAAATGCCACTTGTGACCCACTAAACTGATTTCATGACCTGTAGTTTAAAAACCCTTGGTTCTTCTCTGTCTTCTTGTACTGCAGAGGCTTTAAAGCTAAGATGTACATTTCCCAAACACCCTTTTTCAGCTAGGCTTCTAGGTGCAATTAAGTTTCCACCAGTCAGATTCAGATGGAATTTGGAAGGTGGGAGTGAGGTGGAGGCCATACCTGTGATGCATCATTTTTTCCTGCTCTGTTCTCCAGGGATGGAGGCATTTGGTCTTGCTGAGGCAGTTTCAGCAGAGATGTTGACAGAGGCAATATTGATTAAAATCTTAACAAGATTTTTTGCATAGAGCCTGGCAAAATAATTCTACTAAAGAAAAGTAATGATTTGGGGCTTCCCTAGTGGCACAGTGGTTAAGAATCTGCCTGCCAATGCAGGGGACACGGGTTCAAGCCCTGGTCCGGGAAGATCCCACATGCCGCAGAGCAACTAAGCCTGTGCGCCACAACTGCTGAGCCCGCGCTCTAGAGTCTGCGAGCCACAACTGCTGAGCCTGTGTGCCACAACTACTGAAGCCCACGCACCTAGAGCCTGTGCTCCACAACAAGGGAAGCCACTGCAATGAGAAGTCCGCGCACTGCAGCAAAGAGTAGCCCCTGCTCGCCGCAACTAGAGAAAGCCCGCGCACAGCAACGAAGACCCAACGCAGCCAAAAATAATTAAATTTTTTAAAAAAGTAATTATTTGAAACTATTTAACAATCCCAAAAAAATAAGAGCAAGCAGAAGGGACTCAACTTCCTAGATATTGAAACTTCTGAAGCCGTGGTGTCAGTGTAGCAATAGATAAGCAGATCAATAGAACATAATAGATCCCAGAACAAGACCAAACATAAATAACAATTTGGCATTTTTTGAAGATGGCATGACAAATCAGTGGGAAAAGAACGAACTCTTCAATTATTGATGTGGGAACGAATGGGTTTCCATATCAAAGAAAACTAAATTAGGACCTTTCTTCTCACCATAACAAAAATTCCAAATAAGTTGAAGACCTAAATGGAAAAAGTCAAAACTTTAAAACAGCTATAAAGTAGTATAGGAGACTGTTCTTATGACCTTGGGGGATTGAGGGATTTTTCAGACAAGAAGTAAAAATCACAAATCATTTTTGAATAGACAGATTGATATGTTTCACTGCATCTAAATTTAAAACTTCTTTCTGTATGACTAGACACACCACAAAGTTAAAAGAAAAGCAATAGGTAGGAAGAAAATATTTGCAACTGCTGTAAAAAAACAAGGATCAATATCCAGAATATAGAAAGACTTAGTGCAGATAAGAATGAGAAACAATAAGAAAGTTTACAAAAAATATTTTTAGGCAGTTCACAGATCATAGATGCTCAGCCTCAGTAGAGGATCAGAGAAATGCAAATTGAAAAAATTAAGTTATATAAAATCCATTAGATTGGAGAAAAAGAGAGGCTAATACCAAATTTTGAAGATATGAAGAAAAAGGAATTTACTTACATCCTGGTATTATAAATTTATTCATCAACTAGACTGTCAGTAGCAAGTGAGGTTGAAAAATGTAAATGTTCTATGACAGGAATTTTACTTCTATATCTATGTCGTGGAAGAGTTTTCAGATATTTTGACTGTAAAATTTTAAGAAAACTTTCACACTGCAACACACAGTACACACACCTACATATATATATCCACACATATATATATCACCAAAAAAACTTTTATAAAATAATGCTTACTAGATACATTGCATTGTATTTTCTATGGTATTATATTTTACTTTAAAATGAAAAGAATGTTGGTGAAGACACACAAAAGTGATTTCGCAATTCATAAGCAAATCAAACCAAGCAGTTGGAAAAAGTGAAACATAAAATTTTTGCTAGATCAAAGTTATTTCATGGTTAAATTCTTAAGTGAGTGACAGGAGTATTTGCCAGTTAAAGAGATTCAAATGCTTTATAAGCCATACTTTACAGTCAAGACTGTTGATACTCTGTTGCAGAATTCTCACTGTTATTCCCACCCAAATGAAGAGTTATCCCTCTTCCTATAGGTCTAAATTTCTCTTGGGAAAGAGCTTTGCATCTGTGGAAACATTTGGACTTCTCAGCTGAGACCCTAGAGCTCTGTAATACAAAGCTTAGAAGAGATTACTTATTTATTGAAAAATGTCAAGGGCAGATGTAGTCAAAGTAGTATTAAAATAACTTCAGTCTAGACCTTGCAGAACAATTGATTTTGAATAGAAGAGATGTTGATGGAATTTCTTTGCTTCAAAATATAACTTCAAGAAATTGAGTGAAATGATTGTGTAAGATGGGCAAAAATGCACACTCAATTTGGAAGTGAGTTTAATCAATGAATGATTTACCAATATGTAGGCAGAGCTTCCAGAAACCACAGAGCAGAAGGCAGTATGCAGAAGGAAGCCCACTGATGCAGTCCACACAGCATAGGTCGAGGAGTGGATCCGGAGAGGTAAACTGTCCAGCACTGGGAAGCACTTGAAAGATGGTAAATATGTGTCATGTCAGATTAGGGTTTTAAAATTGTAGAAGCTACAATATGCTTGCTGGTGATAATATAATAGATTCATTTGTTTCCTAGAGCCACTTTAATTGTTAGAGATGCATTTCACCGTATATAGGATGTTTGCTTTCCTATTGGCTATTGCAGATGGCATGCATCCATTTAATTGTGTAGCAGGATCAAGTTATATGTATATGGATATAAGAGGGACTATAACATGTTTTACATTGCCTGCAACTGGAGTGTGATCTGCCAAACGACCTCCCTCAACCGCTCTGATTCTTTCAGTGGGCTCTGAGGAAATACTAGTAACATCAAGGGCAGCGTTTCACCATATTGATGATCTTTCTTAAGGAAACAGGTTGACGATGATCCCCAAATATTTTAAAGTCTCACATCTCCCCCCACTAATTTCCCGGAAAATACAAAATAGAAGAATGGTGAACTGAAGTGAATTGTTAGGTCTATGATCTGCTTGCCTCTAATGCAGCATAGTTAGATTGGAAAACTTAACTCTGAAGTTAACAGGGAAGAAAATTGGTAGAGAGCAGCAGTTCACTTTCAAATAATATCCTTCCCGTACTATTTATTGTCATTAAGTTTTCCATTATAGTTTCCTCTGAGTGGATACTATAACCAAGAGAGAGGAGGAAGAAGAGGATTTTGCTTTTACTGGCAGAATGGCAGCAGAATAGATGGGTGGTTAAGAAATGCCAATCAAACTAACTTTTCCATAAAGACTCCCAAGACCCTTTTTAGTTTACAGAAGTAATCGGGCGTTACAATAGTTTCCTATTGCTGCTATAACAAAATACCACAAACTTTAGACAGCACAGATTTATCCTATTACAGTTTTGGAGGTTAGGCAACGAAGTGAATCGTAAGGGGTTAGAATGAAGATGTCAGCAGGGCTGTTTTTTCCTGAGTTCTTGTGGGGGGGGGCGGTGTTGGGCAATATCCATTCCTTTGTCTCTTGCAGCTTCTCTGGCAGCTTCTAGAGGCTGCAGCATTCCTCGCTCCTGGCCACATCACTCCAATCTTGTTGTCTAACACGGCCTTCTACTGGCTCTGACCTTCTGCCTCCCTCTTATAAGGACCTTTGTGACTACATCAGGCCTACCCAGATGATTCAGGCTCATCTCCCCACTTCAAGATCCTTAATCACATCTGCGAAGTCCCTTTTGCCATAAAAGGTAACATTCACAGGTTCTGGTGATTAGCATGTGGATATCTTTGGGGGCCAGTATTCAGCTTATCACAGGTGTCTTAAGTGTGTGTCATTCAAGTTTTCTGAGTAGATGAGACCTGCTGGAGTCATCAGTGTATAATTGTAAGTTTTATGGGAAAACCTAGTCATTATCAAGAGAAGCTGGACCCAGACCACAGGTAACAGCCTCAAATCTACTTTTATTATTGAGTTTATAGACCCAGTTGGCTAAGCCTGAAGTCTTCCAGTTACTGTTTGAAAGAATGAACTGCTTACAAAAGAATTTGAACCTACTAAGACTTTATTTCTGAGTTTTATTTGTTGCTTTATCTTAACAATTTCCAGTAGTTTTCTTATCAAAATCAATTGTTATTATCTCTACCTTTGTTATATACTCTTAAGCATTCTATACTTTTCCATAATTATAGTACTTACTGTGTAATTTAATAAACGATGATGTCTTCCCTACTAAGCCATAAGGTCTATATGAAAATTGGGTACATGTCTGTCTTTTTTCCTACTACATTCCTGCCCATAACACTGGACCCAGTGTTTATTAGGCATTCAGATATTTTTAAAGAAATGCATGAATCCCTCACCTCTCTTTCCTATGAGCTCAGTCAGTACATTGAACTCAAAAGCAACCAAGGGGGCTGTATCTTACTCATCTTAGTAATTCTAAGAACTAGCACAGTATTGGGGACATGGTAGGCATTTACTAAATTTTTAAATGAGTGAATACCTGGACACAAGGTAGTCAAGGTTGGCTTAACTGACCTATCAAGTAATACTCTCAAACGGGATACTCTTCCCCAAGATCAATTTGAAAAGAAGGTCTATGGATTATTTAGCTCTGAGAAAACTACTCATAGGAAACTAGAAAAACCTTCATTCCACATTAACCTTCCTATTACGTAAATCACCATTTTGAGCAAAGTTAAGAGTTAGGATTAGAATATGTTCAAGAGAGAAATGATCCCTTTTAAATGTCTACCTTGGTCTAAAATATCTACCTTGAAAATAGAAGTAAGCAAAAGAAGGGTTGATTATTAAATAACAATCTTGTCCATGTATTTACAGACTTATTACTAAAATACGATTCTTCCCACTGAGTTGTAGAATAATTTTAATTTGGTGATTCTTCTCTTTTCACTGAGGCATCTCCCTCTCCCCATACAGAGGCATTCTACCCTATGAGGGTATTCTTTGGAGGAATTTTTGGTATAACCTTCAATGTTGTAATATTCAGATCTCCTAAAATAATTCATCTAGTGGAAACAACATGTAAAAAGTTCAAAAACGCTGTGTCAATTCGATTCCAGGCGCTTGAGGGATCAGCCCAGTAAGAAGAAAAGTTTTTAGGAGTTGGATCAATGTCTAGATTTTCTTGTTTGCTAGGTGATTCAGAAGCTGGCTCTAATGTTGACTAAAATATAAGTTTTCCTTGATTTATCAAAGGAATGCTTTGTCAGAGGAATGAATAA
Organism: Monodon monoceros; assembly: GCF_005190385.1. NCBI lineage: Eukaryota > Metazoa > Chordata > Mammalia > Artiodactyla > Monodontidae > Monodon > Monodon monoceros. The sequence goes on along the minus strand of NW_021703774.1, from coordinate 79,390,273 downwards.
ATACCTGAAAACAACTCAGAGTAAAGCCTAAGGGGAATGCTGGACAGTTATGCTAGTTGTACTTCTCCGTCCTGCCATATCCAGAAACTATTTATTATTGATAAGTAGGTTCCAAAGCATCTTCAAGGCCAGAAAATGCATTCAGATGCTGTTGAGCTATAGAATTCTATAATGATTGATTTGCCAATATCAAAGCAGAGTCAGAGCGTAGCACATGCATTTCTCACAGGGAAAGAATTTATTATCTTCCCAATCCAGTCCATCAGGAGAGAGATGAGGCTTGATAAGGATTTAACTGATAAAGGAAAGAATGACTTGGTAAAAAGTTGAAGACCTGGACAGCAGCAGAGAATTTGGGGAAAAAATCAGAGAGCAAAGGTAGTGTTGTTTTGTCTTGTGGAACAAAGTATTTGAGTTAAGCAGAGGTATAGAATCATTAACAAGTTTTGTTGACAAAAGTGTCATAAAATGACATCCAGTGAGAAGTGGAGTGACCACCTAGGCTTTGTATGTCTTTAAATTTTTTCAAACCACCCAGATAGCTTCAAGTTTATCCTAGGAAGATGTGCACAAAAGATCAAAAGATTTCCTTAATTAGTTTCTTTGTATTCAAAAGATTATTCCAGGGAAAAAAGTCATTTACTTATTCATAAAATATTTAGAGTACATACTATGTGCTGTGTCCTATTCTTAGTGCTGGGTTAAAAGAAAGAACATGTATTGAGCATCACTCTAAACAGCTTCTATTTCTTGGTACATCCAATCCTCAGAAGAAAACTATGAAACGTATACGATGGATTCCATTTTTTGGTTGCGAAAACTGAGGCCCTAGTTAAGTCACCTCCTCAAGTCAGGCAACTAATAGTTGGCAAAGCCTGGATTATCTGACTTCAGAGGTCATTTCTTTCTTTTTTTATTTTTTTTAACATCTTTATTGGAGTATAATTGCTTTACAATGGTGTGTTAGTTTCTGCTTTATAACAAAGTGGATCAGCTATACATATACATATATCCCCATATCTCTTCCCTCTTGCGTCTCCCTCCCTCCCACCCTCCCTATCCCACCCCTCTAGGTGGTCACAAAGCACCAAGCTGATCTCCCTGTGCTATGCAGCTGCTGCCCACTATCTATCTGTTTTACATTTGGTAGTGTATATATATCCATGCCACTCTCTCACTTCATCCCAGCGTACCCTTCCCCTCCCCGTGTCCTCAAGTCCATTCTGTATGTCTGCATCTTTATTCCTGTCCTGCCCCTAGGTTCTTCATAACCATTTTTTTTTTTAGATTCCATATATATGTGTTAGCATACGGTATTTGTTTTTCTCTTTCTGACTCACTTCACTCTGTATGACTGACTCTAGGTCCATCCACTTCACTACAAATAACTCAATTTCCTTTCTTTTTATGGCTGAGTAATATTCCATTGTATATATGTGCCACATCTTCTTTATCCATTCGTCTGTCGATGGACACTTAGGTTGCTTCCATGCCCTGGCTATTGTAAATAGAGCTGCAGTGAACATTGTGGTACATGACTCTTTTTGAATTATGGTTTTCTCAGGGTATATGCCCAGTAGTGGGATTGCTGGGTCGTATAGCAGTTCTATTTGTAGTGTTTTTAGGAACCTCCACACTGTTCTCCATAGTGGCTGTATCAATTTACATTCCCACCAACCAGAGGTCATTTCTTAAGTGACTAGGCTATACCGCTGCAGTTCTAGAGGGGCTCTTAAATTTTAGCCATGCCTTATATTTTCCATAGGCTGTTTGATGATACTGATGATGGTAATTATAACTACTATGCATTGAGTACCATGTACCATGTCACCATGTCAATACATTCTGTGGTTATGTCTTAAAATTCTCACAACAATTCTATTAGGTAGTGTATAATTCTTGCTCTGCTGATGAAAACAATGAAGCTTAGGGGCATTACATAAATTTTTCAAGGTCACAGCTAATAAGAGGCAGTGTTAGGTCTAGATCCCATTTTGTCTTAGGCCAAGGCCCAGACATTTTGATTAGGCTCTTTCTGGAGGCAGAGCATTTTAAGGATTCTAATTAGTTAATGATTCTCCCTGTATTTTAGAACCATTGAGGTTTTTTTTTTTCTCTCCACAATTAAATCAGTAAAGGAATACATTTCTCAGAAAAAAATGTGGATTCAGAAGCTCATCAAGATTCAGACTCCTCATTAATGGGCCAAATCCAGCTATGATCTCATAGAGAAGGTGGAAAAAATTCTCCATATCTATGGAGTACCCTTTGAGGTTACTTTCATTATTCACTTTAGGGCAACTATTAACCTACCATTTCACCAAATATATTCCAGAAAAATTCACTGAGCGCCTACTGTGTACTAGGCATTGTCGTTGGCTTGGAGTCGTCAAAGATCAGTGAGGTGGGTTTCTCAAGCTGTGAGCCTTCCCAGAGGGATTTAAGTACTACAGAGATGAAAAGGCCTTGGTGAAATTGAGACAGCCTCTGGGATCCAAGTTTGGGAAACTTGCTAGTGTCAGAAATGGATTTCTTTTTCAGTGAAAAATTTCTTGAGCAGTGAGGTCGCAGGCTGAGATTTGATAGTGATTTCAAGGAAGTCTAAGTTACGGAACTTTTGAGCTGTCCCTCACCCTATGCTTTTAATTATGCCAACAATTAAAATTAATTAACAGGCTAAATGCCTGTTATCTGGGGAGAGTAAGCGTGCTGCTATCAGCAAAGGGACACCTAAACATTTCCTCTTGTAAATACTCTTTCCCTTTATCAGTTAAAAGTCCAGTGTAAAGACCAGGCCTTCCCGTCTGCCACCATTTTTTCCCCCACATTCCTCATTAAACTTTATTTGATTCTTACTAACTTTTAGCTTTGGAGTAGTTCAGAATATTCCCCAAAGATATTTTAAGTACCCTCTGAAATCGTCACAGTATTGCAGGAATACGGTTTTAGAATCAAGAGATATTTTTTCTCATTCTCATTTTCCTTTTCTTTAACATGAAATACTAATAATATCATTTTTATTATAAGTCCTTGTGCTGATTACTAAATAATGTGTATGTAAAACTCCAGCTGCCAAGTAGGAGGGCTTCAATAAATTCTACTACCTAGAAACTGCCGAAGATTTTAAAACAAGGATTTAATACACACATTTTTTTAAATGTTTAAAAATAAAGTGAACTCTCATGGTGCCATATATTTTTCCAAAAATGAAATTGATAAGGAATGTTTCAAGAAAACATTTTCAATCTGGTCCAGTTCATCTGCCACCTAATCATGTAACTGAGGAAAGAAGACTTTTGTAAGACCACTTCCTTCTTATCTTCCTTGAAGATCTGTAAGCTCCCTTCCCCCTTTCCCCTCCCACTTTCCTGAGGAATCCTGGTTTGGGGAGGAGACGGTAGCCTCCTGGTGGGAGGAGAGGAAGGACTATAAAATCAATTTCCTGTAGCCCTGGACGGCAGATCTTCTCTCTTTCCCTTTTGGAACCAGCTTGGAAAGGTAAGTGTGGGAGAGAGGCAATTAGGGTGTGTGTGTGTGTGTGTTTGTGTGTGTTTCCCATCTAGATTTCTATAAGGGAACTGGGGAGAGGAAGCCACGAACACCGGTTGCACCATTCCCTGGGCTGTAGGGAGAGGGGATGATTCTTGAGGATTCTTTCTGGCTGTAGGTGTGCTCAGGAAGACTGTGCTCTGGCCAGGGTGTCATCTGTGTTTAAATCATTGAAACTCAAGGGAGCCTTAGGTGAAGGTCAGTACGTTAACTTTAAAAAAAAAAAATCAATGGAAAGAAAGGTAACATGGAAAGTAAAAATTGGATGCACTCCCACCACCCGGTGAAGACCATTTTAACTTTTTCTACATGTATGGGTAATGTTTTATGACCTACTTTTTTCTATCTGTCAATAATATCACAAACATTTTTCTGTTATTAAATACTCTTTTACTGTATAACTGTTAAAGGCTACAAAGTATTCCATCATATAGATGAATTGTAACTTATTTGCCAGCATCCAATTGTTGTTTAGTTTATGTCCATTGTTTCCTATTATAAATGAGGCATACAGAGAGTTGGCATACCCCTTATGTTTCCTTCATATACATTTTAAGATGCAGACTCATTGGGTCAATGGGCAGGATTCTTTAAAGTTTTGATGAAAATTATCCTGTCAGTTTACATTGCCCTTGTTAATACATGAGGGCCACATTTCCAACAGGCTTCTAAGCAGTATTACCTTTTTCTAATTTTTGCCAGATTATCAAATTGGGGGACGGGCCAGATGAAGGAGTGTCTCATCGTTAGAATTTAATTTGCAAGTTTTTGTAATTAGAGTTGTAATCTTTTTTTTTTTTAAATTAATTAATTAATCTATCTTTGGCTGCATTCGGTCTTCGTTGCTGAGCGCGGGCTTTCTCTGGTTGCTGTGAGCAGGGCTACTCTTCATTGTGGTGTGCAGGCTTCTCATTGCGGTGGCTTCTCTTGCTGCGGAGCACTGGCTCTAGGTGCGCGGGCTTCAGTAGTTGTGGCTCGCGGGCTTTAGAGCACAGGCTCAGTAGTTGTGGCGCACAGGCTTAGTTGCTCTGCGGCATGTGGGATCTCCCCGGACCAGGGCTCGAACCCATGTCCCCTGCATTGGCAGGTGGGTTCTTAACCACTGTGCCACCAGGGAAGTCCCGGGGTTTTTTTTTTAATGTTTATTAACCATTTGTATTTATTCTTCTATGGATTGCCTACTCGGATACTCTGCTTATTCTATATCGTGGAATTATGTTTTCTAATTTTGAAGTTTTTAATTTTTATTTAAAGTTTTCAGGACCTTCATATGTTCTTCATATACACAAGTTTAGATAAATGTTGATCTCCTTTTTCTTCTGGTTTCTTTTGTGATTTGTTTTTATATGTAACTCCTTCATTTACTTGGAATTTATTTTGGTGTATGAAAGGATATAGGAGCCTGGCTTTTTTTTTTTTTTTTACTCCTGAATAGCTGAGCATTTTTCTTTCATCTCAGTGGTTCATATTATCCCCACAGATTAAAAATGCCACCTTTATCTCAGAGCCCGTAAGGATCCAGAGCTCGTGCATGGTCAGGGTTGTTCAGGCAGAAGAAGGGAGGTGGGTGGGAGGGAATGGGGCTTGGGAAAGGCAGAAAGTAAGGAGACTTCAACTTTATGAGTAGTATTATGTCAATTATACTTTTTTAAAAAAATCAGTAGCAAAAAATGACAAATGTTTTCATTTGTAAAGTCTAGATGTATGGGTCTAGAATTATTTTCTATATTTTTCTGGTGCTCTGTAAAAAAATTTATGAGAACTGTATATTCCCTGGAAGTTTAAAAGAGTCACCAGTAAGTTGAGCCTGGCACCTTCTTAACAGTTTTATCATTTCTTCTATAGCGGTTGCCCTTAAAATGTTCTTACTTCTTTTGAGTCGATTTTCCTCATTAATTTTTTTCTAGGACATCATCCACTTTATTCAGGTATTGAATTAATTGGTATGTGGTTTAACAGAGTAATCTCTTTATGTCTGTGACTATATCTTTCTGATTCCTATTTTGTATATTGTAATTGTCTTCTTTTTACTTGATGAGATTAAAGTGTCTTTGTGTTTCTGTTGTTTTTAATTATTTTTTAAAAATTTCCAGGTAGTTGGAATTATTTTGTATATAATCATTATTACTTTTTGTTGTTGTTTTGCACTGGTCAAAATATGTAGTCAGTACAGTTTCTTTTCAGAATATTTAAGATTCTCTTTGCCATGATTTTTCCGTATTTTTTACAAGCACTTGATAAGACTGTTCATGTTTCTGTTTTAACTTTTGCCTACTTGATTTGCCAGGGACTGAAAGAGGAGTCTTAAAACTTCCTACCACAACTGTGTTTATGCCAAATTCTTTTTGGACTTCTAGTATTTTATGCTTTATATGATTATTCTTAATGTTAGTAATGGTACATGAAGATTCTTACTTGATTACTACATATTCACAATGCCTATTAAAAATAGCAGAAAATTGAAATGATTGTGTTCCATATGCGAGTCTATAAGGGAGTTTAACCCACTGATATTTATTGTCATAATTGATATTTCGGGCTTCTGTCATCTTATGTTTTCTGGCTTGTGTGTTTTCTTGCTATATTATATATTTTCTATATGAATTGTGTTTTTTTATTGTGATAAAATATACATAACATAAAATCTACCATTTTAATCATTTTTAAGTGTATAGTTCTGTGGCATTAAGTACATTCACATTGTTGTACAACAATCACCAGCATCCATCTCGAGAATTTTTTCATCTTCCCAAACTGAAACTCTATTCAATAAGCACAAAATCCCCCTTCTTTCTCTCCCCAGCCCCTGGGAACCACTTTTCTAACTCCTGACTCTATGAATTTGACTACTTTAGGTACCTCACACAAGTGGGATGGTTCAATATTTGTCCTTTTGTGACTGGCTTATTTCACTCAGTAAAATGTCTTCAAGATTCACCCATGTTGTTGCGTGTTGTCGGAATTTCCTTCCCTTCTAACGTCATGTACCATTCCATTGTTTGTATGTACCGTATTTTGTTTATCCATTCATCTATTGATGGGCACTTGGATTGCTTCTACCTTTTGGCTGTTGTGAATAATACTGCCGTGAACATGGGCGTGCAATATCTGTCCAAGTCCCTGCTTTGATTTCTTTTGAGTACAATACCCGGAAGTGAAATTTCTGGATCAGGTAGTAACTATATGTTTAATTCTTTGAGGAATTGCCATGCTATTTTTCACAGCAGCTACACGATTTTACATTCCCAGCAGCAATGTACAAGGGTTCCAATTTCTCTACATCCTTGCCAACATTTATTGTTTTCTGATTTTTTAAATTACAGTTTTCCTAAAGGGTGTGAAGTGGTACTTCATTGTGGTTTTGTTTTGCATTTCCCTAATGATTAGTGATGTTGAGCGTCTTTTCATGTGCTTATTGGCTATTTGTAGATCTTCTTTAGAGAAATGGTATTCACGTCCTTTGCCCATTTTTTAATTGTTTTGTTGTTGCTGAGTTGTAGAAGTACTTTATATATCCTGTATATCATTCCCCATCAGATATATGATTTGCAAATATTTTCTCTCATTATGTGGATTGTGTTTTCACTTTTTTGACAATGATTTTTGATGCACAAGTTTTTTTGGTTTTGTTTTTTACGTCTTTATTGAAATACAGTTGCTTTGCAATCTTGTGTTAGTTTCTGCTCTACAACAAAGTGAATCAGCTATATGTATACATATATCCCCATATCCCTCCCTCTTGAGCCTTCTTCCCACCCTCCCTATCCCACCCCTCTAGGTTTTCACAAAGCATGGAGCTTATCTCCCTGTGATGCACAAGTTTTAAATTTTGATATAGTCCAATTTCTTTTTACTTTTGTCACCTATGCTTTTGGTGTCATATCCAAGAAACTGTTGCCAAATCCAATGTTATAAAGCTTTTCCCTTATGTTTTCTGCTAAGAGTTTTATGGTTACTGTGCTTATGTTTAAGTCGTTGATCCATTTTGAGTTAAATTTTGTGTGTTGTTTAAGGTAGGGATCCAACTTCATTCTTTTGCATGTGGAAATCCAGTTGTCCTCATGAATTTGAGTAAATTTTTCACGATAGCTACATAGTGGTATACTTTCTAAATTCGTATATGTCTGAGGATATTTTTGTTGTCTTCATGACGAATAAAATATTTTCCCCAAGGGCTTCGCTGGTGGCACAGTGGTTGAGAGTCCGCCTGCCGATGCAGGGGACACGGGTTCGTGCCCTGGTCCAGGAAGATCCCACATGCCGTGGAGCGGCTGGGCCCGTGAGCCGTGGCCGCTGAGCCTGCGCGTCTGGAGCCTGTGCTCCGCAATGGGAGAGGCCACAACAGTGAGAGGCCCGCGTACCGCAAAAAAAAAAAAAAATTTTCCCCAAAAACTTTGTCAGTTTGCTTGATTGCAGTCTGTCACTCATTGTTGTAGAGAAGTCTGAGGCTATCTCATTTTTTGCTCCTTTTAAGGTTATTTTTCTCCATCCTGCATACAGTAGAATTCTTTACTTATCATTTATTTATTTATTGTAAATTTATTTGTTTATTTATTTATTTTTGGCTGTGTTGGGTCTTCGTTGCTGCGTGTGGGCTTTTCTCTAGTTGTGGCGAGCAGGGGCTACTTTTTGTTGCAGTGTGCGGGCTTCTCATTGCGGTGGCTTCTCTTGTTGTGGAGCACAGGCTCTAGGCACACGGGCTTCAGTAGTTGTGGCACGCGGGCTCAGTAGTTGTGTCTTTTGGGCTCTAGAGCTCAGGCTCAGTAGTTGTGGCACACAGGCTTAGTTGCTCCGCGGCATGTGGGATCTTCCCGGACGAGGGCTCGAACCTATGTCTCCTGCATTGGCAGGCGGATTCTTAACCACTGCGCCACCAGGGAAGCCCCCTACTTATCATTTAAATTGTAAAGTTTTGCCTGGACACATCTAACTAATCTTGTCTCTTCATTTATGTTGTATAGAACATGTGAGTCCTTTATCCTCTGGATTCAGGTCTTTTTTCATTGGAAGAAGCTTCCTTCTATTTTTTAATTTAATTATTGCTTCTGTTTTATTTCTTCTCTCTTCTTAAGGTGCAGCATATGCAGGGTTTCCATTTTCTTTTCTTTATATCCATCATCTTCCCATTATGTTAATATTTTTGTCCTGTTTCTTTGCACTAGAGGAGGTTTCTCAACTTTGCTCACATGATTAATTGGACTTACAGTAATGCGGATTCTTCTCTTAATGTTTTTAATTGTTTTAAATTCATTTTGATTATTGTTATATTTCGCACAATCTTTATTTAACTCAGTCTAGCCAGATCCCTCTTGCCTTAGAGTTTTATCTTTTGCCTTAGATTTAATCAATTCCATGTGTTTTTTTTTTAATTTTATATGCAACATGAAAACAGAAACCCCCTAAATCTTCTTTCTTATAGTACTTTCACAAATATCCTCATGCTCCATGTCTTGAATGACGCTCTTCCTCCATGTTTTTAGGTTATATAATATTTTCACAATCCCATGTTAATTATTAAGTGTTTATGAACCAAAAGGACAAATCCAGTCCTGATGCTTGCCAGCAAATTTGTTGGATTCTTACTGGAGAATCACCTCACCTGAATACTATTAGAATTTTACTCCCTGGATTTTATCTTTGGGAAATGGTTGATAAAAGTTTACCTAAGTAATTCAATGTCCCAGGACCTGAATGGAGGGGAGACAGAGCTGGGGCTGCAGGCTGTTTCAGCAGAGGAAATTTGTCTCCTTCAGGCTGGGCAAAACCTCTGAACGAGGGTCTGGTTTACTGAATTTAATTTTCTGTTTGGCTTAGCTGCCACCCCAGGGGGTCAATGTGCATGCATCCCGGTTCTTGCTAGTTTATCCCTCAGGTCTAGCAGGTTTACAATCTGGTTGGGCTTCTTCTCACCTAGAGACTTCCAATACAATAGCCTCTGAGACTGGTGCCTCACAACTGGGAAGTGGGAGAGGTGAAGCACATCTCCTCTAGCTAGTATCCTACCCTCGCTTTCCAAGTTAGGGTGAGTAATGGGTTTCAGCAGAACCCATACCTACCTACTATAACATATATCCCATCCTCAGTATCATTACAGGGAATTGGCTCTCCGTGTCTTCCAATTTGTATCCCTCTGCAGGTTGTGACAGACCGATAATATCACGTCTTAGTTCCAATGTGAATTAAAAAACAAACATATTTTTATTTTTCATTAGTCAATTCAGTTGGCTTGGGGGTGAGAGTAGAGGAGGGTTTGTGATGCCTGGGTGTATTTTGTCATTTGATTGGAAGTCTGTGGTCACTCAGTGCCTCCTAACTTAATATCTGTATTTGGTTGCCATCTTTCTGCCATCAGAGGGATTTATTTCTAGATGCAAATGTTATCATTTTACTCCCCAGCTTAAAAACTCTCAAGCGTTCCCCAGTACCTACAGGACGAAGTTCAGATGCCACTTCATGTTAGGCCCAGCCATTATCCGGACGCTGCTGACCTCTAGGGTCTCAAATCCGACCACTTTTTCGCCTCATTCCAGCAACGACTAACTCATTCCAGTTGCTTAAATACCTTAAGCCAACGTTCTGCTAAGCATTATGCTGGACTCTAGGAAAACAGAATCTTTCTAATAAATTCTAATTTTAAGGATCTTTTAAGACTGATTGAGGAGACACAGAAATGTATCAGTTTTATTATCAATCCAGTTTTGATAACTCCTATAGCAGGAAACATATAGAGAATATGCTTTAAGAAAGTTGTTATGACTCCATGTTTTCTTTATTTTTTTATTGAGATGTAATTCACATACCATAATATCCACTCTTTTAAAATGTATGATTCACTGTTTTTTTTAGCATTAACTATCACCACTCTCTAATTGCAGATTATTTTCATCACCCCAAAAAGAAACCTTGTACCCACTGGCAGTGGTTCCCCATTCCCACTTGTTCCCAGCCACTGGCAATTACTAATCTATTTTCTTATAGACTTCTTATAGATGCTTCATATAACTTGTGGCCCTTTGTGTCTGGCTTCTTTTACTTAGCATGTTTTCAAGCTTCATCCATATTGTGGCATGTATGTATCAGTATTTTATTCTTTTTTTATTGCCAAATAATATTCCATTGTATGGATACACTACATTTTATTCATTCATTCGTCAGTCAGTGGACAATTAGGTTGTTTCTACGTTTGGGCTATTATTAGTAATGCTGCTATGAACATTCACGTACAGATTTATGTGTGGACATATGTTTTCATTTATCTTGGGTATATACCTAGGAGTGCTGGGTCATCAGATAACTCTCTGTTTAACTTTTTGAGGTCCTGCAAAATTGTCTCCCAATGTGGCTGCACCATGTTACATTCCCACCAGCAATTTATGAGGATTCTAACTTCCCGTTATCCTCCCAACATTTGTTATTGTCTGTCTTTTGGAGTATAGCCATCCTACTGGATGTGAAGTCACATCTCATTGTGGTTTTAATTTGCATTTTCCTAATGACTAATGGTGTTGAATATCATTTTATGTGTTTATTGGCTTATTTGTATGTCTACTTTGTTGAAATGTGTATTCAGATCCTTTGGCCATTTCTTAATTAACTGTCTTTTTATTGTTGAGTTTTAAGACTTCTTTATAGACTCTGGATACCAGACTCTTTCAGAAATATAAATTGCAAATACATTCTCCCATCCTGTGGGTTATCTGTTCACATTTTAATAGTGATCTTTGAAGCACAATAGTTTTTAATTTTTATGAAGTCTAATTTATCTATTTTTCTTTAATTGTTTGTGCTTTAGATATCATGTCTAAGAAATAATCACTATTCCAAGGTCATGAAGATTTACACCTATATTTTCTTCAAAGAGTTTTATAGTTCTTACACTTAGATCTGTGTTCCATTTTTATTTAATTTTGTATATGGTATGAAGTAGGGATCCACATTCATTCTTTTGCCTATGAATATCCATTGTCTCAACACGAATTTTTGAAGGATTGTTCTTTCCCATCAAATTGTCTTGACACTGTTATTTAAAATCATTTGGTCATAGGCGTATGGGTCTTTTCCCCTGAACTCTGAATTCTATTCCATTGTTCTAGATGTCTGTACTTAATGCCAGTGTCACACAGTCATGATTATAGTTGCTTTGTAGTAAGTTTAGATCAGGAAGCATGATTCCTTCAACTTTGTTCTTTTTCAAGATTTCTTTGGCTATTCTTTGTCCCTTGTATTTGCATATAAATTTTAAAATCAGCTTGTCAATTTCTGCCCCAAAAGGTAGCGGGAATTTTTGTAGAAATTGTGCTGAATTTGTAGATCAATTTGGGGGGTATTTCCATCTTAACCATAGTAGGTCTTCCATTCAAGGAACATGAAATATCTTTCTACCTACCTAAGTATTATTTAATTTCTGTCAGTGTTTTTTTAATTTTCAGCGTACAAGTCTTATACTTCTTTTGTTAAATTTATTCCTAAATATTTTATTCTTTTTTATGCTATTATAAATTGAATTATTTTCTTAATTTCATTTTCAGATTGTTCATTTCTAAGTGTATATTAATAAAACTGACTTAACTGATTCAGTTTATTGGTTTTGAGCTTATATCCATCAACTTTGCTGAACTTGTTTATTAGCACTAATAGATTTGTGTGTGTGTGGATTCCTTATGATTTTTTATATACAAGATTATGTCATCTTCATATAGAGATCATTTTACTAAACTCCCTCATGGAATTTTTTTAACTTTTCAAGACTCAGTCTAAGTGTTCCTTCTACAGTGAGGTTTTCCTTAACCTGCCAGGCAGTATTGATCTTATTTACTTTAGCACCATTAATGGTCTTGCTCGTACTTATCACTGTTGTACTTATTATCACCTTGTATGACAATTAAGTGTCTGTGTTTCTGTCATCATGAAAACAGTCCTTTTGTTTCCCTTCCATGGGTTTGGAACTCTTCAGTGTGGTGCCATGTTTAATGTGAAGAAAATTGTTCTCAGTGTTCTACAGCTTAACTTAAATGCACACAGCTACCCTGAAAGATTTTACTTAAGGCTTTAAAGTAGAAAATACAAAATTTACTTATCAAAAGATTAAAACCTACTTATTGATAGACCTCCAAATGGCAGACAGATTTGTCAGTTATGTGTTCTTCTATCCACCCTACATAGCAGTCTTGCTGTGAGTGATTGGCTTTTACCCAATTTAGGGTTAAAAACTATATGAAAGGGCTTCCCTGGTGGCGCAGTAGTTGAGAGTCGGCCTGCCGATGCAGGGGACAGAGGTTTGTGCCCAGGTCCGGGAAGATCCCACATGCCGCGGAGTGGCTGGGCCCGTGAGCCATGGCCGCTGGGCCTGCGCGTCCGGAGCCTGTGCTCCGCGGCGGGAGAGGCCACAACAGTGAGAGGCCGGTGTACCGCAAAAAAAAAAAAAAAAAAAAAAAAAAAAAACTATATGAAGAATAATTACTTTGCCCCCAGCTTGTGGACAAAAGCTGTTATAATCCCCTCATAATTACAGCCATGGATTGTTCTGTCTTTACCTGGGTCGTCTCAATTAACCTGAAATATTTTTAACAGATATTTTGGTTTAGGAAGCTTCTAGAAGTAGTTAATCAAAAGGAGTTATGTTGAGCTATACTGGGTCCCCAAGCTGAGGTACAAAAACTGCAGACCTGGTTAGCCTTTATGCTATTTCTTTCATTTCCTTTTTAGTAAGGGCTGTGTATGATTAATTTGTTGCCCAGTGTCATTCAGCATTGCCTTTTATTTTAGATCATTTTAGTCTCATTTAATGATTGTGGTATAGTTAGACTTAACTGGGAAGCTGAGGATTTATGTAATCTTACCCTTAATTGGATATTAAAGAGGAAATCGGAATCTAAGCAGTTTTTGGTGCCAAGAGCCCAGAATCCCTTGGATCTCTCCAGTGCTAATGACTGGCTACTCGATGTAATAAGGCAAGAATTTACTGAGAAACAAGATCATTATTTGAAATAAACCCACACAAGCTGGGGATAAAGGCTTACTCTTTACTTCTTGGTTGATAGTATTCAGGCTGCTTATGACTGATGGGGGTTGTTATGGTGATGGGAGAGAATGATCTGTGATAGACATTGCAGTGTGGAAGAATAGGACTTAACCTACATAGCTTTTGTTAATAGGACTTTGTTATAGCCTTCCTCTGAATAGGGCTTGTAATATCATGTTGCCTCTCTTGATGCTAGAGTATAAAATGAAGACAGTAAAATATCCTATGGTTCTGCAAATCAGACTTGTCTCTGTGTTCACTCCATTATCCCATGACCCTAAGGAGGCTTACATACTGAGACAGAGACTTGGGAGTAAGAAAAATTTTAGTGTTTTATGATAAGTTTAGGAACTAAAGCAAAATGTAAAAGAGTTACTTCAATTGGTACCAGTCATTTGGCACATTGTTCCACCATGTTTTTTTTTTTTTAATGTTTAATAATAAAGACTCTTTGATGTTTAGGAATCAAACTTCATTCATTCTTTTCTTATTGTTGTTATTGTTTTCTCTGGATGGGTTGACCTTGATCACTTTTATTGAAGGAACATCTGACCAAAAGGCCAAATTTTTTTTTTCTCAACATTGACTGTAGATTATAAACTTCCATAAACCCATGGTAAAAAGCTATGCTTTCCTTGGCATTTGGTTTCCTTAATCATGTTTCAAGAACAAATATTGTGGTTTCTGAGTAGTGAAGCAGAGAAGGGGGTCTGAGTGTTCCTTTTGGTGATGAAGCCTCCAGCATGCACTCTGAGAGGAAAGAAAGGGCATTGTTCCTCATGTAGCCTTTGTGGGCTTTCTAGGTTTCCTAAAGTCCTGAGAGAAAGCTCAAAAGAAAGATTTTACTTTAGTAGGTTCCAAGTTGGGGGTCTAAATCAAGAATGCTATGTTATTGGACTTCCCGGTGGTGCAGTGGTTGAGAATCCATCTGCCGATGCAGGGGCCACAGGTTCGAGCCCTGGTCCGGGAATATCCCACATGCCGTGGAGCAAATAAGCCCGTCTGCCACAACTACTGAGCCTGCGCACTAGAGCCCATGAGCTGCGACTGCTGAAGCCCGTGCACCACAACTACTGAAGCCCGCGCACCTAGAGCTCATGCTCCACAACAAGAGAAGCCACTGCAATGAGAAGACCACACAGTACAACGAAGAGTAGCCCCTGCTCACCACAACTAGGGAAAGCCTGCGTACAGCAACGAAGACCCAACGCAGCCAAAAATTAATTAATTTAAAAAAAAAGAATGTTATCAAGACTTTTTGGGAGACTCATTTGAAGAAAAATAACAAAGAGGGAATTGTGGTGTAAGAGTGAGCTTTCTGTGGTCGTAGAATTGAAAGTCCTGAGTAAAGAAAAAGCTGTCCCCAGCTTCTGGTAGAGGTGGAAAGAGTAGCAGAAACATGTCCCAGAAAAGTAAGAAACTCACCCTTCAGAAGACACCAGCTGAAATGTTGTTGCCCTTCCTGGGGCAATTGGTTGACTGGTGTCAGGGAGTGAACAAAGGGCGGTGCCTTTGTTTAGGCCTGTTTAGCCCTGGGGAACCCACATGAGGTCTTCAACAGAGGAGTACTGGTATGCAGTGGCTGCTGGAACAAAATACCACAGACTGGGTGGCTTAACAGTGGAAGTTCTTTTCTCACGGTTCTGGAGATTACAAGTCCAAGATCAAGGAGTCAACAGGTTTGGTTTCTCTTGAGGGCTCTCCTTGGCTTGCAGATGGCCACGTTCTCACTGTGTCTGCACATGGCCTTTCTTCTGTTCACATGCATCCCTGATGTTTCTCCCTCTTTTTATAAGGACACTAGTCAGATTGGATCTGTACCCTACTCAAATGGCCTCATTTTAACTTCATTACCTCTTTAAAGGCCCTGATTCCAAATACAGTCACATTCTGAGATACTAGGGGTTAGGAATTCAACACATGAATTGAGCAGGGAGGGCAACATAAGTTCATAATAAGAGGGGATAGGAGGGAAAGCCCTCCCCCACTTCCCCTCCCCCCCAAAAAAAGACCTGTAATTTACAATACTTGGCAACTAATGACCATCTAAGTATAGTCAAAAGAGCTGAGGTGTATTCAAAAGAACTGAAACCTCTGGGGTAGTTGGGAACTTTATCCGCATTTATCTTTCTCCCAGAGCAGCAGCAGGAGGAGACAGCAGCAGTGGAATGGTAGGAAATATGCTTGTGCTCCTGGGGAAATCAAGGTTTATCAGCATGTGCAATCAGCCAGAGATCTGCTGAGCACTGAGGAGAGTGCTGAGAGGTGGAAGGCACAGTCCCAGACATCAGAGAGCACAAAATCTCATTAAAGCACAAGGTAGGAACATGGGGAAAGTTATTAAGTTCAGAGAAATGATCCAAACATTTACCAAGGTTTTTCTGAGACCTCTGTGTGTCCAGCCCTAGGCAAGGCACTGGGAGTTTACTGAGAGCCAAGCAGACCTGGTCCCTGACCTCTTGTGGCTTCCACTCTAGAGCAGAAAACAGATGTGGTCTAAATGCCACACATTTAATCTCAAACTGTGATAAGTGCTCTAAAATCAAAGGGCAGTAGGACAGGATTGAGAGTGACAGAGAGAACGCATTCTGATCCAACTCAAAGGAATTCTGAGGAACTGACATGTAAGTTGAGGCCTTAAGGATAAGGAACAGTTAGCCAGGCAGAGAATCAGAGGAGCATTGTTCCAGCAGAGAGCACTGTGGGTGCTAAAGCCATAAGCAAAAGACAGCTTTAAAAAAAGAAGATAATGTTAAAGTCTTTTCTGATTATATAAATGATGCACGCTTATAGAAAATACTTTTTACGCAGGGAACCATAAAAAAAATGACCTGAAGTTTTACCTCCTTGAGATAACTACTATCAGAATATATGCTGTTTTACCTGGTGAAGAGCAGCCTTAAGCTTCTCTTGCTTTTTTAGTTTCTTCCCATCTTCCCTCTGCCTCCTCCCTCTCTGTCTCCCACGTACAAGCCATTTGTACCCCATTTCTTTTTTTTTTTTTTTTTTTGCGGTACGCGGGCCTCTCATTGTTGTGGCCTCTCCCGATGCGGAGCACAGGCTCCAGATGTGCAGGCCCAGTGGCCATGGCTCAC
>NW_021703774.1:79177192-79373508 GCF_005190385.1 Monodon monoceros | reverse complement strand
GGGCAGGCAGACTCTCAACCACTGCACCACCAGGGAAGCCCTGTACCCCATTTCTTAACTAATAACAACAATGTGTGTATATATCTGTACTTTTTTCATGTTCACATATATATACTTTTCCCATGTATTATTATATACGGTATATATATACTATATATAATATGACATTTTATATAAGTATATATATTGTATCTATATCTACATAGTGTGTCTATATACACCAAATATAAATGTAGTAGAAAGATATACACTCAGATTGGGGGTGTTTGTTTGTCGTTGTTTTAATAAATGGCATTATGGGGACTTCCCTGGTGGCTCAGTGGTTAAGAATTTGCCTGCCAGTGCAGGGGACACGGGTTCGAATGCTGGTCCGGGAAGATCCCACATGCCGCAGAGCAACTAAGCCCGCGAGCCACAACTACTGAGCCCATGTGCCACAACTACTGAAGCCCACAAGCTCTAGGGTCCATGTGCTGCAGCTACTGAAGCCTGTGTGCCTAGAGCCCATGCTCTGCAGCAAGAGAAGCCACCGCAATGAGAAGCCCGTGCACCGCAACAAAGAGTAACCCCCACTCACCGCAACTAGAGAAAGCCCACGCACAGCAATGAAAACCCAATGCAGCCCCCCCAAAAAATTAATAAGATAAATAAATAAAATTTAAAAAATGGCATTATGTAATGCAACCTTCTTGGCATCTTTAGTAATTTGTTATGGACATCCCTCCAAGTTAACTGCCAAATATAACTCAATGACTGTCACCCTAACTGACCCCCAGAGACTGATTTAATTGGTTTGGGGTGGGACCCAAGCATGTTTTGCAAAAGCTACTCAGATGATTCTGTGTGTAACCAGGGTTGAGAACTAATCCAAATCATTCTTTTAAATAGTTGCACGCTGTTGTATGGTATGGATGGTCTGATTTTTTTTTAACTTTTTAAAATATTTATTTATTTATTTTTGGCTGCATTGGGCCTTAGTTGCAGCATGCAGGATCTTTACTTGAGGTGTGCAGGCTTCTCTCTAGTTGTGGTGCATGGGCTCCAGAGCACGCTGTAGTTGTGGTGCACGGGCCTTCTAGTTGTGGCACTCAGGCTTCATTGCCCTGCAGCATGTGGGATCTTAGTTCCCGACCAGGGATCGAACCCACATCTGATGCATTGGAAGAGACCTCTGGACCACTGGGGAAGTCCCTAAACAATTTTTTTAAAGATTATACTCCATTTATAGTTATTATAAAATATTGACTCTATTCCTTGTGTTATACAATATATCCTTGTAGCTTATTTTATACCTGATACTTTGTACCTTTTACTCCCCTACCCGTATATTGCCCCTCCCTCCTTCCCTCTCCCCACTGGTAACCACTAGTTTGTTCTCTATACATCTGCTTCTTTTTTGTTATATTCACTAGTTTGTTGTATTTTTTAGATTCCACATATCAGTAATATCATATAGGATTTGTCTTTCTCTGACTTACTTCACTTAGCACAATACCCTCCAAGTCCACCCATGTTGCTGCAAATGGCAAATTTTCATTCTTTTTTATGGCTGAGTAGTACTCCATTGTATATATATACCACATCTTCTTTATCCATTCATCTGTTGTTGAACACTCAGGTTGCTTCCATTTTTTAAAAAAAATTATTTTATTGTATTTTATTTTTGACTGCGTTGGGTCTTCGTTGCTGCACATGGGCTTTCTCTAGTTGTGGAGAGTGGGGGCTACTCTTCATTGCTGTGCGCGGGCTTCTCATTGTGGTGGCTTCTCTTGTTGTGGAGCACGGGCTGTAGGCGCATGGGCTTCAGTAGTTGTGGCATGCGGGCTCAGTAGTTGTGGCCTGTGGGCTCTAGAGCACAGGCTCAGTAGTTGTGGTGCATGGGCTTAGTTGCTCTGTAGCATGTGGGATCTTCCTGGACCAGGACTCGAACATGTGCCCACTGCATTGGCAGGTGGATTCTTAACCACTGCGCCACCAGGGAAGTCCCAGGTTGCTTCCATTTGATGGTCACATTTTATTCAACTATTCCAGCAATGATAGGCAACCCTTTTGTCTTTATTATAAATAATGCTGTAATAAACATCCTTGTATTTACATTTTCTAGTACACTTGTAAAATGAGAAAAGTAATAGTACTTATCTCACTGGGTTGTCATGTAGGTAAAATGGCTTAATATTTGTAAAATATTTTAAATGGTATCTGACATATAAAATGTGTTTAATATATGTTAGCTATTATTATTGATAGTATTGTCATTATTACTTGTATCTGGTATCTTCATATATGATTATTTATTTCTTTGAATTAGATTCCCAAGGATGAGGTAGAGAAGCAATGGCAATGGTGGTCAGGAAGAATGGATGGATGGACCTAAGAGTTATTTTAGAGGCAGACAGGATTGAATGGAAGATTGAATGTGGGAGGTGAAGGATAGGAAAGAGACAAAAGATGACTTTAAATCTGGGATGATGATGGTTCCTTTTTCTGATCTCCATAGAACTGGACAAAGCAGATTTGGGAGAAATATCGAGGGTTTAGTATGAAGAAATAAAAATAATCATAAAGGAATGTTATTATGTAAAAGTTTGTGACAATAAACTTGAAAATTTAGAGGAAATGGATGATTTTTGAGTCAACTATAAACTGCCAACATTGACCCTAGAAGAGGTAGAAAAATTAAACATATCATTAGTATTGAGAGATGTTCAAAAATAGATTTTTTTATTTTTAAAAGGACCAAGCCAAAATGCTTTGGCAGCTGAGTTGTATCTAAGCTTTGAAGAAAAGACCTTCCTTACATTATTTAAGCCATTCTAAACTCTCAAAAAATATAGATGAATTGCAGCATTGTTTGTTTCCAGGCAGAAACCTGGAAACAAAGGGAATGCCCATCAGAAGTGGAGTAAATTGTGACATGCTTGTACTATAGACTATTATATAACTGCTTAAAGAGTGAATTCTGTCTATAGCAGTAAACATGGCAGGGTAAGGGGGTGGGAATTTCCACACTGTATTGTTAGGGAGATACAGAGAAATTGTCTATAATTCTCTCCTATTTCCTCATCAAGCCATAAACCTTTGTGAGGACTGCTTCTTCCTGGAAGATCTTTTTCACACAGGTATGGTCAGCTCACCAAGCATTGGCCTTGTAGGACTGAGTCTACCCAGAGGGGCCACCCTTCCTGATTTGCACAATGCTGTTAAAGCAGCTAGTATCAGCCCCGAGTCCCACAACAACAGTGAATCAGACACAATCTATGCCTGCAAGGCTGACAAGCTAATCGAGATGGATAATCCCATAGACAACTAGCTGCAAAATAAATCACTTTAAAGAACAATTTCTGTCCTATCAGTGTCTAAAATCCTTCAAAGGCTCTCCGTTGCCTACAAGGAAAAATCAAAATACCTTAGCCTTGAATTCAGTGCCTTGTGTTATCTCTTCAAACTAATCTGGCATCCTTCAGGTGTTCTGCTCTGACCACAGTCCCTGGCTACGTCTCTATACCTGTGCCCAGCTGTTATCCCTGGCTTAGGATGCCGCCTCCCACCTACCTCTCTTATCACTCACCTGCTCGGTGTACACTCAGCCTTCCCTCCTATGCTTCCCTACAGCAATTCCTGTCTGGGCCAGCTGGGGCTTGACTCTTCAGTATAGGACTGATGATAACCGCTCTTTATACTATGGCCTCAACTCTCTAATTTTACCTGAGGGAAGAACCTATGGAATCAATAGGATCTTTGTATTTTGGGCACCCAGCACAGGACTTGGACAAAGCATGAGGGCAATGAGTTTGGTTGTATCATCCGAAGATTCTTTTAAAATTTCCCAGTGTACTTTCAAATATTAAATGCTTGCCCTTGAAATTGTGTAGCTACCTTGAAAAGATAGACATATACCGCAAAATGATTTATGAATGTTCTCTTATTGCCTCTGACCTACATTTGTTTCTTTTTCTGATTATATCTTTCCTGCCTCAGCATGATACATCTTAATAAAGAAAACCAACATAGGAATATATACGTTACAGTTGCGCTAATAGTATTTTCCTACTTTTGAACATTTATAAGATTGGGTCTGTTTTCTGATTATGCAGAATAATGTTGGCAAAACTGGAAAGCGAATATAAAAAGAAGCATCAAGAAATGAATTCATTTTGTTTTATTTTAAATAGCATTTGTAGCACTTACACCTTTTTTCTGATTATAAATAGCATATGCTCTTTGTAGAAAATGTATAAAAACCAATTCACAAAAAGAAATAAGCCCATAATTATTCCACCATCCAAAAATAACAACTGTTAATTTCATTGCATATTTTTCTCCCTCTCCTCTTTCTTCTACATATTCTTAAAAAATTCCAAAATGTCTGTTTAAAATATATCATTCAGAAAGACCACTGTCCAAGGCAGGAATAGCACATTTACTTATGTAGAATTACCCGCCTGATTTTCACTCATAATATTAGACTTAATTATTTAAATCTGACTTGTTAGCTGTCTGATTTTAAAATTTTAAATTACTATTAGCATTTTAATAACTAGCAATATTTGGGATCTATTAATGAGAGTTCAAAACAGACACTATTGGATGTCTGGTCTCTGGTTCCACATGTAAAGAGCTTGGAAGTTGCTACTCGACCCTCACAATGACAAAAAAGGCTGAGCAGACTGAAAAATCAACAACTCCTCTTGGATTAGTAAGAGAGGAGATAACACAAGACAGACCACTCTCCCCCAGATTGAAGAGACAGACAAGCAAATACAGGGAGTCACAGAGCAGAGGCATGGACGTAGAAACCACCATGGGAACCAGCACCAAGGTAGGGAAACCTGCACTGTAATTGATGAATTGCTGGAAGCTCAATGCAGAAAACTCCAGGGACCCGGTCATGGGGGGGGGCCTCCACAATTTTGTGAGACTTACCTCTAGGTTCTCCACCAGATCCTCACAGTAAATATCAGAAAGAACAAAACAAAACAAAACCAAAAATCCCTCGTGCTTCCTGCAGGGGAGGGAAGATGAACCAGAGCAATCTATTCTTTTTAGCAAGGCCTGTCCTCAGCAGAAACTGGTTAACCAAAACCTAACCTGCTGGGGTATTATCAGGCCTGAGAGAAGGGAAATATCCAACTCTAGTAAGCTCTAGGCTTCCATAAGGGAGAAGGAGAATAGCCAACTCCAGCCCACTCTAGCCATCCTGTCCCACTTCAGGAAGGAGGAAAAAAAACCCTGAGAAACACTAGCGAAGTCCATGGTCCAAAGCAGAGGCTCACTAAAAGACTGATCATAGGACTCTAGAATATTTCCCCACCACCACATTACTAGAGCCTATTTACATCAGTTCCTTTTACCCAGCACATTATGTTTGACAAGAAAAAATTACAAGGTGTATGAAACAACAAAAAACACAGTTTGAATCAGACATGGCAGAGATGTCAGAACTTTCAGATAGGGAATTTAAAACAACTATAATTAATATGCTAAGGGTTCTGTTGGATAAAGTAGACAGCATATAATAACAGATGGGTAATGTAAGCAGAGAGAAGGAAATTCTAAAAAAGAACCAAAAAGAAGTGCTAGAGATGAAAAAACAAAACGAAACAAATGAAAATGCCTTTGATGGGCTTATTAGTAGACTGGACATGGCTGAGGAAGAGAAATCTCTGAGCTAGAGACTATCTTAATAGAAACCTCCCAAACTGAAAAATAAAGAGAACAAAGACTATAAAAAAAATATTTAAGGACTGTGGGAAAATTGCAAAAGGTGTAAAACACACATAATGAGAATACCAGAAGGAAAAGAAATGAACAGAATATTTGAAACAATAATGACTGGTAATTTCCCCCCAATAAATTGCAGATACCACACCACAGATCCAGGAAGCTCAGAGAATACCAAGTGTAATAAATGCCATAAAAACTACACCTAGGTGTATCATATTCAAATTACAGAAAATCAAAGACAAGGAAAAAAACACTGACCTATAAAAGAACAAAGAAATTACATCTGATTTCTCATAAATGATGCAAGAAAAGGGTGGAGTGAAATATTTAAAGTGTTGAGAGAATAAAAATCACCAATATAGTATTCTTCAGAAATGAAGGAGAAAGAAAGACTTTCTTGGACAAACAAAAATTGAGAGAATATGTTGCCATTAGACTTGCCTTGCAAGAAGTGTTAAAGAAGTTGAAGTTCTTTAGAGAAGGAAAATAATATAAGTCAGAAACTCGGATCTACATAAAGAAAAGAAGAGCATTGAAGAAGGAATACAAGAAGGAAAATAAAAACTTATTTTTCTTATTCTTAATTGATCTAACAGAAAACAATTTGTTCAAAATAATGGCAACAATGAATTTGACTGTGTATTTCTGTATATTATATAATGTGTGTGTATATATATAATACATTTATATATATACACACACATTTATGTATGCTTATATATAAATGAAATGAATGATAACAATGATACAAGGGATAGAAGGGATGAGAGGAAGAAATTAGTTTTATTTCGTTATTATAAGGTACTCACACCACCTGTGAAGTGGCATAGTGTTCTTTGAAAGTAGACTTGGGTTAGTTATAAGTGTATATTGCAAACTCTAGGTCAACCACTTAAAAATTGTTAAAATAAGTTAACTTATTAATTAACTGATATGCTAAGAAAAGAGAGAAAATGAAATCACAAAAAATGCTTAATTAAAACCCCAAAAGGCAGAAAAAAGAGTGGAAGACAAAAACAGGCACAAAGAATAAGGGCAACAAATAGAAAACTGTAACAAACATGTTAGATATGAACCCAACTATATCAATAATCACTTTGAATGTCAGTGGTCTAAATTCACCAATTAAAAGACAAAGATTGTCAGAGTGGATCAGTAAACAAGACCCAAGGCCCAACTATATGTTGTCTACAAGAAACCCCTTTAAATATAAAGATAAAAGGTAAATATATGGAGAAAAATACTCCATGCTATCTCTAATCAAAAGAAAGCAGGAATAATTATATTAATTTCAGACAGCAGACTTCAAAGCAAGGAAAGTTATCAGGGATAAAGAAGGACATTATGTAATGATAAAGGAGTCAATTCTCCAAGAAGACATAGCAGGCTTTAACATGTATGCAGCTAACAACAGAGTGTCAAACTATATGAGGCAAAAACCAACAGAATTGCAAGGAGAAATAGACGACACCATTATCAAAGCTGGAGACATCAATACTCCTCTATCAGAAATGGACAGATCCAGCAAGCAGAAAATCAGTAAGGACATAGTTGAATTCAACAACACCATCAACTTGTTAAAAGTTGTTGTTAAAAAACAACTAAATATTTATATAATAAAAATACCTAATATAATTGATATCTACAGACTGTTTTATCCAACAGCAGCAGAATACACATTCTTCTTAAACTCAGATGGAACATTCACCAAGATAGACCACATTCTGGGCCATAAAGCAAATTTAAAAGAACAGAAATCATACAATGTCTGCTGTCAAACCATAATGGAATTAAACTAAAAAAACAATAACAGAAGGATAACTGGAAAATCCTCAAATGCATGGAGATTAAATAAACAACACCCTTCTAAATAATACATGGGTCAAAGAAGAAGTCTCAGGAGAAATTTTAAAATATTTTGAACTAAATGAAGAAACACAACCTATCAAAATTTGTGGGATGCAGTGAAAGCAGTGCTTAGAGGGAATTTTATGGCATTGAATGGATATATTAAAAAGGAAGAAAGAGGACTTTCTCACCTTCTGAGATGGCCCACGCTCTGTCTGGTGGAGTGTGTTTCTCTCTAAATAAATCCACTTCTTAAAAAAAAAGGAAGAAAGATCTAAAATCAATAATCTAAGTTTCCACCTTAGGAACTAGGAAAAAAATCCAAAATACACAGAAGAAAATAATAAGAATTAGAGCAGAAATAAATGAAATTGAAAATAGAAAATCAATAGTGAAAATCAACAAAACTAAAACTGATTCTTTGAAAAGATCAATAAAATTGATAAGCCTCTAGCCAGACTAAGAAAAAAGAGAGAGGACAGAAATTACTAATATCAGAAATGAAAGAGGGGATATCACTACAGGTCCTATGAACATTAAAAGGATAATAAAGAACTACTATGAACAACTCTATGCCCACAGATTTAATCACCTTGATGAAATGGACCCATTCCTAGAAAGACATAATTTGCCAAAGCTCCTAGAAGAAGAAATAGGCAATCTGAATAGGCCTGTATCTTTTAAAGAAATTGAATCAATAATTAATAACCTTGCAAAACAGAAAGCACCAGGCCCAGATGTATTCACTGGTAAATTCTACTGAACATTTAAGGAAGAAATTATACCAACTCCCTAAAATTTCTTTCAGAGGATAGAAGCAAAAGGAATACTTCCTAACTCATTCTATGAGGCCAGCACTACCCTAATACTCAAATGAGACAAAGACATTACAAGGAAAGAAAACTATAGACCCATATCTCTTATGAACACAGATGCAAAAATCTTCAACAAAATATCAGTAACGATGTATAGAAAGAATTATACACCAAGACCAAGTAGGATTTATCCCAGGTATGCAAGGCTAGTTCAACATTCAAAAATTAATTAATGTAATTTATCACATCTGCAGCCTAAGAAAGAAAAATCACATGATCATATCAATAGAAGCAAAAAAAGTATCTGACAAAATTTAACACTTGTTTGAGATAAAATTTCTCAGTAAACTAAGAATAGAGGGTAACTTCTTCAACTTGGTAAAGAATATCTACAAAAAACCCACAGCTAACATCATATTTAATGGTGAGAAACTAGAAGATTTCCCACTAAGATCAAGAACAAAGCAAGGATGTCCCCTCTCACCACTCCTTATCAACATCATACTGGAAGTCCTTGCTAATGCAATAAGGCAAGAAAAGTAAATAAAAGGTATATAGATTTAAAAAGGAAAAATAAAACTTTCTTTGTTCTCAGGTGACATGATCCTCTATGTAGAAAATCTGAAAAAATCATCAGAAAATAACCCCTGCAACTAATAAGCAGTTATAGACAGGTTGCAGGATATAAGATTAATATACAAAGCCAATGGCTTTCCTGTATATCAGCAATGAGCAAGTGGAATTTGAAGTTAAAAATACAATGCCATTTACATTAGCATCCCCCCAAAATGGAATACTTAGGTACAAGATCCATAAATAAATGAAGAGATATTCTACGTACATGGATAGGAAGACTTAATATTGTCAAGATGTCAGTTTTTCCCAACTTGATTAAATGCAATCCCAATGAAAATCCCAGCAAGTCATTTTCTGTATATTGAGAAATTGATTCTAAAGTTTATATGGAAAGGCAAAAGACACAGAATAGCTAACATAATATTGAAGGAGAGAACAAAGTTGGAGGACTGGCAATACTTGACTACAAGACTTACTGCAGAGCTACAGTAATTAAGACAGTGTAGTATTGACAAAAGAATAGACAAATAGATGGATGAAAAGAATGGAGAACCCAGAAACAGACCCCTATAAATATAGTCAATTGATCTTTAACAAAAGAGCAAAGGTAATACAATGAAACATAATATTTTCAACAAATAGTGCTGGGACAATGGACATCCATAAGCCAAAAGAAAAAAAAAAGAAAAAAGAATCTAGACACGTACACTCTTCACAAAAACTAACTCAAAATGGATAATAGGCCTAAATGTAAAAAACAAAACTGTAAAAATCCTAGAATATAACTTAAGAGAAAACCTGGATGACTTTGGGTATGGTGATGACTTTTTACATAAAATACCAAAGGCACCATCCGTGAAAGAACTAATGAATAAACTGGACTTCATTAAAAGTAAAAACTTCTGATCTATGAGAGACAATGGCAAGTGAATGAGAAGACAAGCCACAGACTGGGAGAAAATATTTGCCAAAGACACATCTGATGAAGGACTATTACCCAAAATATACAAAGAACTCTTAAAATTTAAGAAGAAGAAAACAAAAAATCCAGTTAGAAAATGTGCCAAAGACCTTAGCAAGACACCTCACCACTGCCATACAGATAGCAGATAAGCATATGAGAAGATGCTCCACCTTATAAGTCATCAGAGAAATGCAAATTAAAACAACAATGAGATACCACTACACAACTATAAGAATGGGTAAAATCTGAAACACTGACAGTACAAAATGCTGGAGAGGATGTGGAGCAGCAGGAAATTATAATCATTGCTGGTGGAAATACAAAATGGTATAACCACTTTGGAAGACAGTTTGGTGGACTCTTACAAAACCAAATATACCTTGTCATACGATCCAGCAATTACCCTCTTAGGTATTTACCCGAAGGAGCTGAAAACTTATATCCACATAAAAACCTGTAACTGGATGTTTGTAGCAGCTTTATGCATAATTTCCAAAACTTGGAAGCAACCAAGATGTCTTTCAGTAGGCGACCGATAAATAAACTGTGATACATCCAGACAATGGAATATTATTTAGCACTAAAAAGAATGAGCTATCAAGCCATGAAAAGACATGGAGGAACTTAAACGCATATTACTAAGTGAAAGAAGCCAATCTAAAAAGGCTACCTACTGTGTGATTCCAACTATATGACATTCTGGAAAGGGTGAAACTATGGAGACTGTAAAAAAGAATACTTGCCAGGAGTTGGTGGGGGAGGGGGGTGGAGGAGGGATGATTGGCAGAACACAGAGTATTTTTAGGTCAGTGAAAATACTTTGTACAATATTATAATGATGGATACATTTGTCCAAACTCATAAATGCATAGCACCAAGAGTCAACCATAATGTAAATTAGGACTTTGGGTGATAATGGTGTGACAGTGTAGGTTCATCAACTGTGACAAATGTACCACTCTGGTGGCAGATGTTGATAATGGAGGAGGCTATGCTTGTCTTGGGGGAGGGAGTATATGGGAAATCTCTACCTTCCTCCCAATTTTTCTGTGAACCTAAAACTGCTCTAAAAAAATTTTTTTAAAAAGATACTATTTGATTACACAATACTTACATTTTCCCATAAAATAACACAAAATGTATTATCTATGAGGACCTGGTAACTTGATTGTATTTTCATTATAATCAATATCTTTGGGTTTCTTTATTTAAAAATGATCTATAGTAACACTTTTTTTTTTCTGGTGAAAAGTTGTATGAATTTTAACATATATACAGATTCATGAAAACCCCACCAAAATCAGAACACAGAACAGTTAGACCATTCCAAGAACCTCTCATGCTATCCCTTGGTAGTCACACCCTCACCTCACCCCAAGACCCCTGGCAACCACTGATCTGTTCTCCACCACTAAAACTTGGTCTTTTTTCAAGAATTTTTGAGAATGCCAAATTAATGGAATCATACAATATGTAACTTTTTGAAAGTTCTCTGTGTTCTCTCACTCAGCACAATGTATTTAAGATTCATCCAAGTTGTGTATATCAATAATTTGTTCCTTTTTATTGTTGTATATTATTATATGCTATGGATGTACCACAGTTTTATCAATTCACCTGTTGAGAAGCTTTGGGGTGGCATCCAACTTCTGACTGTCACAAATAACAGTGCTGTGAACATTCATTTACAGGTTTTTGTGTAAACCAGGTTTTCATTTCTCTAGGCTATATGCCTAGGAGTGGAATTGCTGGGGGTCAAATATATATTCAACTTCATAAGAAATTACCAAACCATTTTTCATTCCCATCAGAAATGTATGAGAGTTTCAGTTGCTCCGTATACTTGTCAACACTAGGTATTGTCACCATTTTTTCATTTTAGCCATTCAGTTAAGTATGTAATTGTATCTTTTCGTGTTTTTAATTTGCATTTCCTGAATGTCTAATGATACTGACTATATTTTCACATGCTTATTTGCCATCCTTATATCCTCTTTGGTGAAGTGTCTGTTCAAGCCCTTTACTCATTTTTAAGTTGTGTTTTTCTCTCATTACTAAGTTTGAGAGTTCTTTACATATTCTGGATACAAGTCCTTTGTTGGGTATGTAGTTTTCAAATATATCCTCCTAGTCCATATCTTGTCTCTTCATTCTCATGACAGTATCTTTGGAAGAACAAAAGTTCTTAAATTTGATGAAGTCTAAGTTATCCATTTTTTTTTATCATTCCTAAGAACTCTTGGCCTAAACTCAGGTCACAAGGATTTAGCTTATGTTTCTCATTTAGATCTATAATCCATTTTGAGGTAAATCTTTATGTAAGGTATGAGATTTATATCAAGGTTTATTTCTTTTCCTATGGACAACCAATTTTTCCAATACACATTAGTGAAAAGAAATATCTTCCCTCCACTGAAATGTGTTTACACTTTATCAAAGATCAAATGACTGTGTTTGTGTGAGTCTATTTCTGGACTTTCTATTTTGTTCCCTCGATCTCTATGTCTTTATCTTCTGGCTGGGTCTCTTTTAACTAAAAACAGATAAATTTGTCATGTGTCATGAGCAATAGAAGGGGGAGGGAAAGCAGCCCCTTGTTTTCCCAAGAACTAGGAACAATTAATTCCTCCCATCACCTATTTCCTGCCACTTCCTAACTCAGGTATCACAGAAACTTAGGTGAACCAGTTAGTTTCATGGTATAACAAATTAATAAAACCAAATGTCTTCTTCCTTAAAGGCTTTCTTCACACCCAGTGTTTTCCTGGTGATGTCAACTGAAAAATATGCCAGCCTCACATGACTCTGAACAGAGGGAAGGGAGTTGCACCCTGACTTAAGGAAAAGTTTCAGATGAAAATATAACTCTGTTTACCAGGTAGAGAGATATGAACATGGAAATACCTTACTATTTAATTTGAAAATAAAGTGTCATCCAGGCCATAGCAGGAGTTTTATTACGTTGACAGCTGGTCTCCGTTAAAAATAAGTTTCTGGGTTGCCTTTCAGCATTGGGCCATTTGAGTGAGGAAGATCCAGAATGACATTCCAGTGCACAGAAATATAAATGGATGGACACACAGCCAGATGGACACAGATCTAGATATTTTCCTTTCCTTTCCTCTAGCCCAATCTGGGATCACTGAGTATATACTATGTTGTAACAGGTCATCTTTGCTGTTTTATGCATCTCAAAGTATTTTATTTATTAGAATGGTCACTTTAATGTTTAAGGCAAAGAAATATTCACCACTATTCATTGAGGGTCAGTTATGTGTTAGGTTAGTGCTTCCCAACAGTTTTGGCACCAGGGACTGGTTTCATGGAAGACAGTTTTTCCACGGACAGGGTTGGGGGCTGGGTGTGGGAGGGGGATGGTTCAGGTGGTAATGAGAGCTTTGGGGAGCAGCAGATGAAGCTTCGCTCGCTCGCCTGCCGCCCACCTCCTGCCATGTGACCCGGTTCCTAACAGGCCGCAGACCAGTATCGGTCCACGGCCCGGGGGTTGGGGACCCCTGTGTTAAGTACCGGGCTACACAGGTGACACAGAACAGACAGGGTCTGTTCATTGTTGGGGGCTTCCTCACAGCTTAAACAATTATCTCTATTTGGTCCTCTGAACTGTCAGATTTGAGTCACCCTGGGATTAGAAGAAATCTTTGAAAGAATAAGTCAGAATTTGTAATCTTGGTGAAGTTTAACAAATTTGTATATTTAAGATTGATCTGAATCAAGCCAACCCTTTCCCTTTTTGGTATGAAAATCCTGGCCACTAAGGTAAATCAGTAACAAACACCTTTGCTGGTGAACCAGGTGACATGATCTTCCCAGGGCTTCTTATGTTGATGGTTTAGGGTTTGAATGCCTTTGTTCAACTGACTTTAAAGAATAACTTCTTGGTCCTCACAACAGAAGTTGAGCTAAAGTTGGTTTACATGTTCATACTTGCATTTGGTGTGAGTCATGAGAAACAAGGATATTTATTTCCCGAAGAACGAGGGAAATCTGAGTCCATTTTTAATCCCTCTCAGTGACACAGAAGAGTGCCTTGGGCAATCTGTTGCTCAATAAATATTTGCTGATCCAATATCCAATTAGCCAGAGATCTCTATCTACAAAGAAATTTTGTCTTTGCCAATCTGTCAGAGCACCTGTGTTTGTGGGACTGCCCTGTATTTCAGAACCTTTGCCCATAAGGAACATCATGGAGCAGGGAACAGGTTGTGTCTATACAACACCCCATTTCCTGGGTACAGCATCCAGGTAAAATTAGACTCTAGTAAGCCACCCTGAGCGCGTGCTCCTTCTTCTTCTCCCATGCTCCTCAGTTGTCCCTGTTCTTTGCTTTCCCCGCTCACAACTGGCAAGTGTCACTGGACCCTAGCACGAGAGAAGAATGCCACTTTCAGCATTTTGATCAGCTGCGGTACTGGAGCAATCGAGGTAAGGCCACCACAGGCACAAAAGGATGAAAGTTTGTGCATCTGATGACGGGCGACTGGGGTAACCTTAGAATAGTAGGAAAGGCCCCACCAGAGGAGAGGGACTCCTGCATTAATGATTACAGTGAAGCAGAAGTAAGGACAACAGCAAGAACACCTGGGAAAAACAGGAGGACTTTGGTGAAGTTGAAAATGAGGTGGAAGAGAACTCTGAATTGCAAGAAGCACAGAGGAAAGAGACTCTTGGTCTGTGAAAAACTGGTAGCTTGGAACGACTGACCAGCGGTAAGAGAAGGCAAAAGAAGAAGATTCTGAAATATTCGGGAACATTTGCTCTCAAAAGAAGGAGGTTTAAAATTACAAATGGAAGAAAATGAAAAGTCGAGGCGGTATTGAGGAGGGGCGGCTTTACCATATTCATATCAGACTGCTGGTTCCCAGAGAGGAGCTGCAGAAGCTGGACGGAACACTGGGATTATTAGTGAGGTGGGTGGAGCACGGAGCAGCCGGAGCTCTGATGTGGATGTGGCTTTCAGATGGTGCCAAGTTCGGGAAGATATGCGAATGCTGTGGTTACAGAACACAGAGCAGCCCGGGCGCCCAACATGGTTGCTGAGCACCCAGAGGATGCACTCAGAGGTGGGTTTGGAAAAAACACTTGCCTTTGGAACATTGCTCCGAATTGAGCTGGGCTCCCAGAAGTGCTCTAATACCTTTAGATCATCTGATAGCAGACTCTGATGTTTACCCGTTTCAGGGAGATCAAGCCATTGTGAAATTTTTTTTCTGTAATAAAACTAGCCCCAGCCAGCCAGACTGGGAATTTGCTGCCTGAGCTGTTTTCCAACATAGTTTTGCTGGCAAAACCAGATGTGAGTGTTTCCTCGACTCTTGAGGAGCCTGTTTACACTGACTTTATTTTTACTGCTAGCTTTCAGGTGGGAAGAGGGAGATTTAAAGGTCAGCAGGTGAGCGGAAGGATCCTGTCCTGCCATTCCTGGGTGGGTGTGCTTCTGTGTGCCTGTGTGTGTCCATACGTGTGTGTGTGTGTGCCTGTGTGTGTCCATACCTGTGTGTGTGTGTGTGTATGTGCCTGTGTGTGTGTATGTGCCTGTGTGTGTCCATGCCTGTGTGTGTGTGTGTGTGTGTGTGTGTGTGTGTGTTTCCACGTGCGAATTGTTGTGTCCTGATCACTTGTTTGTAGGCATAATCGTGGGTGCCAGGCTGGTTGTTTGGCAGTTTTGTTTATTGTAAAGAAGGTAAATCCATCTGTGGGGTTTTCTGGATTGGAGGGCAAGGGATATTTACTGTCAACAGGGTTAGAACAAGGAGATATAAGATACTGAGCTCAAAGGTGCATCTAGTGTCAGGATAAGAGCATAAATAGTTCGGAAGAAGCCAACTACAGGGCGTTTCCGTGTTGAATGGAACTTTTGAGTATTTGAGTGGGAAATACAACTTGGAAAATTGCCCTTCGGTCAACACACCAGTCAGCAGAGCTAAATAGAGTAAAATTTGGCTGGACTCGAATGCAGTTTCATCAACTCTCCTTCAATTCTTTTTTTTTTTTTTTTTTTTAATTTCCCAAAAGATGAAAGATGGATGCTCACAATTTGGAAATGAGAGCTTGAATGAAGAATTGAGAAGGCAAGTCTGTGGTCCACATACACAATCCCAGAGAAATTCAGCACCCAGAGACTAGTATCACTGAGAAATCTACGCACAAGTGCTCTCTCTGCTGAGAGACAAACCAAGACTCTGCTGTTCTGCCCAGCATAGACCAAGAAGACATGAAATCCCTAATGGAAGGAAACTTAGAAGATTGCCTGCTGAATAAGGTAAGGACAGATACGGGTCTCTCCCATGCGCCCCCCCCACCCCCCCGCCCCACCAACCTTGATGCAGAAAGAATTTCAGCTTGTTTCCAAAGATACAGAAAATGCTTCTCAGGAATTCAAGACCATCACCCATAAGAGTGTTCAGGGACTTACCATATTTCAGTCCTCTCCTTGAGGTTCTAGTGCAAGAGGTACATTGGGAATAGAATGTGGAAGGAAGAGTTAGAACTAGGGCTGGAACTCCAACTCTGCCACTGATGCCTGGGTGGTCATGAGCAAGACACTTAACCTGTCTGAGCCTCAGTTTTCTTCTCTGTAAAATGGGAGTGATAATAGGATCTTAGTGGGGTCTTTGAAAAAGAGTAAATAAGAAAGCTCTTTGAAAACTGTAAAACTGCTAGATTAAAATATGTATGTATTACCACTATATTTTTAGTATGCATCAATTAAGAACTAATTTAATTTCTTCTCTATAGAGTCATAGGCTCTTCAGATGTTAGAACTTGAAGGGACATTAAATATTATCTAGTTTAAGCCTTTCCATTTACAGCCAAAGCGATTAAGGCACAGAGCCACCCTTAAAACTAAAACATTTAAACAAAGAGTTAGGCCCTAGTCTAGGGTTTTCATGCCTTTACGAGTAAACAAAGCAGAGTTCATTATTATAATGATAAGTCAAGTTGATTTCTTAGGCAAAACCATTAAGAGGGATAAATAGGGAAAACTTATCATAATAAAAATTATAGCAAACAAAATGATTTCTCCTTTTGGGGGCTATAAGTGGAAGGGACGTTAGCTGGCATTTCCCCATTGTCCTGTGTTTTCTGAAAGAAAAAAATCCAAATATTTTAGCCTGGCATTCAAATAATACTTTATCTTTCTACTCTCTGCTTCCCTGCATCTTCAATCACAGAAATTCTAAACAAAAGCTCTCTATGTGGAATCCAGCCTGAGCATGTGTTTTCTTTGGCCTGCAGAGAATTTTTAAATTTTGTCAAATTTGTTACAAACATTTCAAAATAGTGAGATTTTGCATAGAAATCCAGCTTTCCATCTTCTCTGGAAAAAAAATCAGGTTATCTGGCAACCACAGGTCCCAGTTTCTTACCTGGCAGCCATGGGCTGGAGCTGAGTGCCTGTCCCACTGGAGGCTGCGGCACTGCTGGGGTCTGACATCTGCCTCCCCACCCGCCCCATGTGTGTCCCCTACTCCGCCCTGTAGGTGGTTGAGTCTGACAGCCCTGTCCCACAAGAACTGTGCCCTGAGAAGGTCTCAGGCCAGAGCATCCCTCCCCGCCACCTGGGGAGGTATCCTTTCTCTTCTTCATTTTTCTGGCTCATCCTCATCTTTCAGACTCAGCTCAGAGTCCACTTGCTCATGAAAGATTAATCTGACACCCCAACACAAAACGTTTGTGTCTTCCTGTGAACTCCCATCATAATGATCACTGATCATATTTATTTGGCGATCAATTGTATCTTGACTCCTGACGCCTTTCCTATTGTTATCTTGGTGGCAACTTAAATAGTATATCATTTTATTCTTTATAAGTTTCCAGAGGGAAGAACAGTGTCTTGGATATCTTTATTCCCGTTGAATTCACATAGTATCATTGCACGTATGTGGTCAGAAGTATCTTCAGGCTCATTGAAGATAATGCAAGACGAGTGTTAAAGGTGCATATTACCTCCATTTTAACAGAGGAGGAAGCAGGGCTCATGCTGATTAAACAGCGTGTCCAAAGTCACACAGTTAGTGAAGATGCTGTGGTTTCAGCCTATTCTCTTTTTACACCAAACCACATTTCATCTGCTAAACCCTCTATATCACCATAAACACACACAGTGCAAAACACAGTGCCCAAAACACAGGTCCGGATGTGACCTGCTTAGTGAGAGAGAAATTTTGTGTTTGGGTATCTTTAAGAGTGGCCCTATCTCACCTGCAGATTTTGCACATAACCCCAAAGGTAAAAGGAGGAAGTTCCCCATGCAGACAGCAAATGCTTAACATCACAAGCGCTACATAGAGATTTACTTATTTATTTAATTTAATTTTCAGCTGCATTGGATCTTCATTGCTGCACGCAGGCTTTCTCTAGTTGCAGTGAGCGGGGGCTACTCTTCATTGCGGTGCGCAGGCTTCTCATTGCAGTGGCTTCTCTTATTGTGGAGCATGCGCTCTAGGTGCACAGGCTTCAGTAGTTGCAGCACACAGGCTCAGTAGTTGTGGCTCGCAGGCTTTAGAGCGTAGGCTCAGTTGTTGTGGTGCACGGGCTTAGTTGCTCCACGGCATGTGGGATCTTCCCGGACCAGGGCTTGAACCCGTGTCCCCTGCATTGGCGGGCGGATTCTTAACCACTGTGCCACCAGGGAAGCCCACTACATAGAGATTTAAACAAGGTGCTGGAGGGGAAGAGAGCAGTGTGACCTCTGATGGGAGAGACGTTTCACAGAAAGAGTGATGACAAAGCCTTAGCGCATGCGTAATGCATAGGGTTTTAACGAGTGGAGGAGAGGCCTTCCAGCTACTGGAACCCCATTCAAGCAGTTAGCGGTTTTCATTCCCAGTCTCCTTGTCCTTGGGGAGGCAGAGCGGTGCAGTGATTATGAACAAGGGCACCGCCTGTGTGTGGATTCCTGTTCTGTGACTTATTGACTCCGGGACGCTGGGTAAGTTATTACACTTTCTGAACTCCAGTGTCGTCCTCTGTAAAATGGGGATTATCACAGCATCCACCTTAAAGGCTTATCGGGAGTCTCAAAGGAGCTAACCCTTATAAAGTATCCTGCGCACAGCAACGCCTCACCAGTCTTAGCTCCACAGTGCTGCTGTTGCTATGGCTTCTGCTGTTTGGGAGCTGCAAATATCCTGTGGGGCCCAAGCATTTGGTTCATGGAAGAATTAGTCTAAAAAGATGGAGAGTGTGATGTCTTATCTGTATGGATCACTGAATTTAAGTCTCCGTGCCTTTAAATTATTAACCCCTGGAAGACAGAGACAGTCAGTGTCTGCGCCCCCCACCCCACCACTTTTTTAAACTGATTATTGGAGTTAATGCAATTCCAGAATTAAAAGTCTGACTTCCTGTTGTCTAGAAGGAAGTTCTCAGCCTTTTTCCCCAGTGGCACTCACCATGGATGACATTCGCATTGGCCACACGCTCCTGGGTGTGGCCAGGCCTGTGTGGCATTCCTGGTGCACTATTTAGCATACCCCCTACCTCCCTCTCAGGAAAGCATGTGGGAATACAAGTGAGTCAGACTGATGTAATTATAAGGAATAACCTTGAATTCTCAATAATTTATATTTGAAACAGGAAATTGTTCACAAACTTAAGCTATTAATAGTAGCAAATGATGTGGGACAACAATGGGCCTGACGCTGTGCCTGGGGAGGTGGACATGCGTGTGGGCACATAGACAAGCCCTGGAGGGAGGCCCACAAAAAATGGATGGCAACCTTAAAGGTGCCAACAGTCTCTAATGACTGTTTCTGCGTAAACTCTGATTAGTTAGAGTGACTAAATCTGTATGCTAAGGAGTGTGGCATAACTTTTGCAGGGTCAGTGCAATGCAGGGGTTGGATTAGATGATCTAACCACATCTAACATCATGGGCCTGGTTAATTTACCACAATTCATTTCTGCTTTTGCTCTGCCACACCCACAAATGCTTCCCTTTAGAAACAAAGTGTTTCTCTTTATTTATTTATTTTTTAAGACAAAGTCTCTTTTACTTACTTATTTATTTATTTGGGCTACGTCGGACCCTAGTTGCAGCACACGAGATCTTCATTGCAGCTCACAGTTTCTTTCGTTGTGGCACTCGGGCTTCTCTCTAGTTGTGGTGCGCAGGCTCCAGAGCACGTGGGCTCTGCAGTTTGCGGCACGCAGGCTCTCTAGTTGAGGCGCACAGGCACAGTTGTTGCCACGCGTGGGCTTAGTTGCCCCTTGGCACGTGGGATCTTAGTTCCCTGACCAGGGATCGAACATGCATCCCCTGCATTGGAAGGCAGATTCTTTACCATTGGACCACCAGGGAAGTCCCAACCTTTGTGCATTGACCTAATCAGCAGAGGACGTGAATGAAGCTTAAACAGGCACTCAAGGTCAAGTTTGGACTGCATGAGGGGATTCCCTGGTGGTCCAGTGGTTAGGACTTGGCGCTTTCACTCTTAGGGCCCAGGTTCGATCTCTGGTCAGGGAAATAAGATGCCACAAGCCGCAGGGAGCGGTCAAAACAAAAAAATTTTTGGACGAAATGGGCTTTGATCCATCTTCTTAAATTATCATATTTCCTCCTTAAGTTTGTTTCAAAGCTTTGCTGTGAAATAAATTTAGTGACAAGGCTGCTTCAAGGTTACAACTGGTATCTTAGCTTGCTTCCTGAAGTTTGAGAGGCAACAAAGGGATTCTGACATTGGGCTGGCGACCGGTGGAGCCTCCTTCTTTCACCAAGACCACTCCCTGTAAAGCTGCCTCAGGCCCCATTTCCTGCTTTTCCACACAGTGAAATGGAATCTTCTTACCCATAGGCATGGTCAGGACAAGGGAGGGAAACAGCCTGGGGCTTCTGGGTTGTGGTTTAGACCGTGGGAGTGACAAGAGGTACGTGGGACTGAGCCTGGGAAACCCCCAGCCCAAACTCCTTTGGGGGCCGGTGAATAGCTCTGTGATCCTGTTTGCTCAGAACCAATGGCAGGAAGTGTATCCAGAGACATAGGCAGGAAGGGGCTGCCCATCACCTAACAGGAAAGCGGCTCCCCCTTGACTCCAGTGGCTTGGTTCCTGGGGCAGGCCTGTCCAAGGCAGGGCTCTCCCTCCGCAGCTCTGGTTAAGCCCTGCATCACTGTCCGACCCCTGCTGTGTCGCCCTTACGTGTCTGCGGCATGCCAGAGCAGTCAGTGTTGCGGCATGTCAGAACAACTTTGGACTTGTTATTTCATGAACTCCAAACTGAGGGCATGGTCAGGTTCAGAAAGAGGATAAAGGTAGGTATTATTTCTGGAACTCCTAATTGAGGGCGTAGCAGTGTGACGGAAAGAAGAGTTGGGGAACCTGGGCATTAGGTCTAGTCATACTGCTAAGTACCAGTGTGACATTAGGGCCACCGTGTCACTCTGGCCTTCTGTAAAAGGATACCAGACAAGATGATTTCTGAGACTCTTCCAATTCTAAGATCCTGGGTTTAAATTGCAGCAAAAGTGACAGATAAAGAAAATTAAAACCAGAATTTGTGGCTCTAGGCCCAGAAAAGTATTTCCTTATTCTGACTTATCTTCACACGTCAGAACAGGTCATAAAGAGGAATAATGAATGAGAAATTATAGGTGTCTTCTAAGGGGTGTCTGAACTTGTCCTGCCGGTAAGAAAATTCTACCATCAAATGGCGGCGTAATTTGTAGATGAGGTTCACAATGGAGAGCTGTTCCCACTAGGTGGGCGCGTGCGCACACACACACACACACACTTTCAAGCTTTTATCAGTTAATCAGTTAAAAATTATTTGATAGTATCAATACGGTAATGAATCTTTCATTAGTTTATTAACATAGGAAACAAAATGTATCTGCATATATAGAGTCACCACTGTGTTACTAACAGTCAAGTTCTATGGACTCACATCAGTGGACTTGGAAGATTTGGGAAATTAGCCTTAGTCCTCAACACATTCTGAGAACTTAACTATTCGAGATTACTATTTCCCAACCATTCTGACTGCAGCGTTCTATCTAGTTAGCCCTTGTCTTACTTTTTCCCACTATTCCTGATCAGATGTCTGGCCCCTGAACTTGTCCAATGTCCCCTAATCTACCAAACTGTCTTCATCCATTCTTGGCCCAGGCTCGAAAACATGGCCCTCCACGGATCTCTTCCCTTGCTCTCCTCCAGATCTTGCCAGCAAACTCTAGTCTCAGCACTTCCACTGTTACCCCTGGAGGGCCGGGAGGTACTGGACAACCTCTTATAAATGAGCCCACTGGTATCCCACAGCCTCACGCACCCAGAGCTGAGTCTTGGTTCTGCCTGGCAACCTTTACCCATGTGCCCAAATGGCCCCTCATCCCTTAGAGAAGCTATTGCCAATGTCTGTCACCCTGAAGTCCCCTGCCTCCCTCTTCTCACCTCACTCTCAACGCACTGCCTTGTCTCCTGCTGACGTCAGGCAGGAAATCTCTATGCTTTTACCTGCATTTGCACCCATCTTTTCCTTCTGACGCACGGAGACGAGCTCCTCACCAGGTTTCTGGACTTCCACAATGCTTCCTGGCTGGGAAACCCTTGCTCAGGGGTTTTGCTCTCTGCCTTCTTCCTTCTTCACTGGCTCTTTTCTCTCAGCATCTAAACATGTTCGAACCTGTGTGTCCTTTTGAAAAAACCCGTTGCTGTCCTTGTTTTTGTTTCTTCCTTCTCCCAGCCAGGCTTGCGGGAGGAGTCGCTTACCTCTGACTTCACTTGCTGGTTTCCCATTCTCTCTAAACCCACTGCCATCTGGCTTGACGCCCACGGTTTCCCCAAACACATGAGTCCTGTTCTAGTTACCAAACTCTACGGGCATTTGGGGGGCCTTATCTCACTCAGCCAGTTACTGTTGACTTTGTTCTTGAAATTCTTCTTCCTTTATTTTCAAGACCTCTCACCGTTTGTTCTCCCACCTCACCATTCTCCTCCAAGGCAACGTCTGCTCCAACAAAGTAGAAACAATTGCAGTTCTCCCCTTGTGTTCCTTGTGTTAAGTATCTACCATTTTCTCTTTCTAGAACAACCTTCTCTTTCTAGCTAACTCCTGCTAACCTTTCAAGATACAACTCTGATATACCATGCCTTCAGGAAGGCCTCCAGGCTAGATGCAGTTTCCCTTTTTTGTGTACCCTTAGCATCCTTTGCAAACCTATACTTAGCACTAATGGCTGTAATTTTAATTTCCAGTTTATTGGTCTTGCTTTGTCATCTTATCTGTCAACCTCTTGA
This sequence comes from Monodon monoceros, assembly GCF_005190385.1. Lineage (NCBI taxonomy): Eukaryota > Metazoa > Chordata > Mammalia > Artiodactyla > Monodontidae > Monodon > Monodon monoceros. The sequence goes on along the minus strand of NW_021703774.1, from coordinate 79,350,327 downwards.
CAACAGTGTAGGCACAGAACCTGGCATGAAGTGGATGTTCAACAAAAATTGGTCAAATGGAATTGAATCCCAGCACATCAGAGAAGTCCTACACTGGAGAGACCCTTAATTATGCTTCTACAAGCACTTGCCTTTATTTTGGGCATGGCAAATGACCTGCCCCTCTCTGTGACTACCTTCTCTCTTCCACTTACATACTCCAAAAGATGCAGAATCTTGATAGTTTACAGATGCTCAAAAAAGCTACCCTTTGTCCCTTCTGCCATGATGAATGCTCTGAGATGAACACACGGAGAGGGGTGGGTGGCTGCTGGTGGCAAGAAGATGATATTAAAAGCTAGTATAGACCTGATCATCGTACTTAAGGTCATATAAGACACACGCTCTGCAGCATCTCTGAGGGAGACCCTTATCAAACACCAGCCTGCAGGTGCCTCCGGAGCAACGTAACAAAAAGCCCCTTCCAGTTCTTGGAGACTTGCCGTGCAGAGTCAGAAGAGACATCAGTGCACGCCTTTTCTTAAGGGTCTAGGAGCCAAAGGACGGGGTGAGCGCAGGGGAGAAGGGAACCATCATGTATTGATGACACACAGAAGACGATCCGCCGCATGTTCACGTGCCTTAGACTATTTTATATTCACCAACCCGGACAGTAGGCATTCTTATCCCATGTTAGACTCTCACCATGGTTCACAAAACTCTGTGGGATGGCCTGGCCCCCACCATCCTTTCCAAGTTCATCTCTTATCACCCTCCTTCTTTTCCTATAACCACAGCAAAGGCCTCCTTGCTGGCCCTTGAGCCTTGCCAAGCTTGCCCCTGCTTTAGGGGCCTTGGAATTTGCTTTCCCAAGCTGTCATCAGGGCTCGCTCAAATCTCACCTCCTTCGAGAGGCCTTCCCTGGTCACCGGTCTAAAATAGCAGCCCCTTTATTCTCTAGTCCCTTATGCTATTGTATTGTTCTTCTTGGGACTTATACCTGATCTTACATTATACATATGTGCGTACACATATATGTACATATGTTTGTGTGTATGTATGTATGTATACACACACACATACGCATGTGTCCTGTATTTTCAACTAGAAAGCAAGTATCTCTATCTTGTTCCCTGCTGTCCTGTTCACTGTCATGCCGAGGACCTAGAAAGCACCTACCGCAAGGCAGGTACTACGTAAATATCGAGCAACGCTTCATTTCAGAAAAGAACACTGAGGCACCAACGAGTGTCATCAGACCTAAGTTCATCTCTCCCGGAGCTCTTGGAAGGGCAGGATTTTCTGAGCTGTGCCCTGTCTCGTCACTTCCTTGGGGCTTGATCCGGGAATAACGGCCTTTGCTGGTCCTTTCACACCCAGGTGGACTTGAGGCGCCAGTGGATTTCCCAGACGGTGGAAGAGGTGCAGAAAATTGTCCATCATCTGACCACAGAAATCAGCTACCAAGACATTCGATTTCAAGCCGTCCTTTACTCTGACACGTACAATGAGAACATTAAGGTACGTGGGTCACTTGGCTCTAAGTGCCCACCCAGCGAGCCAGGAAACGGGGGGATGGTCTCAGCATGTGTCAGGCACTCGCACCACTAAGATTACTAACAAGATCTCTTAGTATTTACTACTTATACTCATTGCATAGATGTTACTGCAGTTGAAGCTCCACATTCCTCCTTTACAGATGATAAAAATGGAGGCTTAAAAAAGTCAAATGACTTGATCAAGTCATATTAGGCACTAAAACCAGAACTCCACCTGTGCTTCTGATTCCAAAGCATGTTCCACTGTACCAATTAAAGTTCAGTTAAGCACACATCCATTTATTAAGCACCCATTTGATAGATTGGGGACTGGGTACAGGGAACTCAAGGCATTGGTGAGAAAAGAGTTGAAAGTGATAGTGGATGGGCTACAGGTGGGGGAAGGAAGAAGCTGGAAGAGGTGGCCCTTAGGAACTGCAGGAGCAGCCTGGCAACTCTGTCCCTGCTGAGGAATCCCACAGAGCTCTAAACCCCCAGGGCCCATGTGTGACAACCAGCATTCATGCAACATTGTAGGGTGGGCAAAGCCAGTCTCACAGAAATGATCTCACCCAAACCTGCACACAACCTAGTGGAACAGACATTATGGTTTGCTCCCTTTTAGAGATGAGAGAAATGAGCCTCTGAATCATTCTGAATCTCTGTGTTCCTTTATCTTGATTTTTCTTGTGACACACAAGAACCTCTTTCATATAAGTATTAAACTTATGTGTACGCATGCCCCAGCTCTCACACAAGACCATAAGTTCCTTGCTTATAAGGATCATGTTTCTTGATTGCTCCCTTCCTAGCACCCAGCATAGTGTGTGGCCCATGATAGACACTCAACTTCTGTTGAATGAATGAGGAATCAAAAGAATTGGTACCTGAACGAAAGACCATTGCTAGTCCAGTACATTTCAAGTTTGGTGGGTACAAGGACCACCCACAAGATGCTGGGACTTGTGGATTTGGGGACAGAGTCAGACTTTAAGGAATTTACTCCAGGATGAAAATTATAAAATTAGATTGGATCCTGGAATGTCAGAACATCATCTGTCCACCTCTACTACCTTGCCAACCTAAACAGGACAAATATAGGCAAGTGACTAGGAAGAGAAACATAACACCACTTTTCCTAGAACTATATCTGGAGAAATTTCCTTCTGTGGTCGCACTTAGAATTCATAGCTTAAAGTATATCTTGCATTTATATACACTGTATCCTGCATATTATATAAGTTTTGAAAATAGTTACAGAGGGGCATATAAAAATGCTTTTACTTTATCTTGGCCCAAATTCAATAAGCATTTATTAACCACCATTTTTGTGACTAATAACATGATAGTTGTGTTCTTGGATTCATATGAAAGTGGGTTCAAAAAATGTATAGATTTGGGGTTTTTTGTTTGTTTTTGTTTGTTTGTTTTGGCCACGCCACACAGCATGCAGGATCTTAGTTCCCCGAACAAGGATGGAACCCGTGCCCCCTGCAGTGGAAGCGCAGAGTCTTAACCACTGGACCGCCAGGGAAGTCCCCCAAACTATATAGATTTTAAATGCCATAGTTTAGATCCCCCCTCCCTTGTTTTAATCCCACCACATTTCAATGGACACCAGAAGTCACGTGCACCCATCATCTAAACATCCATACTACTGTTCCATGAAAATGAGGCAGAATGAGTTATTGCTGATTTCGGTGTTCACCCCTGAATTCGCCACTGACTGGTCCCTGGGCAAAGGTTATTCAAATTCCACTGTCAGAACTTTCCGTGGAAAGGAGGTGGCTCTTCCCGTGTATAGCTGAGTGATGGGGAAACATGCAGGGTGGAGTGGGCCCGCTGTGTGATGTGATTAAAGGTCATTTCCCTTTGGTGGTACTGCACTGTGGACTAATTTGTTCTATCTCTTGGACTATTGGCCTGACCACTGCTTTCCCGGTTCCTGTAGAAACAGAGTAAGTAGATTCTTAGTGTTTACTTCTTCCCATTAAACTTAGAATCATCTCAATCGCTCACCTTGTCTCAGCAAACAGGCTTTCATGTCACCTGTGATTCTGTAAGGATTAGTCATTAACACTGTCTGTGGGTCATCCATACAAGCAAAAAGAAAGGGAGGCATTTTGCAGAATTCTTTCACGTCCTCTCCCATCTCCTCCCACCCTTAATTCATACCGGATCTTTCACCCATCCCGGGTCATTGATTCTTGACTAAGAACCAGCTCAGGAGAGACAATTAACCATTGAACAAGCAATCGGAAGACCTAAAGTCAAGTTCTGGCTCTACCACTGACTGGCTGTGTGTCCCTGGGGAGACTTGGAGCCCCTCTGAGCCTCAGGTTCCTCATCTGGGAAATGTTAGCAAAGCCTACCTCATGTGTAGCTGTGAACATGAGATAGGCTAATGCACAAGAATCGCAGTGCTTGGTAGGTGCAGAAAGCAGTGACTACTAGTTCCCCTCCCTGCTTTTTGTCCCCCTCCCCTCAAGCTTTAGGTGCCTCTAGAGTTCCGGGTCCACTTCACTCTTTTTCCTTGCAGATCCATGAAACCCAGGCCTCAATGAGTTAATTTCTTTGCCCGAAGCGTTACAATGGGCTAGTGGCACAACAGAGACGGAATCCTCTGCCAACAGGCGGGCAGGTGGGCGCAGTTCTGTCCTCCTTGTCACATTGCTAAGGGTTGAGTGGTTAACTGAGTGGCCTGGGTCAGCAGGGCGGCTCCCTGAGGGCTTGTCACCTCCCGAGTCTATGAACTCACACTCCTTCTCCCTCCTTTCCTAACCCCAGGTTTTGGCCCCCACCCAGCTCCTCATCACAGTCCCGATGAGAGGCCTGGCCGGGTACAGGGAGGCCCGGCAGCAGCGCTGGCGCTACTACACCCTGCAGGGCGCCCGGCTGCCCTGCCCCCTGCGGGACCCAGAGGGCCTGCAGCAGTGGCTGGAGGTGGAGCAGTTTCTGAAGAGCCTGTGGCAGTGGCACGAGGCAGATGTGAACATTGACGGAGACATTGTGCCTGCCAAGGTCCTCCAGGTGTTCCGGAAACTGGTCGAAAACGCAATTGAAACCTGTCACCTGTCAGGTGAGCCAATCAGGAAATGTACAAGGAAAATGTCTGGCATTTCCATTTTGCTCTAAAAAAAACCCCTCTGCTTGGGTGTTTCCTGAAGCTCACGCCCCTAGATTGAGGATACAATCATGTGCTTTTTACACCTGTCTAATCCCCATAATATGAATTAACTCTTTTTTATGCTGTGACACACAGAATGGAATTCATACTCACAACACACTTCCGTGGCCTCAATAGATTACTGCCCTGGCGTAGGTAAGACAGTCTTTGGGTTATGCACCGTTTCCAAGATGTTAGCTTCAAAACCTGGGTACTTTTGCAAATTACTCATCAACCTCAGATCTTTGTTATTAGCACATTTCCACTACAACAGCCTTCAACTGACTGCAGTATTCCAGTGTGCTGGGACAGCACATCTGGGAACCACTGACATACCAAAACACAAAAAGCCAGAAGCCATAAGGAACTGATTATGTTTGACAACCCCCAAATCTTTTTTTTTCTTTTCTTTTTTATTGAAGTATAGTTGACTTACAATGTTGTGTTAGTTTCTGGTGCATTGAGTATAGTTCCCTGGGCTATACAGTAGGTCCTTGTTGGTTATCTATTTTATAAGTAGTGTATATATGTTAATCCCAAACTCCTAATCGATCCCTCCCCACACCCCTTTCACCCTTGGTAACCATAAGTTTGTTTTCTATGTCTATGGGTCTATTTCTGTTTTGTAAATAAGTTCATTTATATCTTTTTATTTTTAGATTCCACATATAAGTGATATCTGTCTTTGGCTTACTTCACTTAGTATGATAATCTCTAGGTCTGTCCATGTTGCTGCAAATTATTCATTCTGTTTTATGGCTGAGCAATATTTCATTTTATATATATATATACACAACACATCTTCTTTATCCATTCATCTGTTGATGGACATGTAGGTTGCCTCCATGCCTTGGCTATTGTAAAGAGTGCTGCAGTGAACATTGGGGTGCATGAATCTTTTCGAATTATAATTTTCTCACAACCCCCAAATCCTAAGCTACTGTACAGTGTAGCATATGTGCACACCTGCCCACACACATGTTTCTGTTCACACAGAGTAAAAAGGTGAATTTCAAACTGGGAAAATGGCTAATTTCCTTAATTATAAAAGAGTATTTATAAACCGATAAGAAAAGCTATGAGCAGACCAATAGAAATACTGACCGAAAAGCACGACTCACAGAAAAAGAATGTAAATGGCTAGTAAAAATAAAAAATGCTCCATCTAACATACATTTCAAGAAATATACATTAAAACACCTAGTAGGCTGACATGTAATCATGCTCAGTGCAGGAGTGAGAATGGTTAAATAGGCATTTTCATGCATTGTTCTTGGAAGTGTATATTGGTGCCTCCTTTTTCAAAGGGCAGCTAGTCCATTTTTATTTTTGTTACGTGCTTACTTGGCAATTCAACAATTCCAGTTCTAAAGATACATTCCTGCAGATACACAAAGAAATATGCATGAGGATGTCTACTGAATTGGCTTTGTAGTAGTAAGTAATTAGAAATCATCTGATGGCTAACACAGGAAAACTGACTTCATCAATTATGCTACCTCTGCCTAGCGGGCTGTTACGCGGCCTTTAAAAAGCACGAGGTGTGTCGATAATGGATTGGAGCCCCACACCCCCTGTCTATGCAACACCATCCACTCTCCATGTGCATATCGGGCTGTGTTTCTCCGAGAAGACTTGTGTTTGATTCTTCCTGGTACTCTCAGAAGTACCATCTTACCTAGATGATTTGGGTATGTAAACATCCAGGCCCTAAACACAGGATGGTGACTAACGCCTTTGAAATTCTAGGGAGGAGGGAAGCGCTTGGTTTTTGTTGTTGTTTGTATTAAATCAGCTATCCAGAGCCCACGAGAAAATCTGTCTATTTCTCTTAGTTCATAATTTCCCTCAAGGTACAGCTTTTCCTGATTCCAGGCTTGTGAGGCTTACCACCTAGCATAAGCCCCAGGCTCAGCCCATTAGACCTCCTCTCTTCCTCTCTGTGCAGTTTCTATACACAGAAGCTGTAAGTACCGAGGCTTAACGCCATGAGGGTACTTTGGCAATTCTCCCACTTAGTGCTTTCCTGGGTAGGTGTTCTTGCTTCATTGCTAGTTTCAAATGATTCTCCTACTTTCTGGCAGTCTGATTACATACAAATAATGTTTTTAAACTTTTATATGTCTTATTGGCAGTGGGTTTGGGGATCTCCAATCCAACATATGACTTTAACAGAAATCCCTCCTTTTCATTTCCCTTTTAAAATACTTTGTTGACTTTTGCATTTGCATATATTTCTCATTGGTGGAGTAAATTGAAGTAAAAGATAAATTAGAATTAAAAAAAGAATGGGGTGTGTGTGGTGTATATATACACACACAGAGTTATGAAAAATGCCCGTGCAACATAATTAAGTGAAAAACCAAATTGCTGAATAATATGCAACTCCACTTGTAAAGAAAGAAAAGGGTTTGCATGTACTTTTGCTTGTCTGGACAGAATAGTTCTGAAAGATTCTGTAATGGAAATAGCTCGTGTTGAATGGATTGTTACCATGTAGAGGGTGCGTTCATGCATTATTTCATTTAATACTCATAGCAACCCTGTTAGAGTTAGGATCATTTTTCTAACTGTTGTACAGACAAGAAAACTGAGATTTAGAGAGATTAAGTAACAGGCCAAAGGTCACACACCGAGTTAGTAGAGTAGGCGAAGCAGGGTGTGGGCCAGGCAGGCTGGGGCCAACATTTGCTCACCTCCTCACTCTGCGACACTGTTAATGGTGAAAGTGCATATAAGAGGTTCAAACTGGGCCACGTTGATGAGGTACCTTCAGTAAATAATGCTGCAGTGCCAGACGTTGTCATGTTCCTGTTTGCGCAGCTCTGATGAGATGCAGACAATAAGCTCTTTATCACACCCCAGCCAAGGAGAGGAGTGTTTTCCTTTTGAACAGCCTAACACAATTAATAAATGAGTTTCTGTTTCCTTCTCTGAGCAAGGAAAAGCAAAATAACAGATCCCGATTCAAGACGGCTCATCCCTATGTACAACGAAGGCAAGCCAACAAACAAAACATTACTGTGTATCTGTTGAAAGAAAGGGGAGCAAACTGGAAATGAATTCTAACGTATGAGCTGGAAAACCTTCCCTGATCCATTCCTTTTCTCTCCCTCTCTTTGCCTGGTCGGAAAAGACAGGGAGGGCTTCTTTCTGCTTACTTGACTATTCAAGCCAGCGGCTGTGCCACACTTTGAAGTATTTTATGATTTCAAGGCTTATGATGGGTGATAAATCCATCTGAGGCTAGGCTGGTCCATGTGTGGTGGGAGCAGATACCGTCTCTGAGACTGTGACTTAGTTAAGAGACAGGTCAAGCCGAACTCCACCAAAGGCAAATGAATAAGTAAGGGGTCTGAGGCTGTCCTAAATGGGGTCGACATCTGGGTGGAATGGGGGGGGGGTTATAGAAAAATGCTTGGATTTCATCTTACAGTAGCAAAAGCTATACCTTTTCCTTGTATTCTCTGTCTCTTTCAGTTGAGCTTTCTGGAAAGAGTCTATTAATTTTTTAGAAAAGTAGGGGAGAAGGATGAAAGAAAAAAGTAAACCCCACCAACAATGAGATTTTCTAGCAATGTTTCTATCAATATTTACTTAGCTAATTGTCTAGTGTTGACATAAACACGCTGCCCTGGTGTGCTACTGAAACTCTGAAAGTTGCCCCACCAGTTACAAGGAGCTGGTAGGAGCCACAGCTCACAAATTCCTTCTTTAAACCCTAGTATTGAGCCAAGCTTTGTCTTCCCATTGTCTGTCATTTACCACCAGGTAAGGTCAGCATGCTAATGGACCGCCCTGCAGTTCGAGTTGCCGTGGAAACCTCCACAGGTCCGGTGGAACTAGATCTGACCCCCTCAGTGGAGATCCCCACCGCCTGGTCCAAGAAAGCCCGGTGGCCTTCGTGTCTGAGGCGCTGGCCTTCTGCAGAGAGAGTGCAGTGCATCAAGGTATTAGCCTGCAGGGTCTCGGCTCACCAGAGATGCTCTCACCTTAACCAACCACAGCATCACTAACCACCAACCAGCTTCGGAAGGAAAATTGAAATTTCACTAGATCTCCAGAACCTGCAGCGGCACCTGGGAATCTGTGGTAAATGCAGATTCCTGGGCCCTGCTCTGGCCCTAGGGAATGAGACTCGGTGGGCAGGGCCCAGCAATCTGTGTTCTCACAGGCCCTCCAGGTGATTCTGGGGCAGGAGAACCACTGCCCAAGAGAAAGTGGACACAGCCTCCCCAGTTAATTGCCTGTGTGCAAGGGGCTCCCCTGAGGCTCCCTCCGTGTCCCCACGTGGGATGTGCTGCTCGCCCAGTGGCAGGTCCCCCCTCCTAGTGGACTGCTTTGGAGAAGGCTTTCTCCTCAACCAGCATCATCCTTCTCGTTTCCCTCTGTTTTTCTCTTCCCGCAGTCATTTGGGTTTAGCTTGTTGGCCTGTTCAAACTATCACTGGCAGCTGAGCTTCTTGCGGGCTGAACGGGTGCTGCTGGAGCAGCTGGATGAGGACGGGGGCTGCCGCAGGAAGTGTCTTCAGGCCATGAGGCAGATGAAGGAGGACGTCTGGTGTCCAGGGAAAAGACCTGTGATCACATCCTACCACCTTCAGGTGGGTGTGCCGCCCCGGCCTAGAGGGCCCCGGCGGCTGGGGCTGGGTAGGTCCCTCTGCGGCCTCTGCAGGGTCACCAGAGCCACTCACAACAGGGGTGTGTGTGATGAGTAGGAGGGGGCCTAGTGTCCATATTTGTCATCTCACAAATTCGTACTCCTTATGGAGATATACAGCTCCAGCCGCGTGCATGTCCACAGCATCCCTGCCCAGGGTCCCTGTCCTCCACCTCCTTTCTTCCCTCTCCCAGTTTCCCTCTTCCCTTTCTTCCTTTCTGTCTTGCCTTCTCTCCCTTTCCCTCTCCCCTCCTTTTATTTCACTCAACAAACCAACACAAGCACCCACTATGTGCCAGAAACCTGGCTGAGGTTCAGAAATGAATGACAGCATGCAGTCTCTGCCCCTGAGAAATCTACAGTCTGGTGAAATCTTGGGAGTTCCTCAAACCTGAGATGGATTCACATTTTCCCTCATGTTATGACTCATTCAGTCCCCATTCTAGCCCAAGTGCAGCCACTCATGCGCACACACATACACACTCACACACGCGCTCTGTGCAGAGGAGAAAACCAGGAAATGTTGGGGGACCTGACAAACCTGGCAGCAAACCTGAACTTCTGGGTTGCAAATCACCAGGCAAGGACTTACCATTAGACAGCCATAAATGCATTCACTCAGCAAATGTTTATTGAGATCCCTGTGGGCCAGTGCCTTGCCCCCGCACCTGCTGTGTGCTCTACACCTGGCGGTACAAGGTGAACAAACGCAGATGTGGTTCCTGCTCTCATGGAGCTTGTGGTCCAGCAGGGGAGACAGACGTCGGTCAATCAGTCTGCAGGTGTGCATGGAATCGTGCCACGTCGGGGAATGCTGGGGTGGAGAGGAGCGTTGCTCTAGGAAGGCTCAGGGTAGCAGAACCTGACCTGGACCGGGGCATCAGGGGGTCCCCCCTGGGGAGATGGCCTTTGATCACACTCTCAGCTCCTTTCTCAAATTTCTGACCACCCATGGTGAACTGGATGCTCGGGTAATACTGCATGCAGCACACTGTGGTGGGGGGAGGTATCAGACTCTCAGTAGCCCCAGCCCAGCTAGTATATCCATCCTGGAGCTTCAGCCCTTCTCCCCGACCTTCTACACAGATGAGCACAGGTCCCTGGGGTGTGCGGTGCCTTCCTTGCATGCTCCTACCTGGGCCTCGTCTCATCCAGTAGACAACCATTTCCCAGCCCTGTGTTACTCTTTCAGGCCTAACACAAGCTATTTAAGGGCAACTCATACCGATACCTTGGTATCTCTCCCAGTGCTTTGTATGTAGTAGTTGCTCAGTAAATATTTGCTGATCATCTGAATGAATGACTTCACATTTTACTCCACTTTCCCCCCCAGCAAAATTGTTCATCTTTGTTTTGCTTTCTTATCTTTTCTGATAACCTGTTCTCCCTGACCTGCCCAAGAATCTGTTAACATCTCATTTGCACATACTGGGGCCTTTCTCTCCAGTTTCAACATTCTTAAAGTGTCCCCAAACATGTCCCCCTAAAAACACACACCTGTTCTCCTGGATCGAGGACACGTACTTTCTGAAGCTAGTCTAATTCATTTCAGGGATTTAGCTTCTTTCTTACTTGCCTTACCACTGGCCACACTAGGAAAAGTCAGAGCTGAGAAGGAAACTCCAGGCGGTCTCATATCAAATCTCATATTCTTAACTAACCACTGACTTCGCTGCTCCACAATTAGGATGGATGAAAACATTTTAAGTACCGTGAGTATTTTAGAAAGATTGAATAGGGCCACCACGGGCCTCCCAGCCCTTGACTGCTCTCAAAACTGCATTCCATCCAGGATTTACTTGTATTCCAGTGGCTTCTAAATCACCTAGAGGATTCAGGGCAATTCCTTAAAGGCCCCCTGTTTTAGTCTTCCCTAACCCACCTACACGGCATAATAAAGTTGTGCATTCTCAAGAACGAGCAGTTAAAAGGGGGTTATTTGTTGAGAAACCGAAACAGTGCTGACTGCCTTTTCCCCTCGTCTTCCACCCTTGTCCAAGGGTAGAATTCTCTCACATGGAGGCATCGGGATGGATGTGGCTGCTGGTGATGCAGTATGAGATACCATCCTGGATGATGGCTTGAGTGTGCAGGATCCTTGCCAAGACTTTAGTCTGGGGAAAGTGGAAGACACCGGGTTGCAAAACAGCATCAGGAAGGATGTGCCAATCATGGGCACCTCCTAGAAGGTCTTTACCTCCTCCCCAAAGAGGCTTCTCCCCCATAGCAATTTCATGTGAAGAAAGAGCTTATCTTTCATTGGCTTATTTATTCCTAAACCTGCTCAAAGGCACAGAGGCTTGCTTATAATAGGCTTAACTGCTTCTGTTTGCTTAGGGAGATAAAAGCTTAACTACAAGAGGAATTAAAACATGTTTTTTATTAGGTTATCTTGACTAGCATGAAATTATCTCCAACTCATTTACTCAAAACAATGTACTCCAAATGAAAACACATTCAGTGTCTTGCTGTGAACCTAAAACTGCTCTTCTACTTTTTAGGAAAGTCTATATTTTCAAAATACTCAACGTCTAAACCCAAACATTAATTATTTCACTCAGTCAATAAATGTCAATTGACTGCCTCCCGTGGGCCAGTCCCCCTGCTGAATGTAGTAACATCAGTGTGAATACAAATAGGTCTAGTCCTCTGCTCACATAGAGTTTGCCATCTAGTAGGGAATCACCTAAACATGTAGGAAAACGACCACCACTGTCATCATTGCTGCATATGAGAAGTATGGGATGAAGAGAGTGCTTAATGGGTGTCATAGGGAAGTTTGATCTGATGGATGAGTTTCCTGGACAAGCTGGGGAAGGAAGTACGCTCCATGCGGAAGAAGTGGGTTGTGAAAGGCCCTGTGATAGAAGAGAGCATGAAACGAGGCCAGTGTGGCTAGAAGGAAAGAGCGAGGGAGAACACAGGGCGAGATGAGGCTGGAAAGGAAGGGAGGGACCAAACCTTGTCAACTAAACCATGCTAAGGATGGTATTTTTTAATTAACAAACAATGGGAAGACTTTGAAGTATTTTAGACAAGAAGAAACATAGACCGATTTATATTTCAAAGAGATCACGTTGGCTGCAGTGTGGATGACGACAGATAGGATGGTGACAAGAAGAGGTGCAGGCTGTGGCAGAGGTCCGGGCGAGACACGGTGGGAGAGGGTGATTGTATTGGGTGGATTGAAAAATACGCAGGCAGCAGGATTGGCAGGACTTGATTGGAGGTGGTGAGGGAGGGGAATGACTCCTAGGTTTGCGTCTTGCGTAACAGGCTGGATAAACAACCCTGGAAGCACATGAGGTATGTGGGGGAGGGCCAGGAGTTCAGTTTGGACATATGGACTGAGATAACTTTCAGATGGCCAAGAGATACCAGGTAAGGAGGTCAGAGGAGAAGTGTGAACTGGAGAAAAGAAATAGCAAGTTATTTATATTTAGTGGGAGAAGAGGGCCTGGAACGGAGCCCCCAAAACTCCAGCATTAGGGCAGGTGGAGGGTTAGCACTCCAAGGCGTAGCTGCACTGCTCAGAGAAACCCACTTGGAAGCCAAGTGAAGGATGGCTCAAGAGTGAGGGTATGCATGAGAGAACCAGATTCCACTGAAAGGTCAGGTAGGGTGAGAGCTGGAAAGAGCCTGCTGGATTTAGCAAACATGGGGATCACTGGACCTTAAGGAGAGCAGCCTTTGAGGACTGATAGCAGAAGAATCCATATTGGAGTGGGTTAAGGCAGGACATCAGAGGAGAGGAAATGACAAATTATTAAGATGATTCTCTGCAGAAACCTGGATTTGCAGAGAGGTGAGAGGGCAGGAGGGAGATGTGGCACCTGGGGAGCAGGAGCGCTTTGATAGATTTAAAAAGCCAATGAGGAAGAAGAAACTCAATCATTTACAGTTGCTGGAAGGGGAGATCCCAGCCCTGCAGAGGGATTTTCCCAGGCTAGGGGAATGCGGAGAGGAAGATACCAAATGAAGGAACGATGGCTGGTTTGCACGCACGAGGCATTTTCCCTGTAAAGGAGGCAAAGTCATCTGCCAGGTGTGGGGAGTCGTGAATTTTAGGAGAGTGGTGATCATTGGAAATGCCAGTGGAGAGAGAATAAATTACCAAAGAGGCATAGGAGACCAGCAGGAGGAGGCTGAGAGCCCGTCCAAGGCTGGGGATCATAAATCCACGGCAGACCCAGCCTGCCCCTGGGGCTCCCGTCTCCTCCTTCCAAGGCCACGTGGGCTCAGGAACGTTCCTGAAGACACTCTCCTCAATAGACCGGGACGATGTCTGACACCGCCTCTTCCTTCCACAGACAGTGCTCTTCTGGACTTGTGAGAAGTATCCCCACCCAAAGGACTGGCGGGTCTTCAGCAGAGCGTTCCTGCGCCTGGTAAGGAAGCTGCACAAGTGCGTGAGCCAGCACTTTCTGAAACACTACTTCGTGCGGAAGAGCAACCTCCTGCGGTACGCCAATTCAGGCGAGCTGGGGGCCCTGGCCCAGAAGCTGGCCTTCTTCCTGCAGAACCCCCAGATCAGCCTGCCCTGATGCTGCCCTGCGTGGGACGCTCTTGGACATTTCATTCAAGCTTGACCTCACTCTCTGTGGATCGTTCCTCAGTCAGAGGCCGGGATCCTGCCCAGGAGAGAAGCAACGGACGGCAGAGGAAAATTCCATCAACCCAGCAGCACTTCAGGGGGGAAAACCTGTGCCCCAAGATGTCTGGTCCAGGCCTCCCTGCAGCCAAGCAAGCATTTCTGCCCCCACTAGCTACCTCTTTGGGAGACGGCTCTCATCAAGCTTCCCCGAGCCATAGTTTCCGAACCGAAGACAGTTCTGAATTTATTTTCCCTTGCTCAGGCTCTGGTTGTCTGTCAGGGAAGATGTAGAGAGAACCCCCGGAAGCTCAGGCATCAGCCTGCTGCCCATGAGTGGTTCTCCAGCCCACTGACCACGGGCTCATTATTTTTCCATTTGTAAAATGGGACTGTTCATATGCCTCCCTCAGAGCAGGGCTGCGAGCCTACGGACTGTGCTGCTGCCCTTTCAAGGGGAAGGTGCTGGATCAACACAAAGTGTTACTCGTTGGTTCAGTGGCTGGTGTTTGCATTCAGGATCAGTATCTACACCACCGATTAAATGATGACGTCTGATGGGTTAGCATGCCCGTGTGCCCTCCAGTTCTCCTAAACTGTGGCTCTGCCTGCTTCCCTGGTGTTCTCTAAGAAGGGAGGAGTGGTTTTGATGACTAGTGCAGTCAAAGATGAGAGTACAGCAACCCCAGTGACTGCCCTTCCTTGCTTCCCATGCCGTGGGTCAGGGATGAGACATCCTTCTATTTATGGAATGAACTCGGTACTGTGATCTGCATGGAATGACTTTGGTGTCACTCACCTCTCGGTTCCTTCCTTTGCTCACTTAGCGGTTCACTTCCTCATTCATTGATAAATATATATGCATTAGGTACTGGGGATGCAGCAAGAGCAAGATGGGCAGGGACTACCTGATGCAGATGACGCCTAATGGTAAAGACAGGAAATGAACAACAGATAAACACATTTGATTATTACAAATTGTAGCAAGTGGCCTGAAGAAAAGAAACAATATGGAAATAGAGCCACAGAGAGATCCTTGAAGGATGAAAATGCCAACAGCTGAAAGGGAAGAAAAGGGGGCCAAGGGCAGACTTAGAGGGGCTGGCATGAGCCAGATCACTCGGCCTTGTAAACCTGGTAAGGAATTTGTATTTTACTCTAAAATCAGATGTGTGATGTTTGACCTCTCCAGAAGCAGAAGGGTATCATGATTTGATTTGCATTTTAAATGCCTATTCTGGCAACTGTGTAAAGGAGGTCTGGGGACCCACACGAGGAAGGGGACACTGAAGGCCCTTGAGCCCACTCATTTGAATTTCACCGAGGTCCTCAAGGCCACACATCCTGTGACACACACACACCAGGAATTCCAGGAGTTCTCGGGAGAGCCGTAGTTTCTTCTGGCACTTAGTTACGCTTCGCAATTCAAGGGAATCCTTTATTACTTAGAACATTTTCCCCAGATAAATAATTTCTAGAAGCAAGAACTGCTGATTCTTTTTAAAATAAAAGTCACATATGAAAATGAAAACAATTATTTTTACAAAAATACTGTAACCAAGTGGTGGGGTCCTTGGACCATCACATAGGAAATCATGGTTTTAAAATGTTGAACAAACTCACAATCAGTCTATAGTTTTTGAAAACATGAAAGTATGAACAAACCAATATTTTATTAAGTCATCAAAACCTGCATTCAAATTCTCATATTCTTGGATCCTGAGAAACATTTTCGAGAAGGTGGCAGATATATATTTTTTAATGATGAAAACAACTGACACAAGTTTTAAAACAGCTGCACAGTCACGGAATGCCAAGTGAAAGTTGACTGTACCATTGATTTGAAATGTATGGGAAGGAGTGGGACTGACATACTCCACAGTCTGATTCCAGTAGATGCTTCCCACCTTTCCCTATGGGTTTGTAGTTTTTGAATGAAGTAGGGCTGTCTGCACATTCCTGGGTGTTCCTAACTGCTGGCCAGCAGAGGGCAGTGGGGGACTGCTTATGAAAAGAGCCAGGTTCCCACCCATGCACCGCAGAGCCCAGCAGGTGTCGCCCTCCTCAGCTCATAATTTACACCGGGCTTCTCCAAAAAGGGAACCAGGGACTGAGGACTTCAGTGGATGCAGAGTTGTTGGCCTTTACTGCCGTTTTGGTCAAAAACTATAGTCTTTTTGATTAAAGCTCAGATTTAAAAAGGGAGTGTATGAGAGGACAGTTCATCTGTTCTGTTTCCTGGGACAGATTGCACAGCTCTGAAAGTCTAATAATATAATAGTACTCCTTTATTCGGAAGCTTTTTTTCTTTAATTCTCCAAAATCCTTTTTTCATGCATCTCCACTCTTCTCGGCCCCAGACTGTTTTTCAGTGGAATCGTTGGCATTCAGAGACTGCAACTGATCTGCTTGCATTCGCATCCCAGCTCTTACACTGTACCTGCATGCCCTTGGCAAGTTGTTCAACCTCCCTAAATCTCCATTTCTTTATGGGCATTGTTATGGGCTGGATTGTGGCCCCCAGCCTCCAAATTCACATGTTGAAGCCCTAACTTCCAGTACCTCAGAATGTGACTGTATTTAGAGCTAAGGCCTTTAAAGAGGTGATTAAGTTAAAATGAGGCCGTTAGGGTTTGGGCCCTAATCCAATAGGACTGATGTTCTTAGAAGAAGAGGTAGAGAGTCACCATGGGCAAGGGTGCAAAGGAAAAAGGCCATCTGCAAACTGAGCAGAGGCCTCAGGAGAAACCAGCAAGGCTAGTACCTTGATCGTGGGCTTGCAGCCTCCAGAACTGTGAGAAAATAATTTTCTGTCGTTTAAGCCATGCTGTTTAAGTCTGTGGTATATTGTTATGGCGACCCTGGGAAATGAATACATCATAAGAGAATATATACCTCACTACTTTGATGGGGGGAATAAACAGAGCAATGGATGTACAAAACTCTTCGTTTAGACGTGGCATGGAGTAACTGTGGAATAAATGTGTAGCATTTTAGATGCCTACTCCTCATGTCCGTTTGTCCATTTGATAACTACCACCACCCCACAGATAAATTCTTCACAAAGAAATTAGAAACCATCACAAGGAAAACATGCCCAAAATACACCACATATTCCATAAACCCATCTTTTCCTTTGTCACTCTTGTTGCAATAGAGGAATATCTCTCCTGATTTCTCCATGTGTGATGGGCTGGCCCCCCCAGCTTCTCAGGGCCGTCTTCCCTGTAGCATCCTCCACACCCTACCCCAACCACCACCTGCCTCTCTTCCCCCTTTTCTATCCAGCTTCCCGAATTATTATACATGTGTCTCCACTTCCTTACCTCTTCACACTTTTCTAATTGTAAAAAATATCATACATGCGAGAGTCTAAACTGTTTCAAGAATTATAGTAAAACAAATACCAATATACTCACTGTCTAGGTGAAAAAAATAACATTTTGCCAATACTTTAGAATTCTCCTAGGTGACCCTTCTGTTCCTTAGCCCCCTCTCTCCCTGAACATAGGTAATTGTGATCCCAAATTTTAGGTTAGTCATTCTGCTGCTTTTCTTTCATTCTACCACCTATCATATTTCATTGAACCTAAGCCCCCAACAATTGTGAGATGCATTATTATTTCATGTCTAAGAAAGAAAAAGTGCTGCTAAGGGTAATTACAAAACACCACTGATTATAAGATGCATCCTAATTTTAGAGATTAAAAGGTGAAAAAGTAAATTTTAGAATCAACAAAATGTGACCTGCGGGACTTCCCTGGTGGCGCAGTGGTTAAGAATCCGCCTGCCAATGCAGGGGACACGGGTTGGAGCCCTGGTCCGGGAAGATCCCGCATGCCGCGGAGCAACTAAGCCCGTGTGCCACAACTACTGAGCCTGCACTCTAGAGCCCATGAGCCACAACTACTGAAGCCCGCATGCCACAACTACTGAGCCCACATGCCACAACTACTGAAGCCCGTGCCCCTAGAACCCGTGCTCTGCAACAAGAGAAGCCACCACAATGAGAAGCCCACGCACCACAACAAAGAGTAGACCCCGCTCACTGCAACTTGAGAAAAGCCCATGCGCAGCAACAAAGACCCAAACGCAGCCAAAAATAAATAAATTTATTAAAAGAAAATAAAAGAAATACTGTTCTTGATAAAGATGCAGTCAGAAATCATTTTTTAAAAAATGTGACCTGCGTACATCCCAATTGTCTTTTTAGTTTTGCCTGTTTTTAAGCTTTATGTATATGGAACCATCCTGAACGAAGTGGTCTGATTTGCTTCTTATGTCCACAGTACACCTTTGAGACTCTCCCATGGGGGTGCATGTGGAGTGGTGTGTTCCTTTTAGCTGCTGTATAATATTCCTCTGTAAGATTATGCCACTTTATATATTTATGTTACTGCAATTAGGCATTTGGGTTGTTTATAGTTTCAGTGATTTGAACTGTCTTTATGCACAGTTTTATATATGTCTTCTGATGCTCTCAAGTCTTTTAAGGGTACATACATAGGAGTGAATTTTCAGGTTCAAGGAATAAATGTGTGTTTAAGTTTATGAGGTAATGTCAACATATTTTCTGAAGTGATAACACTGATCTAAATTCTTTGTTTTAACATAGGTGAATTTTCAGTGACTTTCTCCATTATAATGGAGCACATTTTGTGTCTTGTTTAAGAAATTTTTCCCATTCATTTTTTTTAAGGTCATGGAGATATGCTCCTATATTGTTCTCTAAAATTTTATAGTTGTGCCTTTCACCAGGTTTAGGAAGTGCCCTCTATTTTTTCTGTTCTATTATATTTCATGCATAAATTATTCTTGAAAGTTTGGTAAAACTCACCTAAGATGCCAACTGGGCCTTCTGTTTTCTTTGTCAGAAGACTTTAAACTATTTATTTTCTTTTAGGGATAAAGGATATTCAGGTTTTCTAGTTCTTCTTGAGCAAGTGTTATCAATTTGTATTTTATTAGAAATTTACCCATTTTATCTAAGTTTTCAAATTTACTGACAAACTTGTTCATAATATTTTGTTATCTATTTAAACTCTGATGCATCTGTACACATCTTTCTTGATAATCTGTTAGAGACTTATCAAAGAATCAGTTGTGAGTTTTGTTGATCTTATCCATTGTATACTTGTTTTCTGTTTCATTCATTTCTGCTCATATCTTTCTTTCCCTCTACTTTCCTCAGGTTTATTCTGATGTTCTTTCTATAACTTCTTAAATTAATGCTTAGCTCAGAAATCCTCAGTTTTTCTTCTTTTCTAACTATATAGATCTCCTCTTCATACCACTTTAGTGGAATTTAACAACTTTTGGTATATTGTGTTTTCATCTTTTTTCAGTTCTATTTATTTTCTAATGTCAGCCATGATTTCCTCTTTGAATTATGAGGTGCTTAGAAGTTTTTAAAAAGTATTATTTTCAAATTCATTGTGTTTCCTAATTATGTTTTTGTTACTGATTTCTAACTAAATTGAATTATAGTCAGAGAAAGTCTGAAAGGCCTCAATCCTCTGATACCCCTCGAGGTCAGCTTTTTAGCCTAGCATTTCTTCCTTATTTTATGTCATACAAAGAAAGGATGAAAGTTTAGATAAATGTTCAAGAAATGTCAGTTAGATCATGCACTGCTCAAATTTTCCATGTATCACAAATTGCCTTTTGGCTGCATTTTCCAACATTTACTGAGAGAGTGTTTTTTTTTGGCTGCGTTGGGTCTTCGTTGCTGCATGCGGGCTTTCTCTAGTTGCGGCGAGCAGGGGCTACTCTTCGTTGTGGTGCGTGGGCTTCTCATTGTGGTGGCTTCTCTTGTTGCAGAGCATGGGCTCTAGGCCCACAGGCTTCAGTAGTTGTGGCACGCGGGCTCAGTCGCTGTGGCTCGTGGACTCTAGAGCACAAGCTCAGTAGTTGTGGCACATGGGCTTAGTTGCTCCGCGGCATGTGGGATCTTCCCGAACCAGGAATCGAACCCATGTCCCCTGCATTAGCAGGTGGATTCTTAACTACGGCGCCACCAGGGAAGTCCTGAGAGAGTTATTTTTAAATCTTCCATTGAGTGTGGATTTTTCAATTTCTCCTTATCATTCTGTCAAACTTTTACTTAACACACTTTGAGATCATATTATTAGGGACATACAGATTTAGAATTTTTACGTCTTCCCAGTTAAAGATTCTGTCACTATAAAGTGACCTTTTTTAAACTATTGTAAATGTTTTGCCTAAACATTGATTTTGTCTGGTCTTAATATAGGGACACCACTTTATTTTGCGTCCCTGTCGCCTCTTATATCTTTTACCATCCTTTAACTGTTAACCTATTTGTGTCTCTGTGTAGTTGATAACTGTCTCTTGTAAATGGTGGATTTTCTAAAAAATCCCATCTGACAGTTGAGATCTGCAACTCTAATGCTTAGTCCGTGTGAGTCTCTTCCGGTGAATAATGTATTTGGATTCATTTGTCTCTTGTTATTTA
Organism: Monodon monoceros; assembly: GCF_005190385.1. Classification (NCBI taxonomy): domain Eukaryota; kingdom Metazoa; phylum Chordata; class Mammalia; order Artiodactyla; family Monodontidae; genus Monodon; species Monodon monoceros. The sequence continues at coordinate 79,329,919 of NW_021703774.1, read as the reverse complement.
CTTTCTACTTGACCCATGTCTTCCTCTGCCTCCCACCTCACCTTCTTGCCTTTTAAAACCTTGAATTTTTTTCTTTTTCTTTTTTTCATTCCTTTTCCCCCCTTACTAGTTTGGAAGGCTCGTATCCTATCTCTGTCCTTTTAATGGTTACAAAGCCTATCCATATAGACTAAACTTTAGAGTCAAAATTTAGCCAACACTTTTACTCTCTTCTTTAACAAGGAACCTAGAAGGTGTGGCTCCTGCCATTCCCCGTTCCATGGCACCTGCTGCTGTGAGCCAGGATTTTGGTTCTCGCCTGTTGGCCATCCCCCCTGCTGCCACATACACACACATATGTAAAACAGAAATTTTATTTTTATTTTATAAATGTATTATAATATACTATTATCTATTCATATTATAAATCTTATAATATGTATAAAATATTATAAATTAATATTTAAATATTATTTTAAAAATATAACTTTATATACAGTATAAAATAATATTATACTATCATTTTATAAATAATACAAATAATCATTATTATTTTCTTATTTTACTCACATATTTGCCACTCTCTATACTCACCACTCCTTGAATCTCAAACTTCCTATTAGGGATCATTTTCCTTCTGCCTGGACTGTATGCTCTGACATGACCTATAGTGAGAGTCCACAAGAGTAAGCTCTCTGTTTTTATTTGTCTGAAATTGTCCGTATTCACCTTAATTCTTGACAGAGAGTTTCTCTGAGTGTTTTGTTTTAGGTTCACACAATTTTTCTCAGCACACTGAAGGTATTTTCCACTCTCTTCTGGCTTCAGTGTTGCTCTTGACAAGTCAATCACTAGACTATTTGGTGTTTCTTTGTGGGGTGTCTGCTTTTTCTCTCTGGCTGCTTTTAATTTCTTCTCCTCCCCCTCCCCCATCTCTTCCCCCCTCCTCCTCCTTCTCCTTCTTCTTCTTTTCTCTCTCTCTCTCTTCCCTTCCCTCCCACCTCCCATCTTTCTTTTTCTTTGGATTTGTTAGGCTTCCTGAGTCTGAGGAATTATTTCCAGTATTTCTGAAAAATTATCAGCATTTAATGCTAAATGTTGCCTCCTTCCCATTCTCTCTATATTCCATTCTAGAGGGAAATCCAATTTACATGTATTGTAGACTCTATCATTCCACTCTCTATACTTTTATCTTCTCTTTTATAATTTGCATCTTTTTATCACTCAAAACTGCATTCTCAATAATTTCTTTGGATCTATCTTCTAGTTGACTAATTCTTTCTTCAGCTGCATCTAGGCTAATGTTTAATCCATCCACTGAGTCTTAAATTTTTAATGTTACAGTTCTTATTTTCAGTTCTCATTTGGGCCTATTCCTCAAGCCTGCCTGTTCACTCTTTAAAATCTCTTATTCCTGCTCATGTTTTTAAGTTCTCTTCTAATTTGTTTAAACATACTAAACATAATTGTCTTATATTCCATATCTGAAATCTTTGACTGGTTGTTTTGCTGTCCGTTTGTTTATTTGTTTGTTTTTACTGATTACCGGTCATAGAGCTTGTTTCCTTGTGTGTTTTGTAAATATTTAAGGTGAACTGTTCATTTTCTCTTAAGACTTTACCTGTGAGAATTGTTTGAGGTCTGGATTGAAGTTGTTTGCGGTACCTGGAAAGGATTTTCTTTTTAATTCTGCCAGTTATCTGAGAGCGCTACCAACCCAAGGCCATTTAAATTAAATTTAAATGCTTGAGATTTTTCAGGCCAACAGACAGATAAATTCAGACAGAAAATATTTGAGGCTAGCTCATGGCTGCGAATCCTGGGAGGATTCTTTTCCCTCCACCCAGTGCCAAGGTCAAGGCAAGCTAGTTGCCTTCTTCACGGCACATTTATTCCTTATTCACCGTTATTCTGAGGATACAGCCTTTTGAGCTCCAGATTTATGCAGGAAAATACTATCAGGCTTCCCACCTGGGGCAGGCCCTAGATGATCTCATTTGTCCCCTAGACTTGCACAGTTGCCAATGAAAGGTCCAGATCTCTACGGGTCAGCAACCCTCAGGGTAAAAGCGAGCTTCGTTCACTCACCTGCCAGGGTTCCTAGTTCTGCTTCATTTCCGAAGTCTATGGATTTATTACTTTCATTCTATCTCAGGGAGAAGTTTATAAAGGTTTTAAAAAATATATGTAACCCAGCATTTTAGCTCTTTCAGGTGGAGGGGAGTCATCCAGAATACCTAGTCTGCTATACTACTGGCTACTTAGCACGACCCAAGGCAGCTGGAAACTTCAAACATCAACTCAAATGTCACTTCTGCCCAACCCTGCATGCCAAATTGAATGCCACTTCTCCATTCCCATCTTGCACAACCTCTGGGGAGCATTCAGCACAGCCCACCTCTCCTTGCACCACTCTTCTCTGGGTTCCTGTGACGCCCCTCTCTCTCCTCTCCCTCTGCTCCTTCCTAGTCTCCTTTCTGACTCCTCCTCTGCCCACCCCTAAATGTTGTCAGCCCTCTCTTGAGGGCTCAGTCCTGAGCTCTCTTCTCTTCAGACTCTGCACATTCAGTCTGGGCAACTTGACTCACTCCTGTAGCTCCAGATACCATCTATCATCCCAGGATGTCCAAGTGCATAGCTCTAGCCAAACCTTCCTTGTGAATTCCAGATAATTCCTACAGACCGCCTCCACCTGACGTTTCACAGGCTGTTCCAACCTAACGTGTTGCCCCCACCCCCAAAGGTGAGCACCCTGACTTGGCTCAGGCAGAATCACGTAATTCTTATAGAAAACTCCTCAAGGGGATACTCTACTCTTCTGTGTCAGTCCTCAGCTCACAATCCTCCAGTCACTTCCCATCTCACTCACATGAAAATCCAAAGGTCCTGGATGATCTGGAGCCCCTGCCTCTATAAATCTATCTCCTCCTCCTTTTCCCCTTTCTCACACTCATCTCCAGTCACACTGCTGCCTTCCTTGTTCTTCCTGGAACACTCTAAATGTGACTTCACCTTAGGATTTTTGTACTTGCTGTTCCCTCTGTCTGGAGACCTTCCCTAACTTCCTTACATAAAATAGTATCACTGGTCCCCATCCCGTCTTCACCCAAGTCTTGACATGTTCTACCCTCCTTCTCTGCTTTATCACCACCTGGATGCCCTATCTATCTATCTATCTATCTATCTATCTATCATCTATCATCTATCTATCTATCTACCACCAGAGGGAAAGCCCCATAAGGAAGGGACTTTTATCTGTATTTTCAAGGTTGTATCTTTACAACCCTAGGCACATAGTAAGTGCCCCATAAATAATGTGTTGAATGAAAATGTTTGCAAAACTTTTTCAAAAATTAACCATTCAGGTCTCAAGTTTCTTGGACTTTGACATGCATTCAGATTTTTTTTCTTTCCTTAAAAGCAATAGAATCACAAAATGTTCTAGCTTGAAGAGATAGTGGAGGTCTTTACATTTACAGTAAAGGAAACCGAGGTTCAGACAGGTTGAATGACTATTTGGGCTCAAATCACAAACTTTGAGGTAGTTTGTAATTCAAAGGCTAAAGTGCTTTTCCTTTCAAAAGCCCTTGAAACTTCTCAAGTGCAAACCTAAGAAATGTAGGAAATGAAGTGTCACACTAGCCAGTCATACATTTTTGGTGATTCTTTCTCATCTGTGCCCTCTGCTCTGATTCACTCCCCTCACCCTCCACCCTGTTTCCTTTTTCCTGGTTGTTAGGACAACAGCATGGGTGGGAACCCTTGTGGGACACGGAGACTTGCTTCTGTTCTCTCTTTTTATCTCTATCTCTTTCTCTCCCCAAAGAAGAATTAGAAGAGTCCTGTCACTTCTTTTCTCTGAATTCAAAATATATTGGTGGGTTTAAAAGACATGACTATGTGGAAGAATTAAGAAAAATAACCCTAATGACCACAGAGAGATCCTGGGGATCACATGGGCATCCTCTTTATTTTATAGCTGAGAAGGCAGAGGCCAAAAGAGAGGATGGAAAATGATTTGCTCCAATTTATTATGTCCCAAATTGAACTCTCGAGTTCCCCTCTCAACCCTGCCCTCACCTCTGTAAATGGAATCATTTTTCAACTGTTTGCTTCAGCCAGAAACCTAGGAGTCATCCTTGAGCCCTCTTGCCATCACCCATACCCTCAATCCACCAGCAGATCCTTTTGGCTCTACTTTCTAAATATAGTCCAAGTATGACTCCCCACACCCCCCAAGCTGCCCCACTGCCAGGCCACTTTGTCCTCCTCTCCTTTCTAGACTCTGCAGAGTTTTCCTAATTGGTCCCTTACACCCACTCATGCCACCTTACCCCATCCCATAAGGGCCTCCTCCACACAAGAGCCAGAGTGTTCTTTTCCACATGCACATCGAATCATGTGTTTTCCCTGCTCTAATCCTTCCACCAGCTTCCCATCACTCTTAGAAAAAACTTGAAACTCCCCACCATGGCTCACAAGCCCCACACAATCTGCCACTCCCCTCTCTGCCCTCACCCACTACCACTCCCCTTCACTCTGTGCTGGGGACAGGACACTGGCTCTCTCGTTTTGTTTCAAACACACCAAGTGAACACCAAGTTCCTGCCCCAGGGCCTTTATACCTGTCTGCCCCCCTGCTCAGAAATCCCTTGCCAACTCCTCCCTGACCGGTCTAACAATTAGCAACCCATCCCTCTGCGCTTGCCCTGCTTTATTCTCCCCGTAGTGGGTTGGCTGGTCCCCTGTTAGAATGTAAGCTCTGTGCCAACAGAGGTTTAGTTATCTTGCTAACTGCTGTATCTCCTGTGCCCAGAACAATGTTGGTGCATAGCAAGTGCTCGATGCATATTGGTTAAATGGATGAAGGAGTGAATGATTTTGCTCCATGACAGGCATCTGCTTCCTCACAAGGCCTGGACTTGAACCCAGGTCTTCTGACTCTCGGGCCAGGCTCTTTCCCGCACAAAGTAACATTTTGAGGGGTTGAAGAATCACATCTTTAGATTTAGAGAAAGAGGAATTACCTCTGGCTCCAGAAGCCTTTTTCCAGGAAGGGCCTGGTTCCTCTCTCGTTGCAGAGCACAGCAGTGGTGCGGCAAAGCCAGGATGCTCACTCATGCTGCAGACGCGACGGTGGCATCTCAGCCTCCCTCCACCGCCAGTGGGGATACGGGAACATATTTGTTGTAGAGTGTTTGCCAGATACAGCTAGTCAGCCAGCATCCAACACATGTGTTTTGTGACTGTAAGCCACACACACACACACACACACACACACACACACTTTGCATTAAACAAAGGCCCTCAGGCCCTCACCCTCCCTTCCTGCCAAGCGTGGCTACGAATAATAGTGGCAGAAAGTCTCCGAGTCTAGACCATGCGTTTCCGCTCATTCAGCCAGCTTTATTTTTGGCTGTGTGACTTCTTCTGTGAACTTAATATCTTCTGTGCTTGGACGTTGTAACCTGTGACTCTCTGGTCAGGACCTACTCCTTGAACACTGGTGCAAAAGACCAGTGAGAGTGCTCCTGTGAGAGAGAATGTGGTTGTAAATGAACAAAACGCCTGGACAACCTAATGCAGAACCCTTCGTGATCACGTGAAATGTCACTTCCTTCTTCAGGGCACAAAGGGATATTAGGGTATTGCGTCCAGCACCCAGGATATTGCGTGCTCGCTAGGGAGTGCCCCAACGCGTCGTTTGAGACCTGGGAGACCAGCCGAGCAAGCCAGGCTGCCCTGGGAGAGAAAGGCACAGCTGGGGACATTTGCGGGGGATGGGGGTGGTGGCAGGGGTCAAAGGGAGCTGAGCTCTGGCTCTTGCCCTGCGCTTATCCCCATCGCCACAGCCCCTCAGGCGGGGCCCCTCCTCTCCTCTTGCGCTTTCTTCTCTCCTGCCTCCTTCCGGGATGTTTGCCCACACGGTGAGATGCGAGGGGCATCAAGAATGCTCCCTGCCCTTGACTGTGGCCAGGGGCTACCATTAGTGACTGGTGCCCTTGGTACCCAGGACTTGGCTCTTGAAGGAGTAAGGAGGAGAAGGAAAGAGGGTGGAAGCGGGCACCCTCGGCTCTGCGCAGGGCGGGCCTGGTAAAACCCTCCGCGGGCTGGGCTGCCGGGGGTGGGGGGCGGGGGACTGGGGACGGGGGGTGGGGTGGGTGATGAAAAGGACGGGATCTGTGGGGCGGGGTGGCCGTGGCGCTGAGGTGCAGGGCAGCAGGGGGCGCCCGCGGCTCCCTCGAGCGGACCCGCCTCCGCAGCTCGGAACCTGGGGAAATTCCGCCAGCCCAGAGCCAGACGGCCGCGGGGACCAGGCCGGGACACTGCGGACCTCGGCGCCGCTCGGCCCTCTCCAGCTGTCGGGAGCTTGCAGCACCCGCTCCCAGCGACCCCACCCGGGCCCTGCATCCACAGCTCACCCAGTGCCCAGCAAGGCTGTTCCGATCCACAGGGCGGGCCGTGCTCCCTGGGCCCCTCTTTGCAGTGGGGAGTGTTTATTGCACGAGGGGAGGCATGGCCCCTCCAGCACAGACCTATCTGTGCCGCTGTAGGTCGCTCGCCCGCCTTCCCTGCAAGGTTGAAGCGGCCGCGGGAGAGGGAAGAAAGTTGCCGCGCTCCTGTGGTCCCCTTTTCCTTAGATAATGCCTGTAGGAAAAGGCGAGGGAAAAGTAGAAGCCCAGAGGCGTCCCGGTAGGAGGGTTGAGGAGAGGGTGAATGTTCCAGGATCGGAAAGGAAAGGACGTCCAACAAGGCATGTGGACACTTCCATTGTGCCGGGCACATTTGCTGAGTGTTTTATGCTTTCTCTCATTCAATCCCCTCAATGGCTCTTTGAGGTAGGTAGGCATCATCAACCCATTTTGCTGATGAGCTGAATGGAGGCTGAGGGAGTAAGAGAAATTCCCCCAAGGTCACCCTGCTGGAGGTGAACAGGGCCATGTTTTGTGCACTTGACCTAATGAATTTCTCACAGTGTAGGTGACAGTAGAGACACGTGGAGCAAAGCAGACTAGGACCTGGGTTCCAAGTGGAAGCCTCTGCCCTTCCTGCTGGCTCTGCAGCCAAACCAGCCTGCAGGAACCAAGGGAGAGGGGCCTGGCAGGAAGGGACCCACACCCTCTGCTCTGGACATAGGACATTCCTCACATGGACAGGGTTCAAGGTCCTCAGGGAAGGGGGGATGGGTGGAGCACATGGCGTGAGGATGGGAGAGGGAGAGAGAGCTGTTCTTACAATTTTGCCCTGGGCTAAAATTTTCTAAACAGCACCTTTGAATGCTATAAAAAATCCTCAAAACTCGCTTTCGCAGGAGTTAATCATTCACTCTCTCCACAGGCCAGATGACCTTTGCCATGTGGTTGGGCTTTTGTTTGCTTTTCTTAAAAATCCTGGAGTTTGTAATTGGACCAATGTCCTTTCAGTGAGGAAGAAAGGAATTTGGGGTTCAGGACAAAGCTTGGTTTTCTTCCTTGCCCTCCATCTCCCAGGAGTTTGGAAACATTTTCTCAGTGAGAGGTTATGAATTCAGGACTCAGAATAAGTTGATCATCTATAGCTGTGGCCCTGGGGGGAGGGGGCAGTGCTATATGTAGGAGACCCTAGGAGACAAAGCATACCAAAAACAAAAAACAAATAAAATCCAAGTCACCACCCATCCTGCACCTGACTCCTTTAGGAGCTTGCTCTTATCTGGGTGGCAGCTACGTTTACCAACAGAGATCATTTCCTTACTACCTACCCTAATCAGCTTTGCACTTAGAGAGATGCAAGCTAGGGACTGTTCTATTTTAACATTTCAATCACCTTAAAGTTCATTGACCTCCTGTAAGAATTCGGTAGGCAGATTGGCTGTGTGACCTTGGGCAAGTCACCCAACCCCTCTAGATCTCAGACTCCCCTTCTGTACAGAGGAGGAGTGAGCTCCAAGGTCCCTTCCAAGGCCAGTGCTCTGCAGCCCGTAATCCTGCAGGCTGCCGTCAAAGGCTCCCCCAGCTCTGTTCCGTTGACTATTTTTGGCTCAGTGATTAGAGGACTTGTCGGCCATACCCATATCTCTAACATTCTGACAGCTGACTGGACATTCTCACTAGACATCCCAGTGGGCCCTCCATCTTCAGATGCCCCAAGCAGACACATCCCTCCCTTCTGCCCCTCTTCTCAGCCTAACTCCTCTGACTTCCCCTTTTCTCTTCCTGGCCCGGGAGCTGGGCACCTCAAAACCATCTTTGCAAACTTGCTGTCCTACAGCCTCCATAATTCCTTCAGTTGCTGAGACCTGAACAGGCTGTCTTATGTGACGTGCCCCTCTTCTGCATAGTCTCACGACTTCTACCCAGTTCAGGCCCTTGTTACCTGTCACAGGAGCTCTCACTACTGCCCTCGCACCCTCAACAGCGCCCCTGCTTTCACTCTCTTTCACTCCACCCATAGGAAGTGTCACTACTGGGTCACCACACTAATCTCCGGCTCTAGCCAGCCTCTCCCCACTACAGACACTTGAATGGTTTCCTGTGGCCAAGTGAACAAACAACCATCTGCCCCCCCCCATGTAGGCCCAACCTAATGCCCCCTTCGCACGCCCCCTTTGCTTCAGCCAAACTTCGCGTCCCTCACCCAGCCTCCTGTTCATCGTCCCCACGCTCTCCCTGTTCTGTCTGGAACACGGACAACTCCCGTACCTGCCTATAAAAACGACCTCTTCATCAAGGCCCAGTGCAAATGCTATGTTTTCCTTGAAACTTTCTAGGAGGCCCCCATGAAGGATCAATTTCTCCTGGATTCATTCAGTCAGCAAGTATTTACTGAGGATCAACTGTGCCCCAAGTTCTGTTCTGGGCACTGAGAATTTGGGGGGCGAATGAGGTAGGTGAGCTTCTGCTCCCAGGGAGCTTACTGTTGAGGGTGACAGAACACACACAAGCAAACAGACAAGAGAATGATCGATTCTACTGAGTACGGCGGGGGAACTCTTGGAGTCACCGGCCCTTATTACAGTCTACTTGCAACGTGCTTGGTTGTCATCAAACACTACCTGGTAAACCCTCTGAAGGAGGGATCTGAGTCTCACTTCTCTTTGGAACTTCCAGGATGCCAACATCATCCCTTCTGTGTAGTGGCCCCTCAGTGTGTGTTTGTGAAAGGAAGGAAGGAAGGACAGGAAGAGAGGAAGGGAGGAGAGAAGACAGGGATTTGGAAAACATTTAACAAAGACGCCTAGCCAGCAGTGGAGCTGTATTTGTTAAATTCACAGTACGTTCTTATCTTGCCTTTGTCATCTTTGCAATCCCTGGAGATGGCTTTCGCTGAGAGAACCTCACTCCAGGTAGGAGAGGCGACATAGGGCAGGGCAAGTGTGCTGTACAAACCCAGGATTTCGTCCCTGCCTCACCACGTGACTCTGGAGAGTTTCGAGCAAGTTCCTTAATCCCGCGGACCCTTAGCTTCCTCAAAAGGGGATCATAAAACCTGCCTCACAGAAATGGAAAATCAAATAAGGCAGCATGTGAGAAATTGCTTCTTAAACTAAAGTACCCCATAATCTTGAAATCAATTCAGGATTATTCTAGGGCCTTGTACTGGCTTTCTTTGCAGAACACTAAGGCAGGCTATCTGCCCCCCAAAGAAGAAAGCTTCTGGATATAGGGATATTTAAAAATATTATTTCTAAATCTACCTTTTTTTTTTTTTTTTCCGACCCCACCTTGCGGGATCAACTTAGTTCCCCAGTCAGAGATTGAACCCAGGCCCTCGGCAGTAAAAGCGCAGGGTCCTAACCACTGAGCGCCAGGCAATCCCCTAAATCTACCATTCTTGATTCTTAAGGAAGAAAGAGTCCTGGGTTCCCAGGATAACCTCAGGCTGCCTGAGAAGCAATTGGGTTCTCTCTTACTCGTCCTTAAAATATGTCCTCCTAGGGTTGTGCCTCCTCCAGCCATTAGGATTTGTTGCTTCAAGCACGGGAGCCACACAATTGGCTTCCCTAAAAAGCATGTCCCTGTGCCTCATGCTCCCAGAAAAACAAGGTGAAGTCATCTCTTGCCCTTTGCTGTGATTTGCTAGTGCTGGTATATGAAATATGGCTCGCCCGTACCCTCTGCTCGCAAAGCACAGGTTACAAAGACCCTGCAAACTTCTCCCTTAGCCTACTGCTCCCTTCCAACATAGCCTCAGACTCAGTTTTACATCTTCTGTGCCTTCCAGAATGCTCTTATCCCTGCAGCCCCCACGCCAGACTTAACTCCCGTGAGGTTGGAATGGTAGGGAATGACTCAGCCTTGCGATGCTGCAGGCAGAATCAAGCCTGATGTACTGTGTCACTCCAGCAAGATGTGATTTCAATAGGGTGACCACTGGTAAATAAACCGGCCCCTTGCTTGTCCAGAGTTTCCTGATGGGCTCTAGCATTTTGGCAAAATTTCCTGCAGAGCCTTGAGCTGTGATTCCATTTTAAAATTAAGTCCTTTGAAAATGGCTTTTGGCCAGTAAGATCTACTTCTCTGATGAAGAAGGGATATATGCAATTACTTGTATCAAATATCTCTCTTGATATTTGATAAATACTAATTGAATTGAAAGAAGGGGAGAGATATACAAAAAAAAAAAATACAATCGCTCGTTAGCACGCTTCTTATTGGTGTGTTTCTGGCACATAACCCACTCCTCTCGGACCACCTCAATCAACAGGACCCCAGGGGGTGTGCCTCCGCAGGTCCTGCTCTCTCCTCTGCCCTTAACTCACATGCTTTTTGAGGAGGGTGGGGGTGAGGAGTAGAGGGAGGATCTCTAAGAGAAGGGGTTTAATGAAGTTGCAGGGAATTAGAGAAAATATTGATAGGATGGAATACCGTGGCAATCTTCATTCTTGCTCCTCCACTCACACCTCCCGCTGCTTCCTTGGAACATGGTAGAATACCTTACCCTCACTGTAGGAAAGAAAATCATAAGATGAAAAGACACCGCATGGAGAGCAGGCATTTAAAGAGTGGAAGGCTTCTCTGTTGCAGGTGCACTGAACTCTCAGGGGGATGGAGTTGCCTGTCGTGGCCGGGAGCTAGACCACAGCTTCCCTGCGCTGTGAGCTCCCAACCCCTTCTCCAGTGAGGTCCCAGCTGCCACTGCCCTTGAGCAGGATTGCTCCTGGATTCGCTTTCTATCCAGGGGACAAGGAATTTCACTGCCATCACCATCGGGTGGTACAATCACAGAGCCAGGGGAGTGTTAGTGGGAATCTGGGCTTATAAGACCTTCCACTGAGGGTCTGCGCCTGTAGCTTGACTCTCCTCATTAATACACAGGAGGACATTTCACCTAAGACTCAGATTCCCCGTCTGCAAAAATCAGACCAGTAATACATACCTCATATGACTGTAGTTGAAGGGATTTTGTGAAATGTGTTTGAAAGCACACTTTGTATCAAAAGATAAACCATAATGGAAAAGAATGTAAAAAAAGAACGTCTCTATGTGTATAACTGAGTCACTTTGCTGCACAGGAGAGATTGCCACAGCATTGTAAATCAACTCTACTTCAACAAAAAAATAAAGTATAATACAAATGCTAGTTACCATTGTCACAAAGATAACATACACACACACCACACAATTTTTTAAACTTTACTGTAGAAATTAACATACAGTAAAATTGGTGTGTGTGTGTGTGTGTACATTTCTATGACTTGCGATACATTTATAGATTTGTGCAACCATCACCACAGTGAGAATATAGAAGAATATCATTGCCTCATTCATTCACTGAAGGACATTTAGTCATGCTGTGTTATTATTGTATTACATCGCTGGATTCAAGTTGCTAATATTTTGTTGAGAATTTTACATCTTTGTTCATGAGAGATATGGATCTGAAGTTTTATTTTCTTGTAATGTCTTCATCTGGTTTCGTTATCAGTGTTAATTTTGGCCCCATCAAATAAGCGGGGAAGTGTTTCTTCCTCTTCTCTTTGCCCTTATTTCTTCTTGAAATGTTGGTTATAATTTACCAGTGAGACCATCTGGGCCTGGAGATTTCTGTTTTCTTTTTTCTTTTTGGCCACACTGCACAGCATGCAGGATCTTGTTCCCCCACCAGGGATCGAACCCGTGCCCCCTGCAGTGGAAACACGGAGTCTTAACCACTGGACTGCCAGGGAAGTCTCAAGATTTCTTTTTCAAACGTTATTTTTTTAATTAATTAATTAATTAGTTAATTAATTTATGGCTGCATTGGGTCTTCGTTGCTGCGCGTGGGCTTTCTCTAGTTGCGGCGAGCAGGGGCTACTGTTCGTTGTGGTGTGCAGGCTTCTCACCGAGGTGGCTTCTCTTGCTGCGGAGCATGGGCTCTAGGCGCACGGGCTTCAGTAGTTGTGGCACGTGGGCTCAGTAGTTGTGGCTCACGGGCTCTAGAGCGCAGGCTCAGTAGTTGTGGCACAGGGGCTTAGTTGCTCTGAGGCATGTGGGATCTCCCCGGACCAGGGCTCAAACCCATGTCCCCTGCATTGGCAGGCGGATTCTTTACCACAGAGCCACCCGGGAAGTCCCCTCAAATGGTTTTAAAACTATTGGCTCAATGTCTTTAGTCATTATAGGACTATTCAGATTATCTATTTCATCATGACTGAACTGATAGTTTGTGGTTTCTGAGAAATTGGTCCAAGTCACCTAAATTGTCAGACTTGTGTGTGTAGAGTTGTTCATAGTACTTCCCTTATTATCTCTTTAATGTCTACAGGGTCTATAGTGATATCTCTCTTTTATTCCTAATGTTGGTAATTTGTGTCTTCTGTCCTTTTTAAACTAGATGTTTATCAATTTTATTGATCTTTTCCAAGAACCATCTTTGGGTTTCACTGATTTTTCCCTATTGTTTTTCTGTTTTCATCTTTATTGATATCTGCTCTTTTTGTTTGTTTGTTTTTGAAGCATCTCTTTTTTTTTAAATTTATTTTATTTATTTATTTTTGGCTGTGTTGGGTCTTTGTTGCTGTGCGCGGGCTTTCTCTAGTTGCAGCTGGGGGGGCTACTCTTTGTTGCAGTGTGCAGGCTTCTCATTGCGGTGGCTTCTCTTGTTGCGGAGCACAGGCTCTAGGCACACGGGCTTCAGTAGTTGTGGCATGTGGGCTCAGTAGTTGTGGCACGCGGGCTTCAGTAGTTGTGACTCACGGGCTCTAGAGCACAGGCTCAGTAGTTGTGGCGCACGGGTTTAGTTGCTCCGCGGCATGTGGGATCTTCCCGGACCAGGGATCGATCCCGTGTCCCCTGCATTGGCAGGCGGATTCTTAACCACTGTGCCACCAGGAAAGCCCTGATACCTGCTCTTATTTTGTTATTTCCTTCTTTCGGCTTGCTTTGGATTGATTTTGCTCTTCTTGGTCTAGTTTCCTAAGGTATAAGCTTGGATGATTGATTTGATATCTTTCTTCTTTTCTACTATAAGCATTTAATCCCATAAGTTTCCCTCTAAGCACTGCTGTAAGTACATCCCATAAATTTTGATATGTTATATTTTCATTTTCATGTGGTTCAAAATATTTTCTAATTTTCCTTGAGACTTCCTCTCTGACTAATGGATTATTTTTAAGTGTTTTATTTAATTTCCAAGAGTGTAGAGATTTTCTCACATATGCTTCTATGACCATTAAACCTAGGAATACTGCAGAAATCTTAAAAAGCCGTTTTTTTGTTTTTTTTTTTTGTGGTACGCGGGCCTCTCACTGTTGTGGCCTTTCCCGTCGCGGAGCACAGGCTCCGGACGCGCAGGCTCAGCGGCCATGGCTCACGGGCCCAGCCGCTCCGCGGCATGTGGGATCCTCCCGGACCGGGGCACGAACCTGTGTCCCCTGCATCAGCAGGTGGACTCGCAACCACTGCTGCACCAGGGAAGCCCCAAAAGCCGTTAGTTTTAAAACTCAATAACGTATTGAACACCTCCTGTGTGCAAGGCACTAGGCTAGGTACTGTTTTGGGTCCAAGGCTGCATGAGATTTAATTCCAGCCTTCAAGGAATTGACTGTCTAGGAGGGAAGCCAAGAATTTGGCAAATAAGTGGGATGCATGGTGGTCGGTGATACATGCTTCTGCGTGATGCAGAGCAGCACGGCAATGGGGGTCTCTTCCAGCTGAGGTGGTCAAGGTCAAGAGTGAGAGGTGGGGGCTTCCCTGGTGGTGCAGTGGTCGAGAGTCCGCCTGCCGATGCAGGGGACACGGGTTCTGTGCCCCGGTCCGGGAGAATCCCACATGCCGCGGAGCGGCTGGGCCCGTGAGCCATGGCCGCTGAGCCTGCGCGTCCGGAGCCTGTGCTCCACAACGGGAGAGGCCACAACAGTGAGAGGCCCGTGTACCACAAAAAAATAATAATAATAATTAAAAAAATAAAAGAAGACCATGCCTTGACCCGACCCACAATTGAATAAAAAAAAAATAATAATAATAATAATAAAAAAAAGAGTGTGAGGTGGACCTTGAAAATGGGTACGATTTCTACAGTGATGGTCTTAGAGAAGGCCATTTCTAGTTAGACAGAACTTTGCTTGGCAGTGGCAGTAGCTCCTGCCCTGTGGGCACCTCTCCTCCTGTGCCCAACTGATCCTGCTGCCACTTGGCACACTTGACCTGCTCAGTCCACACGTATCTGGGGAATGGACCCATGAGACTCACTGGACTGAGGGTCTTCTAAAGGTTGGAGGCAGCTCCCAACGCCTTTAGAGAAAGGGGTATTGTTGTGTGTTTTCTGGGCCAGCAGAGGTAAAGGTGGCGGTGATAAAAATAAAAACGAAGATCAAAAGAGTATTCTACCTCCCTCACATCCTGCAAACTCACAGACAGAGCTGGTCCTTCAGCTTTGTCAGAAATTGAGCTAAGAACGTGGAAGTCAAGGACTCGAGACAATCGAGCGACTCATTGGCAGACCCTGGAACGCGCTGCCAGGTTGTGACCGTGAGTCAAATTACCTTTGGGATTCTGGCCTCTCTGGCCCACAGAAGCCAGGAAATGCTGGAGTCGCTGAAAGCCAGAGAAGAGTAGAATGACAAGGGGTGGGAAAGAAAACAGTTGCTTCAGGCCGGGGGTCTCCAGCTCATTGCCTGAAGGAACAGAGGGGAAAATGTGAGGTGAAAATAGCTCCCATCCCTTCCAGAGACCTGAGAGGTCAACCAACAAGAAAGACTTCTGGAAAAACTGAGAATTAACAGCCATAAGTCCTCATAACCACGTCTTTTTCATTCTTCCTGAAGTTTCCGGTCATATTTCACTTCTTTTCCCATTTTTTCTTTAAAAGCTGATTTGCAGGGTCTGCTTTCAGCCCATAAAAACAAAACAAAACCAATGCTTCTGAAAATTTGGAATTTGCATTTTTTTCCATCAATTTATTTTGCACTTGCATATTTTGTTTTTACTGAAGAATGATTGTACATGTGTTGGTGATTTAACAAGAAGGAAATACTTGTTTTAAGTCTTCTAGCAAAGACTAAAATAACTAGATTTAATTTTATTAAAAAAATTGTTTTTAAAGAAAATGGTTAATTTCTCATTGAATTTCTGTAGGCAAGTTACTTAAACTCTGTCAGTCTCAGTCTCCTTATCTGTAAAACAGAGATAATAAAACCTACCTCATGGGGTTGCCATGACGTGGGGAAGATAAGATAGCAATCTTAAGAGCACCTTGCACTGCTGAGCAAGTGTAGAACCAAGGTATGGATATGAACTGCATGAATAAATCAATGACAGAGTAAATCACCCCAACGCCTTATGAAGTCCTATCTTGGAACTTCCACATAATGCTATAAAGTTGGAACTAATCTTGGTGCCTTAGTATCTGGCCCCCAGATGAAAGGTCGACATGACCTGTTTTCTTGTGCAAACTACTTTGTTTTAAAGAGAGGTAATTCTAAAGCAGCAAGAATTTTTATAAAGAACTAGCTTCTGATTTATGCAAAAACAAGATGTCCTGAGGGATTTTCTATTTTTTATGGTGCTTTATAGTTCATAAATGACCTTAACATGCCTCGTCTCTTTTGCATTACCAAAATCACCCCCAGAGAAAAGGCTGGGAAGGGATCAATCACTTTGGCTTTACAAATGGGGAAGTGAAGACTCCAAGAGAGT
The DNA here is from genome assembly GCF_005190385.1 of Monodon monoceros. Classification (NCBI taxonomy): domain Eukaryota; kingdom Metazoa; phylum Chordata; class Mammalia; order Artiodactyla; family Monodontidae; genus Monodon; species Monodon monoceros. The sequence continues at coordinate 79,313,843 of NW_021703774.1, read as the reverse complement.
AAAGAACTCACCCATGGCTAATAAGGGCTAGAAGTAGTCTCAAACCTAGACTCTTATGCCCAATTCTGTCTCTGTGGTCTAGAGGACTATGGTTAAAGCTCTTTAAAAGATGACTGAACCCTTTTGTACTTATTGGTGCATTTTTCTACAGTGCCTACAAGCATCTGAGTAATAGTTTAGACTAATATTTCATTAGTTTTCATGATGACAGTATGTGAGATTTTACCGATATTACTTAGGTTGCAACGTGTGCTTAAACTCCAAGTATATAATGGGATGAAGTGGGGGAGAAAGAGGGAGTCAGGTGGGCTATTCCACAGGCTGCTCTGGGCTTCCTGGATTGACCACTAACCAAGCCTCTGCACTGCATGGTTCCTGCCACTTGGTTGTCCATTTTCAATTCATCTTGCCCACTTGCAGTTTCGTGCCTCCCCAAATTCAACAGGGGACAGGCCTCGCAGATGGATCTGGCCTGCTCAGGACAGATTATGACACAGTTTAAGGAATACCTGCGTCCATTCAGACTCCCCAGGTGATCTTACCGGGATAACCCTGCTCAGGGCAGTCCTCGGAAGACACAGTAAGCTACAGTGGGTCCTGAGGTTGTGCCTGGGATCCCATGAAAAACCCAGGAGCGTCCTCGCCTCAAGGCATACAGTCTCATTTCTCCTGTTTGTACTACCTAAACAATTGGATCTGCGAAGGAATTGGTTCTCTAATGCCTTTTCTTTCAGTGAATTCCCAACATTATTTCACGTTACCGGAAGCCGTGAGAAAGAAGCATCAAACAGCCAGCCCGTGTCCCTCGGTGAGTTGCTGTCACATTGCCCAGGACCACTCTGAGCGTTGCCAGATGCTTAGCATCCCGGGTGCCTGGGTACCAAATGTTGCTAACCCCCCTCCCCAGTCACTGTGACAACCAAACACATCCACCCAACCTCCTCCTGCCATTTTGAAATACCCATATGGCCCTCACATGAAAATCACTGAATTAGTTTGACTAGTGATTTTTTTGTTTAGAAATATCTTACCTAATGACAGAGGAGCTGGCAGGCTATGGACCGCAGGCAGAATTTATCCCATGGCCTGCTTTTTGGGTGACTCTCAAGCTAAGAATGGTTTTCGTATTTTTAAAGAACTGGGAAGAGGAGAGGCAGCAATAGAGTCTGCATGCGGTCTGCAAAGTCTATATTTACTCTTTGGCCCTTTATAGGTAATGTTCACAACTCAACAAGCAATGACCAAGTACCAAGCACGCTGCCAGGCGCTGGTGATCCCATGACGGATAAGACATCATTGTTGACCTGTGTGGGAGAAAATAAATGCGCCTTCACAGCAAGTGCAGTGGGGTCATACACATGTTGCTAGGGAAGCACCAATGAGGGTCACCCAGCTCAGCCTTGGGACTGAGGGCGTGCAGATGGGGGAGCCTTCCAAGAGGGGGCAGCAGGTAAAATGAGTCTGGAAAGAGAGGAAGCTATTAGCCAGGAGAAAGTGGGGGGAGGGTGATGAGGTAGAAAACAGCCTAGACAGAGAGAGAGACAGAGGGGTGCAAAAGTTGTGAGCGGGACGTGAGGTAGAGAGTGTCACGGGCTGAAGCTGGAGGGGGGCGGTGAAGTTTGTGCCTCACAGCTAGATGCTGGACTCTACGAGATTCAGATGCTGGCCCCGTCACTTAGGACCTGCGTGGCTTTAAGCCAAGTACTTAACCTTTTGGTGCCTCAGCTTCCTCATCTGTAACGTGGTTGGGAAGAGTGCCTGTCCCATGGGGCTGCTGAGAGCATTAGATGAGACGGTACATACAAGGCATGCAGAACTGTGCCAGCCAATAATGAGCCCTTGGCGAACGGTGGTGATCGTTGTTGTTGCTGAGGTCATTGCTCTTATTACGCTCTCAGTGATGGGAAGGCACTGAAAAACTGTGAGCACTTACTGTGTACCTGCCTTTACATGAATCACCAGGAATACAGTGGTCTTACTTGTCTTATGACACCTGTACGAGACGTAGACCTCACAGAAATCCAGTCAAAAAGGGTTGTGACTATGGGGCTCCCTGGTGCCGACTGCTGGAGTGTTCAGGAAATGGTAGTAGTGATCCAACCATTAGGATCAGCTGCAAGCGTAAGAGTGGGTATCTGAGAGCCCAGGGAGGCAGGTTGGCCAAAAGAAGGGCATTAAGAACTCCTCAAGTTGGAAGCCACATGCTTCCCACTTTCTCCTAAAAGGAAAATACCAAATATATTTAATAGTGGAGAAAAGTATCAAGTCTTCACGGTACCAGACTCACACTTGATCCTGGACCGCTTTTCTTTGCCTCAGTGGCCCTATCAACTCAGCAACTCTCTGAAATTGCTTTGGCCTCATGGAATCCTTCCGTGGGTCTCTGCTTCTTCATACCCTCTCTGCGTGTAGTCCAACCCAGAGCTTGGACAGACACGGGAGGCCCTCACCCATGAGTTGTGCCCACCTGGGTTTCTCCGCCCTGGAAGTGGAGTCCACAACTCAGCCAGGGCTTGCGCTGGACAGAAGGGGAGTCACTTCCTGCCCTCCCTTGTAGAGCATCCCTCTAGCTGCTCTGCTCCTGGGACCTTCTCAGACACAAACTTAGCCTGCAGGAGAGGCGGGGAGGAAGTGCCAATTGGCTGCAGGCAGGCCTGCACCCCGTCAGCTCATTCCTCCTGCTGACAGTGCAGTGGGTTGAGAGGGTTCCCCTCCTTCCGTGGAGCCCTTCCAAGGCCTCTAAGCTGCCGGTGACCTCCAAGGTCAGTTGCCTCTGGCCATGTGGCAGCGAACCCGCTGTGGGAGTTCTGAGGATGCAGCCCTCAGGTTGAGTATGGTGGTGGGGTGTGTGTGTGTGTGTGGAGGGGTCCCCGCGATGCCCTTAGCCCACGTGCTGCTGTCCCCACTGCAGGAGCAGCCCGAGCTGGTAAGCCGGCAGCCTCCGCCCCGCAGCGCAGGGCCCGCGCTGGTCGGTCTCTGACTATGCAATCTCTAAGTGCTCTGGGTCCCTTTGAGGAGGAGGCATTACCTTTGCTATTATTATATAATAACGAGGCAGTGTTCCTGTTTTCTGAGGCTTTCTGGTTGAGCACACTGTACTCTGTGAGGAAATACGCTCTTATTTATTTTCTCTCCAGAATATCAGAGTTGACAGCACAGAGACATAGGTCTGTGGTCAGTTTCAGACCATTTACCTCTCCCGGTCCCACATTCCTCTCCTTATCAGCCACCCTGTCGCCTGCCCCTGGGCCTCCAGCCCTCTCACCCATGTACCACCTCTTTAGAGCACTCACAGTGTACAGCACTCAGCGCTTTGTTCAAATGTACCCATTTAATTCTTACAGTAGCCCTAGGAGGTAAGTAGTATTATTGTTCTCATTTCTCAGCTGAGAAAACCTGAGGCCTAGAGAGGTTAAGGCGGTTCAGTAACTTGCGCAGCGTCACGCAGCTTGTCAGCAGCAGAGCACAGATTCAAACCCGGGCCACCTGACTCCATCATTTGTGCTTTTAACTTCGTGCTGTTCAGCCCCCAGGTCTGGTGCTTTTTCTGTGTGGATCTACATACAGAACAAACTGGGGGTACATGACAGGTGGCATCCTGGCCAGCGGACACCGTGGAGCCGAGGACACAGTCGATCAGCGCTGACGACCACCCACGTGAGAAGAGGAGCCCTGTGGAAGCCTTAGGCCATTCAAAGTGGATAAAGCTCTCCTTTCTCCCTGAGATGTTCCCAGAGCTTCTCAGGTAACCCCAGCTGCTGTGCCTGACATCCCTGTGGGAAGCCCAGCACCTCCAGAGCAATTCCTGGAATTCTCAAAGCTTCCTAGAACCAGACTTGGTTTGAGTAAATGAGCTACAGACAACTGGGTACTGGACGCCCGGGCTCTGGGACCAGCTGTCTGGGCATTGCCAGCAGTAGGCCACGGAGACCCTGCCCAGGAACACCCAGTGGACACATCTTGGGGTCTGTCATGGTGTACCTCTGGGGCTGGGCCTGTCTGTGTAAACAGACACAGGTGTAATTCACAAGGGTGTGCTTCACAGGTTGTCCCTTTGTGTCTTTATCTTCCGCCATGTGTGTGTGTGTGTGTGTGTGTGTGTGTGTGTGTGTGGCTTATGTCAAATGTGGGTATGTACCAACATGAGCATAAAGTGTGTCAAAGTCTGTGTGTGTGGAAGAGAGAGGCTGGAGGTATGTAGCTGTGCATCCACGTGTGTGCGAGTGGGCTGACTCGCCTAGCGGCTCTCAGCACACTCCTAGTGGCTTATAGCCACCTTGGCATTCCTCCTGTGCCGCTCCAAGGCCCCCAGCAATGTTCCAAGACCATCTGGGCCCTGTTTCGCAGAGCAGGCAAGCACTGAGGTGGCTTAGTTCTTTGTTGGCTTCCGTTCCTGTAGGAACAGCCCCTCCAGCTTTCCTCTACTCCCACTGGTTTCTGCTCTCCTCTCCTGCTCTGGCCCACCCATGTGGACCGCCCCCTGGGCCCCATCAGAGGGAGCTGGCAAACATTTGGTTTGGAGGCAGCTTTTGAGCTAAAGAAAAGACAGTGCCCAAGAGTCCCCGGCGCCATAGCAGGACCATGTCCGTGAACCTCAGCATTCCACACTCCATACCCTTCTGATCTGAGCCTCTCCCCCCAACCCAGGTGGGCACAACTCATGGGGGAGGGCCCTCCCCTCTCCAGTCATTCTGCCTCTGATTGGTTCCAGTGGGGAGCAGCATGACCCTCCGAGATGCCTCGGGGCTCCTCTCTAGATCTCTGAGGATTGTACTCACAGCCTCCATGGCGCCCTCGATGCTGGGAGAACTGGGGACTGTCAGGGCTGTGACAACCTGTGACTATTTGGACTTTGATGGAGAGGGAAAGGCGAAGCTGCTGATGGGATGTCAGGAGAGAAGTGCCAGTTCAAGAGGCAGATGTGGGAGATGGGTTCTGCAGCCTGGCAGGGAGAGGCAGCTCTTGGCATCGGCTGCCAGAGGGCGGATGCTAAGTCACTCCCTCTGCAGCAGTTCTCCTGCGCGATTTCGTGCGCTCCCTCCTCCTCAGCACCTGTGCCCGGGGCTTCGGGATGTGACTGACCCCCCCCCCCATGCTCTTTGGCAGTGGGGCTTAGCCAGGGTGCCCACAGCTGGGGACTCTCTTAGGATGAGGGAAAACAATCAGAAAGCTCTGTGACGTCAGACAAAGTGCTTAAGCCCTCTGTGGCTGTTTTCTAATCCGTAAAGTGGGGATGGTAACAGGGTGATGGTGAGAGTTGAGTTACTGCATGGAAAGCACTTAGGACAGTATCTGGCACGTAGAAAGCACTCAACAATTGTTTGCTACTATTAAGACAATCCCAGAGGTCAATCTGGCCTTTTCCCAGGGTTCGCAGGGCATGGGGGGTAAGGGAGGGTAGGGAGACCTGTCTTTTGTGGTGTCAAGCCTTGGAGGAAGGGAGCGTCAATGCCCTTCACCCCTGGAAAGGATTCACAGTGTCCTGGAATTATTTGGTGCATCTAGGATGCCTGGTGGACCCAGCCCAGGGCCGCCTCCCTGTCAAGGCAGGTGAGGGCTGCAAGCATCGCAAAAACCTACCCTCCCAGGACAGGACTTGTCTTTCCGGGCTCTTCTCGCATCTTTGAAGTCTTTTCTTAAAGGTCAGTAAAGCAGAGAGACCCCTCTAGAATTCATCTCTGGTGATAAGGGCAGCAGACACGGGCTCTAAAAATAAACCTTAATAAGATTTTAAATACACACTTTCCACAACAATTCAGATCACGATTCTTGTTTCTTTCCCGGAGCAATGTGACCTATAGAGAAACCCATCCCCACAGAGGAGGAAATGTCAAAGGCTTCCAGAGTGTGGCACTGAATTTGGATAAGGCTTTGCTCTGGGGTCCAGCCTCGCCAGAAGGCCCTCCAGTCTTTGCATTGAGAGGCCCCTTTCCAGTCCCACCCCAGGGGTGCACCTGGTTCTCCCACCTTCACCCCCACCCCAACTGGGGTGAACCTGAGCCCCGTGGCAGAATTTCTGTCCCCAGAGGCCAGGAGGGACAGGAGAAGCTGTCTCTGCTTTGTTACACTTCGCCCCCACACACACCCTGTCCCCCCGCATGCAGCTCTCAGAGGTGGTGGAGGGGGACCATCGAGGCTGACTAGTTTACTGGGTCTGGGGCCAGCCTAGTGGGCACACAGGACAGTGAGGGTGCTGTGCAATGCCCAGGAGGAGGCTCGGGCTCCGGGTCTCCAACAGCTCAGCGGGCCGACTGGGACAAGCCAGCCAAAGCATGCTGCAGAGAAGTCTCTCCAACTCCTTCTCATAGCAAAGCGAGAAAAGGTCAGCGGGGTGCTGGGATCGCTGTCAGGACACCGGCTTTCTCCTGGGGCGTTCTAAACTGGGGATGGAAGTGGGAAGGGAGGCTGCACGGGGGGGTAAGGGAAGAAAGAAAAAGGCGGGGAGAAAAGGGGGGAATGGTACGGGGGAGGAGAGTAAGGGGAAGGAGAAAGTTGGGAAAGAGAAAGGAAGAGAGGGTGGAGCCAGGGGAAGGGCTGGGAGAGGGCGACAAAGGCCGCAGTGCGGCCGGCGCTCCCCGCGCTCCGATGCGCCCGCGCTGCAGCCGGTGGGACCCGCCATCCCCGCAGGGGCGTCTGGAGAGGGGGCGCGGGAGCCGCGGGCAGGGTTGGGGTGGGAGGAGAAGGAAGGAGCTGGGGAGGAAAAGGGGCGGAAGCACAGGGCCCGGGAGGTTTTACTGACGCCGCCCTGGGAGGTGGGGTGGGGAGGGGTGGCGTGGGGCGCGGGCCGGCTCCCACCTGCGCCCCCAGCGCCGGGCGGCTCTGCGCCGCATCCCGCTGCCGCCCGCTGAATCGCCTCCCACGTACTGGTATTTTCTCCTAGCTTTCAGTTGAATGGTGGAATGTTTTCACCATTTCCTTCCTGGAGCTGAGGTTGAGGCCCACTCTCTCCGCTGGTATGAAATATTATTCTTGTACTCTCGCTTTTGACTCTGGTTTGGGATTTGAGAATGGAGAAGGTACATTCTCTCATAATTAATTTAGGTGGCTGTCACTGTGGTCACAGCTGGCCCCAGGCAAAGAGCAGAGCCTGAGAAATTGAGGCGATGGAAAGGAAATAATAACATGGCCTGCATGAGCCACAAAGAGAGCCTTACTTAACCTACTGCTAAGTGGCGGAGCTCGCCCGCGCTTCACTCTCTTCTCTCTCTTCTCTCCAGCACCCACTGTGCGTGAGCACTAACCGTCTACCAAGCATTTGTTATACTGCCTCATTAGCCGTATATTAGCTTTTACAGCCCCCTTTTACAGATCAGAAAACTACAATTCAAAGAGGTTAAGAAATTTGCACTCTTCCAGCAGCAGGAAAAGCTCGGAATGGAACCATGATCTCTCCTGTATACCAGGCAGCCCTTCCTGATTCTTGTCTTTGCAATCCCAACATTCCCAGTTTCCTCCATCCCCCTCTCTCTCCTTATCCCACCCACAGTGAGGTTTCGGGCCTGAAGTGTCCCCTTCTCGTCCCTCCCCAGGATTTGCCTTTTAAATAGAATCTAAGCTTCAGGTGAAAGAGCCATGTCTTAAGGGAACTGATTTAAGTGACAGCCAAGAAGGCAGAGCGGTATTGTGGGCGCAGCAAGCCCTGCAGTCCCGCCCCCCGGCCCCCCGCAGCCGATAGAGAAGCCGGGCCCTTTCTATCCGTGGGCCGGGCTTTACGGGGAAAAGAGGAGTGGCTGGACCTTAGCTGAGAAGCTACTGCGTGCCTGGCACATTCTGCCGCACGCTTCGTAAATGTTACCCCTTGATCCCTCACAGCTACCCACGAGGCGGTCGCTACTCTCCGCATCTCACAGAAAGAGGAAACCGGGGTCTTCTCAGAGGTGAAAGAACTTGCCCAAGGACATGCTGCTAGGAAGTGCCTGAGTTGGAATCGAAACCCATTCATTCATTCCTTGAGCGTATTTTTATTCTTTATGATTTTTGCTGTGTGCAGGGATATGGAGATGAGATATTATCCTCCCCTCACTGTTTATGCTCCCAAGGAGGCGAATAGACATGAGCAAATCACTACAGTTAGGTGTTGTATGATAGTTGCCGTATGGGGTGCTGTAAGCCGACCACAAACGCTAAGTCGTGGCCAATTCCACGTAGGCAGGCGGTGGGGAAGTGGAAGGGAGCCAGGAAGAAAAGAAAACCTTTTTGAAAGAGACCTGTTCAGCCGGGCGTTTTTCTCCCCCCTCCCCCGCGTTGCCTCCAGAAACCACTGTGATATGGGGGAGGGGAGCACCGGGGTCTCGGATGGGGCCTCTTTGAATGTCCCTTGATGCCCATGCTCAGGGCCACCCGACTTCACTGCGGCATTCTGAGGATTATTAGATCATTATGAAGTGCCCTGCATTTCATGGTATATTTGGGCATCCTAAATGTGCAGGAATCATCTTTTTATTTTTTCCCCCTGCTTTCCCAGTTCAACAGGAGATGATTTTCAAATATCCTTGACTTGAAGAACAGGATTAAAAAAAAAATGTGGGGAGCCTGAGGTAAAAATGGAAACGAGATGAAACCCAAAGTATTTTCAAGGTGTCTTTCTCTGTGTTTCTATTTTGCAGCTTTTAAAAGCAGAATTAAAGTGTAAAGAAGAGGAAAATGGCTCTGATGCAGCATTTACATAAGAAACATTCAGAAAAAGAGGCTGTGATGCTGAAAGTTTCCTTATTATACTGCACTAAAAATCTCCCTTGGGATCGGTGGAAGTTTAAATTAGCTGGGGAGTGGAGGAAATAAAATCCCCCTTTTCAAATTGCAAATCTCTCCCAAACTGAACATTTCGCCTGAGGAAATGGCCATACTGTGTTCAGGAGCAGACAAAGCCCTCTTTGATTGAGGGCTCCACCTTCTCAAGCCTTCATTACAATTCCCTGACTCGCACTGCATCCGCCGGACAAGTCCCTACACTGCGCCGGGGGCTACGTCACAGGCCTTTCAAGGAGGCCCTTGTTTTAGTGGGTGTGCAGTTTGCTCTAGAAATGTGTCCACAAGCCATATAATTGACTCGAGAAATCAAAGTCAGTGGAAATAGCACAAAATGTCATCCACTTCCACAACCCCCTATTTTATTTTATTTTATTTTTTTGCGGTACGCGGGCCTCTCACTGTTGTGGCCTCTCCCGTTGCGGAGCACAGGCTCCGGACGTGCAGGCTCAGTGGCCATGGCTCACGGGCCCAGCCGCTCCGCGGCATGTGGGATCTTCCCGGGCCGGGGCACGAACCCGTGTCCCCTGCATCGGCAGGCGGACTCTCAACCACTGCGCCACCAGGGAAGCCCCCACAACCCACTATTCTGAACGTGTGTATTCCTATATGTTTTCTCCAACAACTATCAAATATTTACATGTTAAACTGCAAAGAATTCACATAATGCCATCAACACAGTGTCCCGGCTCTCTATGGCTGCATAAGGAACTACCCTAAACTTGGTGACTTCAACAGCAAACCATTTGGTTAGGTTGTTGTGATTTTGTAGCTCAGGAAGGAGGGCGGGGCTCAGCTGCTGATTCCCCTGCTCCAGGTGGTGTCAACTGGGATCACCTGGTGATATTCAGCTAGATAGTGGGGCTGATCTGGAGGGTCCAAAACAGTTTTATTCACACATGTGGCACCTTGGCAGGGATGGCTGGAAGGGCGGACTCCATGGGCCCCTCTCTCTTCCTGTAGACTCAAGCCCTCTCTGCACAGTCTCTCCAGCCAGGTGGCCAGACTCTACGTAACAGCTCTGTTACCGAGTCCAAGCTCATACTGCTCCCCGCATGACAGGCCAATAAATTCAGGACAGGTTATCGGGGCAAGGAATAGCGGCTTTATTTGGAAAGCCAGCAGACCAGGAGCATGGAGGACTAGGGTCCCAAGAAACTCTCTTCCTTGAGTTAGAATTCAGGCTTCTTTTATACTGAAAGAGGAGGGGGTGTGGGTGGCTCCTGCAAACTTTTTTTTTTTTAATTAATTAATTTATTTTGGGCTGCATCAGGTCTTCGTTGCTGCGCGGGCTTTCTCTACTTGCAGTGAGCGGGGGCTACTCTTCGTTGCGGTGCGCGGGCTTCTCATTGCGGTGGCTTCTCTTGTTGTGGAGCATGGGCTCTAGGCACGCGGGCTTCAGTAGTTGTACCACGTGGGCTCAGTAGTTGTGGCTCATGGGCTTTAGAGCACAAACTCAGCAGTTGTGGCACACGGGCTTAGTTGCTCCGCGGCATGTGGGATCTTCCCGGATCAGGGCTCGAACCCGTGTTCCCTGCATTGGCAGGCGGATTCTTAACCACTGCACCACCAGGTAAGTCCTGTCCTGCAAGCTTCTTGGTGCCAGAATCCTTTGTTCCGTCCGCGGGTCACAAGGTTCCTATAAACCTCCAAGAAGAGAATGTTATTCTTTGTTCTGTAACTTTTTATCTCTGTGAATGGAAAAGTGTTACACCTTTAAAGGTCAGAGCCTTGAGAATGGACTATCGGGTATATTTCAGGCTATAGGCAACATTCTTAACTTGTAGCAAAAGCAATAGAATACAAAGGTTAAAGTAAAAGAAACAGATCTAATACAGAGTCAGGTTTGTTCTTCCCTATTACAGTTCAGATCTCTTAACACCAAGGCTTCTAGGACTCCTAAAGCCCCAATTGTCAGACCCTATTAAAGGCTTTTCTTTGGAGTCCCAAAGCTCCCAATTTCTTCCTCACCCTTTCCCTCCCTCCACCTCACCCTGACCCTGCTCAGGACAGCCACTTACTGTGCCCAGAACCGGCACAGTGTCACGTCCACTGCAGTCTATTATTGGTCAAAGCAAGTCACAGTGCAGCCCAGCCCAGAATAATGTGGAGGGGAAATACACCCCACCTGTCTATGGGAGGAGGGTCAAAGAATTTGTGTCCATCCCTAACCCAGTGGCCAACTACACCCGCTATCAGTAGGGTTTATGTGTAGACTTATTTTTCCAGGGATAAGAATAGACTACACAGAAGCATAGAATCTGAGATTTGGAAGGGACCTTAAACATCATCTAGTTCCACATCCTAGTTTTACGGCTGATAAGCGAGGCTGAGAGAGCTAACAAACTGAGTCACACAGTCACTAGTTGCAAAGGGAAGTCTCAACCCCAGCTGTTTTAACTCCAGATTCAACAAGATATTTACTGAATGCCTACTAGGTTCACAGTGCAGCACTTACACTGAAGAGATACAAAGTTGAATCTTATGCAGTTCTTGGTATCTAAGAGTTTACAGTTCAGGGGAGAGGAAGAGTCAAGAAATGAAGGTAATACAGGAAGATAAGAATTGCAAATAACATGCCATGAAACTCTACAGAAGAATAAATCTAATCCAGCAAGAGAGTTTAGGAAGGGATTTCTGAAGACCTGGGTCTGACATGGGTCTTTAAGGATGGGTGAAACTGTAGACTGGTGGCAGCATAGCAGGAGGCTGCTCCAGCCAGGGCACATGGTGAGCAAGAGGAGAGACGGGATAGCCAGGGAAGTGTGGACTTAATTCTGCATCATCCATACTCTGACCCAGAGTGCACCCTGTTCAGATAGATGTCCAGGCCTGCAATGAGCCTGTTATGGTTCACTGAGATGCTTTACAGTGAATTCTCCTCTATGAGCAGGCTCAGCTTTCTGTTCCAGCCCAGCCATTCCCAGCACTGACTACACAGTAGAATCTCCATGGATGTTAGATTCTCTGGGATGGGACTTAGGTCTTGATTTTGTTTTTAACTCTTCAGGTGATGTTAACGTGCTGGAGCAGTGGTTCTGAAACGCTAATGAGCATCAGAATCACATGGAGGGCTTATCAAAACACAGATTACTGACTGCCCTGCCCCCCAAAGAGGTTCTGGTTTAGAAACTCTGGGGATGGGGCCCAAGAATTAGCCTCTCTCTAACAAACTCCCAGGTGATGCCTATGCTGCTGGTCCCTGGACTAACTGCACTTTGAGAACCACTGCCCCAGACAGTTGACCTAACCAGTTACCTCTGAATCCACCTACTTGGAAATTCTATCCTTGAAAAGAGAACCAAAGCTGCAGACTGCATAGCCCAAGGCCCTGCTACTGAAAGTGTGGGTTGCAGACCAAGGAGCATTGGGATCACCTGGGAGCTTGTTAGAATGCAGACTCTCGAGCCACACCCCAGACCCAAGGAATCAGAATCTGCGTTTTAACAAGACTGTCCAGGTGATTTGAAGGCACAGTAAAGTTTGACAGGCTCTGCTTTTGAGCTACGAGTGTTAATTTCTCCTGGACACCTGAATCTTGATGGTCTCACAAGGTGAGCAGAGGCCCCCAGGCATAGTGGCTGTGATGACCCACTGGACATGGGCACAAACTGAGATGTTGGTAACACAGGAACTCACCTGAGCTTTTTAATACATAAACTATGAATTTGGATAATAGCAGCTAGATAACAAACACAACAGTTCTGTTTTTGGTGGTTTTTTTCTTTTTGGTTTGGTTTGGTTTTGCAGTTTATGAAGCACTTTTACCTACAACTGGTTCTACATCTGTTAAAAAATGTTGAAATACCTAACTCAAGCACAAGTAAAAACTCGAATCACTTAACTATCAGGAGTATCTATGACTTTAAATTCCCTTCACTCCTACCAGTGGGGGACCGCAGGCCATTTTCATAGCATTTGGCCCTGTTCCAGACTGGATGAAGTTTCTTTTCTTTTTTTTTTTTATTGTATTTTTTTCTTTTCTGAAGTTTCTATTTTGACTTCATGTATTGATTACCCCCTTCATACTGCTCTCAAAACTAAATGCCCCCAGCTAGCTCTGAGTTTCTTGCCTAAGGAGATTTTTCTTTCTTTTTACAAAGAGGAGAGTTAATGATTCATTTGGCAAAGATTTCACCCGTGAGTTTGGAATTTGCCTTATTTTCAGGTGGCTTGCTCTAAACCAGCTACACCTATGCTTTACCACTGGCAGGATACTGAAAGCCTTCCCCACCCCTCCCAGCATCCCAGACCTCTTGCCTTAGCTTCTAATCCAATTAGTTCAATTTAATCCCTTTCAGTGGAGGGGTGCAGCAGGAGTCAGGCTGCTGCCCTGTCTCATTCCCAGTTGAGTCCTTCTGCATCCTTTTGCCAATCTCATGATCTGATGGATTGTTCCAAAATCTCTAGTGTGGTCTCTCATAGAAGAGAAAAAAAATCACCCTGGGAGGTCACTTCAGGTCTCTTGATAGTGCAGGCAGGTATTAAATGCCACGCTGGCAATGCTCCAACCCAGACAGTTCCTCCTGGACATTCTTGCCATTTTCACAGGATGCTGAACTTTTCTATTTTTAACAAAAGAACATCATTGTCAGGATGAGAAAAAGTTTTGGCTTATGTGAAAGAAGAAAGTCACATCAATGCCGATAAAAAAGTAAAGGATCCTGATAGAATACTCGGTTTACTTGTCAAGGTACAGGTGATTATACTGTGACGGGAAGCAATCACCAAAATGATCCTCATCTGGCCGATCAGGTGGTTTTTTTTTTTTTTGCGGTACGCGGGCCTCTCACCGCTGCGGCCTCTCCCGTTGCGGAGCACAGGCTCCGGACGCGCAGGCTCAGCGGCCGTGGCTCACAGGCCCAGCCGCTCCGCGGCATGCGGGATCCTGGTGGACCAGGGCACGAACCTGTGTCCCTTGCATCAGCAGGCGGACTCTCAACCACTGCGCCACCAGGGAAGCCCCAGGTGGTTTTGAAGGAGTGTATTATCTCGTGGCAGGAAAGGAGGGGGTGAACTACACCAGGTAGGTTTCTTTGTGGGGGCATACGTGTGTGGCCAGCTTTGGGGAAAACAATGTACAAAAATTAGTTGGTTGTGAGCCTGATCAATCAGGGAGGGATTATCTGCTTGCCAGAAGAATTTGCCAGCAGTGTTTTTGGTTTTTTTTGGTTGCGTCGCGTCTTAGTTGCGGCATGCAGGATCTTCATTGAGGCATGCGGCATCGTTCGTTGCGGCGCATGGGCTTCTCTCTACTTGTGGATGTGGGCTCTCGGGTTGAGGCACCCAGGCTTAGTTGCCCCGTGGCATGTGGGATCTTAGTTCCCTGACCAGGGTATTGAACCTGCGTCCCCTGCATTGGAAGGTGGATTTCTCAACACTGGACCACCGGGCAAGTCCCTGACAGCAGTTCCTTTAAATACTAAAGGAGCTGGGACTTGGAGAATCTGAGAGGAGATGGTGCTTTTTTTTTGTAAATTTTTTTTTTTTTTTTTTTCTGGTACGGGGGCCCCTCACTGTTGTGGTCTCTCCCATTGCGGAGCACAGGCTCCGGACGCACAGGCCCAGCAGCCATGGCTCACGGGCTCTGCCGCTCCGCGGCATGTGGGATCCTCCCTGGACGGTGGCACGAACCCACGTCCCCTGCATCGGCAGGCAGACTCCCAACCACTGTGCCACCAGGGAAGCCCTGTTTTTTTAATTGATGTACAATATTACATATGTTTCCAGGGTACAACATAGTGATTCACAATTTTTAAAGGTTATACTCCGTTTATAGTTATTATAAAATATTGGCCATATTCCCTTGTTGTACAATATATCCTTGTAGCTGTTTTTTTTTAATTAATTTATTTTATTTACTTATTTTTGGCTGTTTTGGGTCTTCGTTGCTGCACGTGGGCTTTCTCTATTTGCGGCGAGCGGGGGCTACCCTTCGTTGCAGTGCACAGGCTTCTCATTGAGGCAGCTTCTCGTTGAGGAGCACGGGCTCTAGGCACGTGGGCTTCAGTAGTTGTGGCTTGCGGGTTCAGTAGTTGTGGCTTGCGGGCTCTAGAGCGCAGGCTCAGTAGTGGCACACGGGCTTAGTTGCTCTGTGGCATGTGGGATCTTCCCAGACCAGGGCTCGAACCCACGTCCCCTGTTGGCAGGCGGATTCTTAACCACTGTGCCACTAGGGAAGCCCCTTGTAGCTTATTTTATACCTAATAGTTTGTACCTCTCACTCCCCTACCCCTATCTTGCCCCTCCCCCATCCCTCTTCCCACTGGTAATCACTAGTTTGTTCTCTATATCTGAGTCTATTTCTGTTTTGTTATATTCAGTAGTTTGTTTTATTTCTTAGATTCCCTGTATACGTGATATCATACAGTATTTGTCTTTCTCTGTCTGACTTATTTCAGTTAGCATAATACCTTCTAAGTCCATCCATGTTGTTGCAAATGGCAAAATTTCTTTCTTTTTTATGAGTGAGTAGTATTCCTTTGTGTATATATATTGGGTTGGCCAAAAAGTTCGTTTGGGTTTCTCCGTAATATCTCATGGAAAACCATGAATGAACTTTTTGGCTAACTGAATGTGTGAGATATATATATGTGTATGTATATATATATATATATATATATGCCACATCTTTTTTATCCATTCATCTGTGGATGGACATTCAGGCTGCATCCGTATCTTGGCAATTGTAAATAATGCTGCTGTGAACATTGGGGTGCGTGTATCTTTTCGAATTAGTGTTTTCTTTTTTTCTAATGGATATATACCCAGGAGTGGAATTGCAGGGTCATATGGTTGTTCTATTTTTAGTGTTTTGAGAAGCCTCCATAATATTTTCGATACAGGCTGCACCAATTTACATTCTCATCAACAGGGTACAAGGGTTCCCTTTTCGAAATGGAGCTCTTTTGAGGAAAGCCTGCTGGCCAGGTCTCTGAGTATGACAGCACCTACAGAGAGATAATGTAGTCCAGAGTCTGTTTCTTGGCCATGCAGATCCAGAAGCTCAGACTGAAAATAAAGTTGACAGAGCTCTGTGGGGCTGATCTAATCTAACTCACAGGAGTCCAAAGTATAAGTTAGTTGCTAGGGCTTCCCTGGTGGCGCAGTGGTTGAGAGTCCGCCCGCCGATGCAGGGGACATGTCAGGTTCGTGCCCCGGTCTGGGAAGATCCCACATGCCGCGGAGCAGCTACATCCGTGAGCCATGGCCGCTGAGCCTGCGCGTCCGGAGCCTGTGCTCCACAATGGGAGAGGCCACGACAGTGAGAGGCCTGCGTGCCGCAAAAACAAAAAACAACAACAACAAAAAGTTAGTTGCTAATTTGTTGTTTTCTGTGGGAACTTGCCTTTCCATTAATAAATTCAAAATTTTTATTGGGTACCTGGTATGGGCTCAAACTGCCTGCCCTCATGCTGCATACATTCTAGTGGGGAGACATGATAAGCAGATACCTATAGAATATGTTAGGCATAAATTAGGGTCAGTTAAACGGAAGAGAAAGTGTTGGGGTGGAAGTGAGAGTAAGAAATTGTTCCTATTTTATTTAGGGGTGTCAGGGAAAGTCTTTCTGATCAGGAAACATCTGAGCAGAAACGTGAAGGAGCTAGATTCAGAGATTTCTGCAGGAGGGGTAACCCTGGCAGATTCACAGCAAGTGTAAGGTAAGCATGTGCTTGATGGGTTCAGGGAACTACAAGGAGGCCAGCCTAGCAGCTGAGAAGGGAGAGAAGGGGGAAGGGGATGACATCAGATAAACTTCCAGGGCCAGATCCCTTGCAGGTCTTTGTGAGGATTTTAGCTTTTGCTCTGAGCGAGACTTTGGGCTGAAGAGTGACATAATCTGATTTACATTTTAATGGCATCTTTTGGCTGGCTGTGTCAAGAATAGATGATGGGGGTTGGGGGGGAGGCAAGGGAAGAAGCAGGGAGACTAGTTAAGATGCTTTTGTAACAGTGGAGGCTGGACAGGAGCATGGCTTGGATCAGAATCAGTGGCAGTAGAAGCTGCGGTCAGGGGTCAGACGCTGGATACATTTTGAAGATAGATCCAATGGCATTTGCTGATGGTTTGGATGTGGTGTGGGAGAGAAAAGAGTAGAGTCGAGGATGACTCCAAGATTTTGGCGTGAGGAACGGAAAGAATGAAGTCCCCATTTGCTGTGAGTAGGAAGAAAAACTTGGTATATGTGTGCTGGGTTGCGGGGGAAGAAGCAGGAGCCCAGTTTTGGGGAATGTTAATGTTGACATATCCACTATATAAATGGAGATACGTGCCATGAGGTCTATGTGTCTGGAATTCAGTGGAGAGATCTAGGCTGGAGATGTGAATTGGGGGGATCACGACAGGTAGGCAGCATTTAAAATCCCGACACTAGATGAAACTACATCCAGTGAGAACGTAGGTAGAGAGGACTGAGCTCTAGGACTCTCCAGTCTTTAGAGTTCAGTGAAACAAAGCAAACTCAGGAGGAAATACTGAGAGGGAACAGCCGGAGAGGAGAGAGGAGAACCAAGAGAGAGCAGTGGCCAGAAGCCAATAGAGAGTGTGGTTCCAAATGAGAGGTGACGAGCTGTGTCAGATGCTGCTAACAGGCTGAGTAAGACGGGCACGGGGACTTCAGTACTACTAGAATTAGGAACCAGGACGTCATCGTTAACCTTGACAAGAGCAGTTTCAACAGAAAGGTGGAAACAAAAGTTGGATGGGACTGGATTCAAGAGAGGATGAAAAAAGGAAGTGAGGAGAGTGAGAATGAAGATCTCAAGAGTTTCGCTGTCAAGGGAAACAGAATTGAGGTAATGACTGAGGATGAATTGGAGTCAAGGGAGTTTTTCTTTTTTTTTTCAAATTAATTTTAATTTTTGGCTGCGTTGGGTTTTCGTTGCTGCGCGCAGGCTTTCTCTAGTTGCAGCGAGCGGGGGCTACTCTTTGTTGTGGTGCATGGGCTTCTCACAGAGGTGGCTTCTCTTGTTGCGGAGCAAAGGCTCTAGGCACGTGTGCTTCAGTAGTTGTGGCTCGCGGGCTCTGGAGCGCAGGCTCAGTAGTTGTGGCGCACAGGCTTAGTTGCTCCGCGGCACGTGGGATCTTCCCAGACCAGCGCTCGAACCCGTGTCCCCTGCGTTAGCAGGTGTATTCTTAACCACTGCGCCACCAGGGAAGTCCAGTTTTTCTATTTTTGGTTGCGTTTTGTTTTCTTTTGGGACAGACAATATCAGAGCATGTTTGCTAACAAGGGGAACACTTTTTGGAGAGATGTTCTTGGATAGGGGAGACGAGATGAGGTCAAGTGTGCAGATGTAGGGATTGGCCTTCGATATGAGCATGGCCACTCATCCAGAGCAACAGAAAGGAAACCAGAGTGTATGAGTACCACGTTAGATGTGATGGTGGCAGCAGCAAGGTAGTCTCAATGAAATGGGCAGCAAGGTATTAGTTGAGATGGAGAAGCAAGTGGGGAGAGGTGTTAGATGTTTGAGGAAAAAAGATTAGAGGCTGATGGTGTTGTCTAAGACAGTAAAGGTCAGTGATCTGGAGCAGTGGTTCCCGACGTATGGTCCCAGGACCCAGAGCATCAGCATCACCCGAGAACTTGTCAGAGATGCAGATTCTCAGGCTCTACTCTAGACCTCCTGGACCAGACACGCCGGTGCCAAGTCTTGCTCGAACAAGCCCCCCAGGTGACTGATGCACACTCAAGTGTGAGAAGCACTAGTCTGGGAGTCTCCGGTGTGCTGCAAGGCGGCAGTCAGAGCCTTCTTTTTTTTTTTTTTTTTTTTTGTGTGGTACGCGGTCCTCTCACTGTTGTGGCCTCTCCCGTCGCGGAGCACAGGCTCCGGACACGCAGGCTCAGAGGCCATGGCTCACGGGCCCAGCCGCTCCATGACATGTGGGATCTTCCTGGACCGGGGCACGAACCCGTGTCCCCTGCATCGGCAGGCGGACTCTCAACCACTGCCCCACCAGGGAAGCCCGAGCCTTCTTGAGGTGAGCGGCCATGAATTTAGAGTGGACAGTCAGTGCATCTTATCCCAGCCCATCCTGATAATGCATCCCCCTTCCAGCAGTTCCATTAAGAATGGACCTATAACCTTATTCTAGCTCATGGGGCAGGAGGAAAAGTCTGCAGGGAAGGGATTCCAGTGAAGATTCCGTTTATCTTAAAGATGAACTCAAGGAGGACACAATCCCTTTATGCTGCCGGGGTTTGTGGCATGAGGATGTGGCAGCTGTCTTCTGATCTAGGAAGACAGGCTGAGGACAAGGCCAAGAGGTGAGCAGCGTGGAGTGGAAGGATGGAAAGACCTTATGGCTAATGATGTTGAGCTACTGGATTAACCCAGAGCTTCCCCACCTCTGGACTTACTGTTGTGCAAAGTAATAGATTCACACTCGGTCTCATGGTCCTTAACTGTGAAATAGTAGAACTGATAATAATAGCCACCTCCCTGATTATTGTAAAGACCTAGGGAAGATCATGCCTTTGAAAATAGCTTCTAGCATTGTAAAGCACTATACAAATGCAAGTTACAAGTGTTATTTGCATTAGTGCCTTTGTATTTTAATTCAAATTATACACAGTTTGCTCATGTGCAGTTTTCTTGACAGTGAGGTATAGCGCGGGTAGAAGCACCAATGCATTTGGAGGTTTCCTTGATGTTGCTACTCCAAGCTCAAGCAGGCTGTCCCCGTGTGAATCCTTTGTCTCAGGATACCAGGTGGCCTTGGACAGCGCAGAGACACTGGTAAACACAGTTGTCCCCCCCCCCCTGCCCCCGCGGCTCAGCACAGCGGGGGGCCCTCTGCAGCCAACTGGGCAGAACAGGCCCTGAAAGCAGGTGCGAAAGAGCAAACTCCACAACTGCCACCCCTCACCCCATTGAAATCTTTCACCTGCTTCTAAATGTCATAGCCCATTTCAACTCTCCCCCAAGATTACAAATTGCATCCTGAGGGCCTCTTTCCGAAACAAGCAAAACCACGCCTTTGCCACAGCAACCTTCCTTTCTGGATGAGGCACACACACACACACACACACCTTCACCCTCCACCTTGAGCCCTCATATGCATCCGACCAGAGTTTGATTCTCCAGCAGGGTCACCTTGTTTGCCCCACCACTCTTCCTCCCCTCCTTGCCAGTTACTGCTTTGGGGGCCTCTCCCTCTGAACATCTCATGTCCCTGCCATTCAGCAGCAAGAGGTGTTTCTTTTACATCCTTAGTTACCTTTAAGGCTCACTTTTTTTTTAGTTGCAGCATGCAAACTCTTTATTTTATTTTTTTGGCTGCATCGGGTCTTAGTTGCAGCACTCACAAGGACCGCTGGGTATGCCTCAAGGGATCAGCTTGCTCTCCCACAGAACTGTACCCTCAGTGAGATCATAAATGGCTACGACCTCCAGCAGGAGCCACATTACCTCAAACTGGGATCTCTGTATAAACCAGGGTCCCAGGATGGATGGTCCCATGCATCTCTAGGAACACAGAGGACTATGTGCTTAACCTGTATGCTCTTCTACTGGACCCTGGGCCTTACAAGGACAGAAGCAGTGCATTATACGTCAGTGGACCCCTGGGGATGAGCCCAGAGTCTGACTCACCAGAATCTATTCTCACTGAAAGTTTGTTGAATCAAAGACCCACCCCTGGGGTGAGCAAACTTTTCCTGTAAAGGACTCAGTGGTAAACATTTTAGGTTTTGTGGGCCATACGGTCTCGATTGCAGCCCTATTTCAACTGTGATACAGCCACAGATAATATGTAAACAAAGGAGTGGGGTGATGTCCCGATACATTTTTATTTTATGGACATTGATATGTGAATTTCATGGAACTTTCAAGTCATGAAATATTCTTCTTTTGATTTTTCAACCATTTAAAAATGTAAAAGCTGGACTCCCTGGTGGCGCAGTGGTTAAGAATCCACCTGCCAATGCAGGCGACACGGTTTCGAGCCCTGGTCCGCGAAGACCCCACATGCCGCGGAACAACTAAGCCCATGCACCACAACTACTGAGCCTGCACTCTACAGCCCGCAAGCTACAACTACTGAGGCCTGCGCACCTAAAGCCTGTGCTCCGCAACAAGGGAAGCCACGGCAACGAGAAGCCCACGCACCGCAACGAAGAGTAGCCCCTGCTCGCCGCAACTGGAGAAAGCCCGCACACAGCAACGAAGACCCAACACAGCCAAAAATAAAATAAAATAAAAATGTAAAAGCCATTCTTAAGCTTGTGGGCTGTACAAAAACAAGCAACAAGCCAGATTTGGCCCACAGGTTATAGTTTACTGACCCTTGGCATCAAAAAAGGCCCACTTCCTGTTTTCAGTGGGAGTAAACCTAGATCTTCCGTGGGTACTTTTGGGTCACTTAATAGCCATTGGGAGATACCGTGCCTCAACAGCTGGATCATCCACACTCCTCCCTGGTGTGTGTGTGTGTGTGTGTGTGTGTGTGTGTGTGTGTGTGTATGCACATATGCACACACACAGAGGTCCATCTAATACATGGTCACTGTTCTGGACACCAGGGTGTGAGGGGGGCAGTCTCCGGGTCCATGAACATTGCAGATGCACTTTTAGAAATATTGTTACTTCTAGGTGAGAGAGAGCTGTGTAGACTGTTAGCAACCTGAGGCTGATTTATCTCCCTCCCCCACCCACCATCACGCCAGTGCACTTTAGGTCAGAGTGGGAGACCATAAATTAGTGTGAACCTGGGAGAGAGAGAGGGTAGCAAGGAAAGATAATAAATGGTCAGGAAAACGATTTCTAATGTTAGCAGTGATTCCTCTTGAATTTTTACTCTTTTGGGTGCATTTTATCAGGCTCTTTCACACACTTTAGTTGACTTATTCCTTACAACCCCAGGCATGACTTCCCTGAAGAAATTATAGTCTGAAGAGCTTTGGTGTTTGCTTACTGTCACACGGCCTTTACGTGGCAGAGCCAAGACTCAGATACAGGTTTTCTATTTATTTATTATTATTATTATTTTTTGTGGTACGCGGGCCTCTCACTGTTGTGGCCTCTCCCGTTGTGGAGCACAGGCTCCGGACGCGGAGGCTCAGTGGCCATGGCTCACGGGCCCAGCTGCTCCGCGGCATGTGGGATCCTCCCGGACCGGGGCACGAACCCGTGTCCCCTGCATCGGCAGGCGAACTCTCAACCGCTGCGCCACCAGGGAAGCCCCAGATACAGGTATTTTATCCAGAGTTTATTTGTTCATTTATTCAAGTTTTGAGGGCACCAAGGGTCAGGTGATGTGCTGAGCAGGAGGAATATAAAGGTGAATAAGACCTGGTTCTTGTCCTGATTGTATCAGCATCTAGCTGGGACTCTCATGAGCTGAGCATCCTCTTTCACCTCTGTCTGCTCAGGACTCCAGACCTTAGAGGACACTCCTTCCGTCCAGGTGGTGGAGGTCATTCCTAGAACCAGGATTTAGTGTCAGAGTCTGTTAGGTGTTAGGTGCCCAGACATCTTTTAGGATGAAGACAAGCCTCAGGTTTCTTCCTGCATCACTCAGTGTTTGAAGTGAACTCACTGCAGAGGAACACAACGTGAAATTCACATTAAATTACTTAATATGTCATAGAACTCGGTTTCCTAATGTATTTCACTGACATATGATATTCAGGGGACACTTTCTGATTTTTACATAAGCTTACAACATGTCCTTTTTTGGTTTGTTTTGCTATCCTCCCTTCATACTTTCAGTTTTTGTAGCCATCAGATAGATTCCATCTGGTGTGATCCAAAGTTGTGGCTCTCCTGGCCCCATCCTTCTTCCTGGCCCCAGAGGAGGGGCTCTGCCCACCCTCTCCTGACTGGCTCTGCTTTCTCCCTCCTTGGGGGAGGACATGCCCCTTTGCCTGGCCACACAGCTCAGAGCCTAGGCAAGGCGTTTTTCTTTCTAGACAGGGGGTTTCTATCTCATTTTCATATATATATATATATATATATATATATATATATATATATATATACATTAACCTGAGTTAGCTGTGGTTTTATTTAATACTTAGATTTAAATAGTTGATTCCTTCAAATGGGCTTTGGAATTATTTATTTTGCTTCTGATGGCTCTGTCTTCTGATCTAAAGTATTAAATCCCTCTTTGTTTTGGGATTTACAGCCTGGCTACTCTAGGTTCACAAAGCTTTTCCATTAAAAGTCCCTCTTCTCTGCCAATATTTATTGCTAGAGTCACTGTTTGCCCAGAAGCTGTCTGCTGCATCTGGGAAATGAAATTTATGTCTCCTGGCATTGATGGGGGTGACATCACTGAAGCACTGATTACGTCACCAAGTGGCATAAACCCAGAGCCCAAGTCTCCAATGCATGGCAAAGGTGGGACGTGGGAGCGAACAGAGTGGGTTTACATAAACCAACCGGTCTACCTCTTCCTTCCCCTCCCCCAACACAATCCCCCACCCCATCTCACCCACCACTTGTATTTACAGTATCATTATATAATTCATATCTTAAAATTGACACACCTTCTTATAACAAGTATTGAGGGGCTGGGGTCAATAATGTGGAGGAATAGGCAGGAAGGGGATGCCTAGGCTTTGTATGGAGGGCGTCTGCTCAAAGGGCAACAACCCTGCTTTCCCTTTGTAGCAAGTCACTCTCATACAAAACACACGACACATGTTTTGCTATCCTCTGCTGAGCTAATTAAGGGACAGGGACTTAGTTTTGCTAGTCCCTAGAAGAACTGGGATTTGAACCTAGCTTTTCTGACCCAGGGCTCTCTCCTTTGCATCCAATGTCTCCTGGTTTGATGGCATGGGCCTTGATAAAGGTGAGTGGAGCTCTCAGCCCCAGCCCCTCTCTATCTGCCCTACGTGAAAGTCACGCCCAGTTTCCAACACACACTAGCCTAGGAGAGAGAGAGAGAGAGAAAATGTCTGGGCAGGGACTCCCTGGTGGCGCAGTGGTTAAGAATCCGCCTGCCAATGCAGGGCACATGGGTTTGAGCCCTGGTCCAGGAAGATCCCACATGCCGTGGAACAACTAAGCCCGTGTGCCACAGCTACTGAGCCTGCACTCTAGAGCCCACGTGCCACAACTACTGAACCCCGTGCACCTAGAGCCTCGCTCCGCAACAAGAGAAGCCACCACAGTGAGAAGCCCACACACCGCAACGGAGAGTAGACCTGGCTCACCACAACTAGAGAAAGCCCACGTGTAGCAACGAAGACCCAACGTAGCCAAAAAATAAAAACAAATAAATAAAAAACTTTTTAAAGTTTATTAAAAAAAAGGAAAAAGAAATGCCCGGGCAGTGGCTTGCTGGAGACATGCAGCCTCTGCCCACTCTTTACTTTCTTTCCCTATTTAGCCAGCTTTCTCCCACTGCATCATGTCTATTTTCTATAAGAAATGTTGGTGCCATCTCCACTTTCTCACCTCCCATTCAATCCTCTGCCTACTGCATTCTCTTCCCCTTCTCTCCTCCCCAAGTCATCTGAATTGACCAATGATCTCCCAACTGCCCAGCTCAATGGGCAGCTTTGGGTCTGAGGCTGACTTCATGGACGTGGTATAAATGCATTTGCACAGGGCCTCACACTCAGAAGGGTTCCACACTCAGAAGGGCCTCCGTGCTTGGTTTAATGCTTCACTGTTGTGGTTTTGAAATTCTTAATAAATTTTGAATAGGGAATCTTAAATTCTCATTTTGCACTGAACCCCGCAAATTATGCTGCCGATCCTGCTTGGGTCCTTTAAAAACGTAACATTTGCAACAGACAACACCCATTGTTTATCCAACACGCATTTGCCCTTCTTCCCCCCAACAGAATCCCATTGTTTTGAGTCACCATTGGCGACCACTTGACTGCAGGGAGAGGCCCTTCCTCAGCTGCAGGGAACGAATCTGATTAAAACACGTAAAACTGACCAGCTTAAACTGGTTTTGCCTCCTTAAATAGGTTGTTGATTAATCAAACCTGGAGTTGTTTCACAGAGGCAGCACTGCGCATGAGCAAGGTGGGAACTCCTGTCTCCAGGATGACCCGGAACCAAGACTCTTCAGTCTACGGAACTCAAAGAGTAGAGATGTTGCCGCCAGAGCCCTTTAAGAAGTCAGAAGTTCTTCAGTGAGGAAAATCTGGCTTCCAGCAGCATGAGTAGCTCATGGACTAATTCAAGACTAGCCAATCAGCTTCCAAATTTGAAAGTCTCCTAACCCCTTAAAAATCACGCTGAACCCTGGATCATAGAGACAGGTTTGAGAGTCTTGCCTCCTGTCTCCTTGTCTCCCGATCTCGTGATAAAGCTCTTTCTTTCTTTTTTTTTTTTTCCGGACGCGCAGCCTCAGCGGCCATGGCTCACGGGCCCAGCCGCTCCACGGCATGTGGGATCTTCCCGGACCAGGGCACGAACCCGCGTCCCCTGCATCGGCAGGCGGACTCTCAACCACTGCGCCACCAGGGAAGCCCCAAAGGTCGCTCTTTTTTCAAAAGCTGCTGCTGTAGTATTGGCTTCTATGCGCGTCAGGCGGCGAGCCATAGCTGGGTGGGTAACACAACCTCAAGACTTTTGGTCAGAAATTGATCAAGAGGTGAGTATGTGACCCAGATCTCAACAAAGAAAGGAAAGTAAAAGCTTCTTCTGGGAAAGTTTTGGTGTTCCTGAGAAGAATGGACAGACTCAGCTGGCCTGCCCCTTACCCTTTTGCCCATGCCTCCTCTTGCTGTAGATGTGGACACACCTGGAGGTGCAGCAGCCATCTTGTGACACAAGAAGGAAGTCCAGCACACTGCGAAGGGCAGAGAGAAAGGAGCTGGGTCTCTGGCATTGTTGAGCCACTGCCCCATCTTAGACTACCTCCTGAACTTCCTGTCATGAACCAAACAAACAACAACATCAAAAGCATTTCTTTTTTCCACACTGTGTAGCATGTGGGAACCTAGTTCCATGACTAGGGATCAAACCCTTGCCCCCTGCATTTGAAGCGTGGAGTCTTAACTGCTGGACCGCCAGGGAAGTCCCAAAACCATTATTTTTTTAAGTCATTGCTGTGGTACTTTTCTTTTTTTACTTCTAATCAACCATTTTGTAATTGCTACAACTTCTTGGCAATGCTTAACACAATGTCTATTCCCTCCACTTAAAACATTCTTTGGCATTCATGACGCTATGTTGCTGGATATTTTGATCCCTTCTCATGTTCCTCCCCTTAGCCTGTTCCTTGACGGTGGAGTCTGGCAGGATTTAGTGGTTCATTCTTTTATCCATTGCTAGGTATTTACTGAGTACTCGTGTGCTACGTGCAGCAGGTGCAGCCATGGAGACAGACGAGGCCCCTGCTCTCCTGAAGCTTACACTCGAGTCTAGCCCACTTCCTCAACCACTGTCCACAACCACTGTCCACAGTTCTCCTGGACAATCTCATTTACTTCCTTGGCTTTACCCCGTGCAGCTGTTCCATCTTGTGTCTTCTGATTCAGGGCTTCACATTGACTTATCCAATTAACCAACAGTCAACAGATTCTCCTAGAAAAGAAAGAAGAGGCTGAACGGCCCTTGGTGAGTCAGTCATGAAATAATTTTTTACTTTATATTCCCAGCCAAGATATGAAGAGAAGACATAAAAGAGTTGGCTACCTAAGCTCCAACTTTATTTTTCTGCAGCATTCAGACGTGTTAGAGGATTCTATGGGAGTAAATTTCCCTGGCAGAATTCTGCCATGTGTGGAGATTTTCTCTTATTTCTCGTAAAAGGTAGTGAAAATTTCAGGTTTAACGATTATTGTACTGTCAGTACTGCCAGGCCCTCCCTCAAGCACAAAATGTGACAGAAAACAAGATGCACTAGGAAATGAAAACCTGTTAAATTCCCCCAGACCACTAGTGAAGGAAGACTGCTGCATTGATAATAGCATTTTTTAAAAACATGTGCTGCATTTGGGAAAAGTTTAAAATGAAAAAGCTGAAAATGAAATGGCAACACACTAATTTATGAGAATATTAATAGGGGATTTGACCTAAGGTTATAATTCAAATGACAGAAGATAATTGATCCATAGATATGCATATTGTTTATTTATGATTAAACTAATTGGGAAAAATATAACTTGTTATCCATGTAATTCACTACATTCTCTTTTTTTTAATTGAAGTATAGTTGACTTACAATGTTGTGTTAATTTCTGCTGTACAGCAAAGTGATTCAGTTATATATATATATAATATATATATACATTCTTTTTTTATATTCTTTTTATAGTTCCCTGTGCTATACAGTAGGACCTTGTTGTTTATGCATTCTATATATGATAGCTTACATCTGCTAACCCCAACTTCCCACTTCATCCCTCCCCCACACTCCTCCCCCATGACAGCCACAAGTCTGTTCTCTATGTCTATGAGTCTGTTTCTGTTTTGTAGATAGGTTCATTTGTGTCATATTTTAGATTCCACATATAAGTGGTATTTGGTATCGGTTTATGGTATTTGTCTTTCTGACTTCACTTAGTACGATAACCTCTAGTTGCATCCATGTTGCTGCAAATGGCTTTATTTCATTCTTTTTTATGGCTGAGTAATATTCCATAGTATATGTGTATCACATCATCTTTATCCATTCATCTGTTGATGGACATTTTGGTTGTTTTCATGTCTTGGCTGTTGAATTCACTACATTCTTAAAGGAGAGACACGAATAATCATCTTGATAGATACTTAAAAAGTACTTATTAACCTCAATGACCATTCCTAATAAATATATCTGATAAGCCAGGAATAAGAGGGAAGCTCTTAATTTATAAAGGGTATATATATAAAAAGAAAACCTACAGCAAACATTATATTGAACAAGGAGACAGAAAAAGCCTCCCCATGAGAGTCTGGTACAACACCCTACAGATACTTTAGAGCTGGGACTACGGTTAGGTGAGTGATGAACTTACTTGAGGAACAAAATTTAAGAGCATGCCAAAAAACTCAGTAATCGGTAGAATAAATAGTATTTTAATGCAGTATTTTAAAAGCAAAATGCAAAAACTTGAAGAACAAAGTATACAAAATAGGCAAATTTTGAATATAGACAGGCTCAGTATTTTTCCTGGTCTTTCCTTATGCCTCCAGCTCTGCTATGGCTATCACATTTAGTAAAGTATTCTGTATCTCAATTCCTGAGCTTTTTGGTACCTCCCTAAGTTGTGCCCCCAAGGCAAGTGCTTCACCTCATTCTGGAGTTTACTGAGATACAAATGAACTTCACTGTGGTCCTCTGTGGCGGTTTGTGCAGGACCATAACCCATCAGTAGAGGCTTGGTGGTCTTCACCCTTTTCCCCAAACCCGCTCATCCTTTAATCCAACCTCTGAAAAGGACCTAGAATAGGGGTTTATTTTCAGCATATATTTAATAGGCATCTTCTGTGTGTCAGCACCAGAAATACAGTGATGCACACACTTCCGGCCTTTGTGGAGGTTACAGTTGGCTGAAGGAGAACAATTAGCCAAGCAGCAATAATAAAGTACGGTGTGCGCCATGATGGGGCTGGGGGTCCAGGGAGTTATGAGAGCACTTGGCAGGACTCTTGGCCTAGTTTACCAAGTCAGAGGAAATGAGGTCCAATCCCAAGCTTGAAGGTTGTTTAGGAGCTAAAGGGGCAAGGAGGGGGTGGGGTGGGGCTATGGAGAAGGATGCCATGTCCCAGATGGAGACAACTGCTTATGAAAAGGTTTATTTGAGAATGTGAAAGAATTACAGTATGGTTGGAGCTCCCAAGAGAGAAGTGTGGTGTAGACAGAAATAAAACTAGAGAGGAAGGGGGCTTCCCTGGTGGCGCAGTGGTTGAGAGTCCGCCTGCCGATGCAGGGGACGCGGGTTCGTGCCCCGGTCCGGGAAGATCCCACATGCCGCGGAGTGGCTAGGTCTGTGAGCCATGGCCGCTGAACCTGCGCGTCCAGAGCCTGTGCTCCGCAGCGGGAGAGGCCACAACAGTGAGAGGCCCGCGTGCCGCAAAACAAACAAACAAACTAGAGAGGCAGATGGGGGCAGATTGTGAAGGACTTTGCAAACCATGTTTAGGAGTTTGGAATTGTTCCTAAGAGTCATGAGGAGACTTTGAAGCAGGAGAATGCCTGGATTGAGTTCGTGTTTTAGAAAGACCATTCCAGCTATGCTGTGAGGAATGCAAGAAGATAAAACTGCATCCAGAAGACCAATTAGGAGGTTGATATGATGATTGCCATAGACTGAATGTTTGTGTCCCCCCAAAATTCATGTTGAAACCCAACCCTCAGTGTGAGGGTAATTGGAGGTGGGGTTCTGGGGAGATGATTAGATCATGAGGGTGGTACCCTCATGAATAGAATTAATGCCCTTATAAAAGAGACCCCAGGGAGCTCCCTAGTCCCTTCAGCTGTGTCAGGACACAGTGAAAAGGAAGCCATCTATGAACCCAGGAAGCAGACTCTCAGCAGACACACAGTCTGCCAGCACCTTGATCTTAAACTTCCCAGCTTTCAGAAGAGGGAGAAAAACATTTCTGTTGTGTATGAGCCACCCCGTCTATGGTATTCCTTAAATAGCATCCCAGAGGGACTAAGTAGTTAGGAGAAAATGTTGGTGGTCTGGTTGAGGGTGGTGGCAGGGGGTGTTGGTACATTTTAGAAATATTGAGTAGGTGTAATCAACAAGATTTGGTGATTGGTTAGATGTGGGAGGTACAGGGAGGAAAGAATCAAGGATGACATCCAGGTTTGTGATGTGTGCATTGATTTTTTTTATATTAATATCCAGCAACCTTGATGAACATTCTTTTCAGTTCTAAAATTTAACTGTAGATTTTCTACATAAACAATTATATTGCCTGCCACTAAGGATGGTTTTGTCCCTTACCTTCATTTATATTTATATGGCATCAGTCAACATTCAGTCAGGAAAAGAGAAACTGCTCTTGGTATTTCAAGCAGCGATATTTAATAGAGGGGATTGGATGCTTGCACAACTGTTGCGAAAATGAGAATAGGGAGAGCTACCGCTAGCTTTTAGGTTCACCATGGCAGCCGTGGTCCTACAAATTAGAAAGTTGTTGTTGACATCCGGGTCAGGAAACTGCAGGAAGCTGCCACTGATGATCACAGCCGTCCTACGGTAGTGAAGAGGGTAGTCGACAGGGCTGCTTTGAGAACTCTGTAAATCCTTGTTTCTGCCAAAACCCAAACACACACAAGCCACTGCCAGAGACAGAATAACACAGCTCCTTTCCATCCCCAAATGTGAGCAAGTGCATCTCACTGGCTGACTGTTAATAGTGTTCAAAACCCTGGAGGTAAAGGAGGCTGGGATGAGTAGTTCCCAGGCTTCAGCCCCTGTAATAAACAGATAGTAGAAATAAAAGCTGGTTGCAAAAAGAAATCAAGAAAAACCAATATCCAGCAAAGCTTTCCCTTAATTTACTAGCCTATCCTTTTGTGTATAAGGTACCCAAAAACACTTTCAAAATGAGCTAAATGCTCCAAATGCTTCACTCACCCTTCTCCCCCATGTACACTGTATTCTAGGAGATGCATGAAATGACATGTAATTTTCCAAACACATTTCCATGTCTTTGCACTCGTCCTACCGCTCAAAAGTTACCTCTCCTCTGCCTGTGAAGACTCTTCCCATTCCTCCACCACCCTACCCATCCCTGCCCCAGACCTGCATCAGGTGGGATTGACCTGGATCGCTGCAGGGTTTCCCCTGCACAGTTCTATTATGGCAGCTTGTCGCAACTTTTAGTCAAAGTATCCATTTTTCTTCCAGTAGACATAAGCATCCTAAGGTAAGGGACCAAGACTTATTTTGTGTTTATGTCCCAAGGACCTACTACAGTGCTTGGAACATAATAGGTGCTCATTGCAGGGTTTTTTTGTTTTTTTTTTTTTGCGATATGCGGGCCTCTCACTGTTGTGGCCTCTCCCATTGCGGAGCACAGGCTCCGGATGCGCAGGCTCAGCGGCCATGGCTCACGGGCCCAGCCACTCTGCGGCATGTGGGATCTTCCCGGACCGGGGCACGAACCCGCGTCCCCTGCATCGGCAGGTGGACTCCCAACCACTGCGCCACCAGG
This sequence comes from Monodon monoceros, assembly GCF_005190385.1. Classification (NCBI taxonomy): domain Eukaryota; kingdom Metazoa; phylum Chordata; class Mammalia; order Artiodactyla; family Monodontidae; genus Monodon; species Monodon monoceros. The sequence continues at coordinate 79,283,015 of NW_021703774.1, read as the reverse complement.
GAAGCCCAACGTTGCAGGTTTATTGAATGTGTGAAGGACTGTGTCTACATGTCTCTCAGGGTAAGTACCTGAGGTTGTACGAAGAGCAACCACCTTCAGAAACAGGTATGCCACTTGTTCCTGAAAGGGGGTCTAACGAGTGGTAGAATCTTAGAAGGACAAAAATTCATCTTTATAAATTGCTTATTGATACTAGCTTCATAGTCTAAATCCTTATTTTCTGTTAATGTTGACTTTTCCCTTTCTTTTCCAAGTTTCTACCATCTGTCCTTGCTTCTGAAGCTTGTAGCACTACTTCCCATTAAAATATAATTCCCATGTAACATTCTGGTTGCTCCCATCATATCAAATTAATGCCATGACACGTAAGCTGCTAGACAAATATGGGTCATTATATGTTGCTGACAGTAACACTGATAGTGACATTGAAGCAGGGACAGAGAACATCTTAAGTGATTTTTTTTATGCAAAATCAGAGAACTCTAGAGTTTGAAGTGTTCTTAGAGATCTAACCCTATTGTTTATACAAAAATGGAGATTGAGAATTTCCCATGATTCCTTAGCACAGTGGAAAATTGGTTAGCAAGCTCATCTCCTCCTTCAGGTGGGAGAAGCCTCTACAGTCAAACCTCTGAGACTCCCCAGCACCCAGTACAGTGTTAGATACATAATAAGCAGTTAATCAAATGTTTTAAAATGGGTGTGTACGCATGTCCCACTTATTAAATCCCTCAAAGCCAACATCGTTTGGTTCCCTAAAGGACCATTTGCCCAAGGTAACCTGGAAAGTCTTCGTTTTCCTTTGTGGCAGCTTCTGTGGTTGACTCAGGATCCATTCCCAGCCTCGTTTCTCTTGCCCACCTTGTTTATAAAGCCCAGGGAAGCTTTTCTAGCCTCCCTGCACTGGAAGTGACCAGGTGACAGATTTGGCTTGTGCGATGTTAGCAGAAGCTGCAGGAATTTTCTATAAACATTTTGCTTTCCTGATGGAAGGGAAAGAGGAGGCAGGTGCTGTCCTTGCTCCTTTTCCTGTCTAGGGGGTGAATGTGTTGGCTACGCCGACACCAGTCTTCCTGTGCCCACGAGGGAAAGGCCAAGAGAATCACAGAGATGTTGGCCCTAATATTGTTGAACTGCCAGACCATCACCAGCACCACCTACCTCCTGACTTCTTGTTATGTGAGAGAAACAAACCCCTCTTTGTTTAAGCCACTGAGTTTTTATTCCTTGCTCCTAAGTGCTTTTCTAATATTTGCTCTCTACCAGCCGCAGAACCTTCCAGAGTTCACTGCCCAAAATAGGAAGGACAGGTCCACATCTATCAAATAGGACAGAGGTGGACATTACCATAAATTCACTTTATAAGTTGAGTTTTGTAACAATTACTTGTCACCACGTTAATCTATAAGAAAAAAAAGGTTCCAATGAATATATAAAATTTGAAAACAAGGGAAACCAATGACAGTTATAATCTTATATCAGCCTCATCAGTGTATTTTTTAATTGATGTATAGTTGCCGTACATTATATGTTACAGGTGTGCAATATAGTGATTCACAATTTTTAAAGGTTATACTCCACTTATAGTTATTATAAAATATTGGCTATACTCCCTGTGTTGTACATTATATCTCTGTAGCTTATTTATTTTATATGTAATCGTTTGTACCTCTTAGTGCCCTACCTCTCTCCCCTTCCCTCTCCCCACTGGTAACTACTAGTTTCTTCTCTATAACTGTGAGTCAGCTTCTTTTTTGTTATATTTAGTTTTTTTGTTTTTTTTTTACACCTTTATTGGAGTATAATTGCTTTACAATGGTGTGTGAGTTTCTGCTTCATAACAAAGTGAATCAGTCACACACACACATATGTTCCCGTATCCTTTCCCCCTCGCGTCTCCCTTCCTCCCACCCTCCCTATCCCACCCCTCTAGGTGGTCACAAAGCACTGAGCTGATCTCCCTGTGCTATTAGTTTGTTGTATTTTTTAGATTACACATATAAGTGATATCTTACAGTATTTGTCTTTGCCTATCTGACTTACTTCACTTAGCATAATACCCTCCAAATCCATCCATGCTGTCACAAATGGCAAAATACTGCTCAGCCATTTTTTTTTATGGCTGAGTAGTATTCCATTGTGTGTGTGTGTGTGTGTGTGTGTGTGTGTACCACATCCTCTTTATCCATTCATCTGTTGATGGACACTTAGGTTGCTTCCACATCTTAGCAATTTGTAAATAATTCTCATTCAATGTATTTTAAAAATTTGTTTTAGTTGCATAGTATTGAGAAAATCTTAATTCACACAAATGAGTGGTTGCAAATATATCAGTTTTTCACCCTACAATTTCAGGTCCAAAAGTTTGAAAGAAGGCTATGAGGAGAATTTCCCTTCAAAGTGGAGTCAATAACAGCAGGTAAGATCTGCTCTCATTCCTTAACTGGCAAACATCCAACCTGGAGGGAGGGAGTCGGTGAACAGCTTTTTCAACCAAGTAAATCTTCACTGTTTGAAGGAAAATACGATGTAGTGAATGAGAGTCCAGATTCTGGAGGCAAACTTTGTGGGTTCAAATCCTGGACTACCACTTGCTGGCTGAGTGCCTCTGTCTTGATTCTTCATCTGTAAAATGGGGCACAATAATTGTACCAACCTAACAAGGTTCGTGGGTGGTTTAAATCAGTCAATACAGGTGAGACCTTAGAACAGTGCTGGATACCTCATAATAACAACCGAAAGCAGTTATATCCAATGATGTCTCAGCTCCTCCATTGCTTATCTCTGTCAGATATTTACTCAAAATTTTAAGATAGACACATTTATTTTGCTTGGAACACTGAATATGTATTTCAGGTATAATGTCTTTGCTGACCAATTTTCTAGGATTAACCCAGAAGCTTTACCTTGCCGAGGTGAGCTTATTATCTTTAAAAGGAAGAGAGGAGCATTCACATTTTATAATAGGTGCTAAAACTATATGTAAGGTGACACAATCTTTGCACCACAACACCTGCCTAATTAGTTTATAAAAACTTATACCATGATCACACAGGGGCTGAGTAAAGGTATATTTCACCTGACAATTTCACAGGGCCCATGCATGGTATATTTTATAATTTTATATGTGTATAATTTTAGGTAAATAGACATGGGAAGGCCTGCATTTAAATAATAATAATATAGAAAGAACCAGTACAGAGCTGCACATTCTGAATAAATGAACATTTACAAAATATTTATGTTAGGAACTGTATACACAGAAGCACAATTTAATGCCTGGGTTGTCTCCAGTAATAAGCATTTGGTGTGTGAAATATTTAACTGTGATTTTTTAATTGAGGAGTTTTAAATTGTAGAACACAATTCTAAATGAATTTGAATCAAACATTTGTAGGTTTCTAAAGCATCCCTGCATAACTGTAGGGGTCCATTGGTCAGAATTTTAAAAATCACCTAAATTATCTCAAAAGTCTCTTCTAAAATTTGGAATTTGGGGTCATATAGGTTAATTCATGAGATCTTACCCGACCCCTCCTATTTTGGTCGTTCATCCAGTTACACTGGCTCTTTATTCTCTATAAGCCGGGTCTAACTCAAAAATAGCAAATGATCTTACTTTAAGACATTCCATAGAAGGAGTTCCAGGGCAAGGGACTCATGTTAATTAGGATACTTTTGCCAGCAAGTCACTGTCAACTCAATTCAAAATGGCTTAAACCATGAAGGCATTTGCTGTCTCATATAACACAGGATTTAAAAGGAGGGCAGCTCCTTGGTTAATTCAATATTTCAACAACCTCATCAAAGACCTAGGGTTTTTCTGTACTTTCTGCTCAGCCATCTTCACCTTGTTGGCCATTTTGCCTTGTGGCCACAAGATGGCTGCTACAGCTCCAAGGATCAGATCTGTGTGCAACCATGTTCAGAGGTAGAAAAGAGACCTCTATACTCTTTGTAGTTCTTTAAAAGGCTAAAAATCTTTCCCAGAAGAGTTACCCTCCAATCTTGTTAACCAGAATTGAGTTACATGTTCCTCCTTTTTATTTTTTTAAGATATATTTATTTATCTATCTATCTATTTATTTATTTATTTATGGCTGTGTCGTGTCGGGTCTTAGTTGTGGCACGCAGGATCTTCCTTGAGGCTTGCGGGATCTTTTGTTGCAGCTTGCAGGCTTCTCTCTAGTTGTGGCATGTGGGTTTTCTCTTCTCTAGTTGTGGCACGCAGGCTCCAGGGCGCGTGGGCTCTGTAGTTTGCAGCACGCAGACTCTCTTAGTTGAGGTGTGCGAGCTCAGTAGTTGTGGTGCGAGGGCTTAGTTGCCCCGCCCCCCAACCCCAGCATGTGGGACCTTAGTTCCCCGACCAGGGATCGAACCCGAGTCCCCTGCCTTGGAAGGCAGATTCTTTACCACTCAACCAGCAGGGAAGTCCCACATGTTCCTTCTTAAGCCAGTTCCTAGCAAGGGGAATAAAATTACCATAATTGGTGAGATTATCAAGATTGATGTGCTGGGCCTGGGAATAGGGCCAAGTTCAGGAAAGTCCATGACCACCCTGAGGAAAAACAGACAAACTGGGATTCTGGGTGGGAAACCAAGAATGTCTGTTAAAGAGGCTGGGCTGGAGGCTAGCATTCTAAAGAGGACCAGAAACGTCATTTCTTGCCTGTCTACCTTCTCCCTTCCCCAGGCTGGGTGGTAAATGGGAGGAAAAGACACAGGGAACAGTTAGGACAAGAGAGAGCTAGGCTGTGTCTACAAAGAGCCAAAACATTCCAATAAAAGTGAAGATTCAATTGATCTGAATGTTTTATGTAGCCCAATTCCAAATACTGGAATAATTATAAAGGGCTTAGTTTGGACTAAGTTTGCACTGGAGTGGATGGGGGTACGTGTTGGATGCAAAAGTGTTCAGCAATACAGTTTTTCTTTTTATGATGTGCTGTTTAATGTTTCGTGTATCATGAAAACTTTCATGAATCTGCTCAAACTGTGACCTCTCCCCCCCCCAGAAAAAAGAGCAAATATGCCCTCTTATGCAAATTCTGCAAATAATTTTAGGAGATTCACTGATGCCCTGTCACTCATTCATGAACTCTAAGTTATAGCCTCATGATAACCTTGATTGGTATAGTGAAAAAAAAATTATGTGTGAGGAAATAAGCAAAACAAAACAGTAAAATCAGGAAGTCTGATGGACATTTGTTAGCTGCGTGACCTTATTTGAATCTTTAAGACCTTGATTTTACCTCTATAAAATGGAACTAGCAGACTTATTTCAAGAACCAAGTGGATAATGTATGAGATTGTTTTAAATTACACAGCACTTTACAAATGTTGGCTTAAAAACTCAAATGGCAATAAATCCAAACAGTGTGATGGCTCTTACTTCCCAATTTAATTTACTGAATTCAAAACAGTGCACCCCATGAGGACAGGCCTGAAAGTAGGCTTTGTGGTTTCAGGGAGCAGAAGATTCCTTCTCCATAAGCAAATGTCCTCCTCAAGCTCATGGATGAGCCCTGTACCTTTTTTTCAGCAGCTGTTTTGAAAAAAGGCACCAACTGAAATACCCCTAACCCATCAACAAGCACTATTCCCAGTAGGTGAAGTCGGGACATGCCAATGTAGCTGAAAGACCAGGACAGTCTTCCAGTTGCTCCTTCCTCTGCTTGTCCCAGGCGAGCACCCACCCCTGGGACTATCCCAGGCCATGATTGGTCCCCTCTGTGAATCTGCTCCAAGTCCCTCAGACCCTTCAAGACGGGAATGCCAGCTCCTGTTCCCTCACTGTGGTACCCATGTCTCACTCTTCACCTTATACGCCTTCCCATCATTCCTAAATTTCTTTCAGTGTAAAAGGCCCAGGTTCCTTTCTTTTTTCTCAGATTTTCATAGCATTCTTTCCTTGTCATGCCATACTGCCCTGGCAGCTGTCCCTTTACCACTGGATAGCAAAATGCCCAGTAGAGTTTCCCAAGGGATCCATCAACAAAGAGTTACAGAAGGTGGCAAACTGTCCAAGGTGCTGAGGTCCCAGGTGGACAGACCTGGCTCCTGTCTCCATAGAGTAGGCAGTCAGTGCATGGACTCTCCCCTGCCTCTCCCAATGCAAGCAGACAGCTGACTGTGCAGGACCTCCAGATTCGCAGCGCCTTGGGAGGAGAGGGAAAAGTAGGATCTATAGCAAATGGGCACCTTTCCCTCCTCTCATCCGATTGCATCCTGACTTAACGAACAATCCCAGAATGCACTGACTTCCTAGCTTGTGGTTACATGAATGCAAAGTTTATGATCTTAGCAACCATGTTCATCTTCAGAACCATTTTCGTGACAATGCACAGTCTTTGCAGACAGTGATCTGATCCTTCACTCCACGGCCCTCTTCCCTTCCCTCTCCCTGTCTTGTTTTTGCACCAGATCTGGGAGAAGCTTAAAGTGTTTAATTCCCTACACCATTCTCCTGGCCTTAACTTACAGGGGAGCTTCTGATTATTGCTTTGTCTGTCCTTCTCTATAGATAGCGTGCTTCACATTGTTTGGTCCTGCTGGGGCTACGTGGAACTTCCTTTTTTCCATCTCTGCTTCATTTGTGTGCATTTTGATTTAATGTGTCTAACAAAAACATCACTCCAACTTTCAGTTTGTGATGACCCTATGAATTTTCCCAGTTTTTCTTCTTTATTTCCCCTCCCCTCTCGATTTTGAGGACATTTTCAGATTTTCTTAGTCCTGAGGTGTAAGTATAGGAGAAGGAGCATTGCTTTAGGGTCACTGAAGCCTTTGTATGTTCAGGTCCCACTGCCAGCTATGATGCTAAGTTAACCTTTATGAATAGGTGGTGGGAATAAAAGAATCTCTCTTTCCTCTCTTAGAGGGATGTCTTGAGGATAAAATGAGGATGGGTAAAAGAAAGTACCAAAAACTAGTATAAAAACCATATTAATTTCCACATATTCAGAATTACTCTGTACCAGTCACCAGGCTGAGCTCTTTATATGCTACTGTGTTTCATCCTTATGACGATGCAGTGATGGGTAGTGTCATTACTATCCATGTTTACTTGTGAGTAACTTGAGGCTTAGAGCTGTTAAGTAACTGGTCCGAGATCACAGAGCATGTATAAAGGGAAGAGCCAAGATTTGAATCAAGTCTGTCTGGCACCAGACTGTGGCTCTTAACCACTGTACCATCCTGACACCATATGAATCAGAGGTACCATCATTCAGCTGGATGCTGGTCATGTCTGTGTAATTCCACTCCAAGAAATCAAGTGAGTCGGAGACAGTGGAAGTCCCAGCATACTCTGTGAGTGGTTATTCATGGTATGGTGGGCTGGAGAGGAATCCCCCACCAAAATTTTGCTTGAGTTTCTAGAATCAAAATTCACACCATTGACCAAGGGGCAGCATGGTGTCGAGGTCATTAGCATCGTTGTCTGCAGTTAAAGAGGCCAAACTGTGACTTTGGGCAAGTCAGTCTCGCTGGCCCCCTAGATACTCACTGGGAAGAGGAGGATCTTGGATAAGAAAATCGTTAAGGTCTCTGTAAATCACTAGCTAACATTTATTAAGTGCTTACTGATTGCCAGGGCTTTTTCTAAGTGCTTGATGTTCAATCTTACATGATTCTCACAACAACCCTAAGAGGTATTGCTATTGATATTATTCCCTTTTTATAGGTGAAGAAACTGAGGCACAAGGGAGTTTGCCCCAAGTCACATAAAGAGGGGAAAGAGCTGAGAACCCCCACACTCAACCATTCAGCTCTCTTTCCTCTCTAACTGTTAGGAATTATATTATTAATTGCCTTGGATAGATGGGCAGTCACATTTCATCACTTCTTTATAGCCTGACCCAGCTTTTTCCTACTCTCGATAAAATATAGTGTATGTTTTTAAATACCCCATCACACTGCCTAGGACACAGTAGGTGATCAATAAAAATTTGCTTACCTGATTTTTTGTCATTAAAATAATTGTGTTAAAAAGAGACAGGCAAACAAACAAGCATAAACCGAGAAGTAGAGAATAATGAGGCTGTATAACTGAGAGAAATGATCTGACTCAGACCTCCTAATATGTGCTGTCTTACGAGAGAATAATCCAAAGATAAAACCCAATATGAGTCCACACAATTCTTATCTGCACGAAACAACCACCACCAAAAAAAATTATCTCGGTTGCAGAAACTTGATTATTGACTTTGGCAGTCCTTTCTCCGCATCTTTGTGCCAATAAAGTTATTAGAATTGAATTGAGAGAGGCAGATGCACAAGAAGAGCTGAGACAAGATGCTGAGCAGTTGAAATCAATGACCCGAGGAGCTGATCCCCTGCCAAAGGCTACACCAGCTCCCGGGAGGAATCCACCACTCTGGCCAGCGGTCCGGCACTGCAGAAGCTGCAAGTCAGGTTTCTGGAGGGGACTCCCAGGTGGCTGGGGACCAACAGGTGTAGGAAGGAGGAAAAAGGGGGCCCTTCCCATTACCAAGGGCCAGACAGGCCAGGACCCACCAGGTTGAGAACAGCGAGACTTTTCTAGATTCACTGTGCTCCCCAGGCTGTGGAAAGAGAAGAGGAGGCAGAGGAGGAGGGTGGGAGAGAACACAGTGTTATTCACAATCTGTCGGTGACAGGAAGAAAGAGTGGCTTAATAACCCATAGCCAGATTAATGGACTATTCCTTCTCTCCCCTGGCAGAGCTGGTCCTCTGGTGCTATCACCCATAAAATTGATGGCCACCCAAGGAGACATGGAGCTAATTAACAAATCTGCCCCCAAGTGTGCCAAAACCCATTCCACTAGAACTGCAAAGAGAGCGACTGTTTAGAGACCAGCTTAAATGAGGAAACCACTAGTATTCTCTGGAAGGCACCATGACCACTTGGCATCCCTTCTAGCCACTTCCTCCTTCTCAGTCAGCTGCCTCCCCACCTCTCCTAGGTTGGCCCCAAATATCTTCCTTCCACTCACCTTCTCTATCATCCACCCAACCGCGAAGCATCAGAGCACCATGTAAAGTTTGTGTCCAACTCTCTGAGAATGATTGCACCTTTGTGAATCTCTACGAAGATCCAAGCAAGGGTATTGGCTTTTGATTAGTTGAATTGTGTATATATTTGCTTCTCTGTGAACGTATTTTCTACAATAACAATAACAGTAGCTTTCAGAATAATAACAAGTATTGAGTACTTGCTTGCTATGTGTCAGGCACTCTTTTAAACACTTAGGGAATCTGTGTAACCTGCAAGGGACAGAGTAGGAGTACTGACACAGGAGGTTCCCCCACAGTCCTGCACTGCAGCACAAAGTCCAAAGCTTCACCCACTTGCCCAGAGTTTTCAATCAACTTACAAACTTCCAATCAGATTAATAGTTCCACTCTCTTAATCATGAACAGATATCCCAATACTACTATCTGAGGAGGGCTAATAATGTGGACAATAAACACCAAGACAAACAACAATTAAAAATAAAAGTAGTGTATGGGTGGGGATTTCCCTGGTGGTCCAGTGGTTAAGACTTCACCTTCCAGTGCAGGGGGTGAGGGTTTGATCCCTGGTCAGGGAACCAATATTCCACATGCCTTGGGACCAAAAAACCAAAACATAAAACAGAAGCAATATTGCAACAAACTCAATAAAGACTTAAAAAAAAAAAAGTAGTGTGTGGGGGAACTGAGAACATGCAAGGAGAGGAGAATTAAAGTGTTTATAAATTACCTCTTTACAGAGATAAGAGAACATATTGCATCCAAGAAAAAAGAACAGGGTGAAACAAAAAAGGAACATTCAGAGGCCAGAAAGGAATTATTGGAAATTAAAAGCAGCAGAAATAAAAAACTCAATAGTTAGTCTCTCAGGAAGTAGAGTAAAAAATCAAAAGGATTTTTAAAAATTGGAAAGAAAAGAAAGCAAAATTAGAAGGCGAGTCCAAGAAGTCCAATACATAAATAATAGGAGTTCTAGAGAGAGAACAAGAAAAAACAGAAAATGGAAAGAAGATATTCACAAATGAAATGACTCCCCCATATTTCCCAGAGATAAAAAAAGACAAAATTTCCTGCTTAAAACAATGCATCAAATACCCAACACGTTGGATAATAATAGATCCATATTAAGGTACCTCACTGGACATTTTCAAAAAATTGGAGGAAATAGAGTCTACGAGATTCTAGAGAAAGAAAAAAGTCACATACAAAGAATCAGAAGTGAGAATGGCTTTGGACTTTGCAATAGCATCAGTGGAAACAGAAAGAAGATGAGGCAATGCATTCAAAATTCTGAAAGGAAATGCTCTCCAAACTAGAGTTCTATACCCAGCCAAATTATCCAAAAAGTACAAAGATAGAATAAAGACATCTTCAGATACGCAACATCTCAAAAAATGTATTTCCCTTGCAATCTTACATGAGAAAGGGAAAGATATTACAGGAGCAGAAGTTTCAACACAGGAGAGAAGTAAAAGTATTTCTAGGAGGATGGTACAAAAAAATCCCAGAATACATATTGTTAGAGGCAGAATATACATAGCAGTCATTTTTCTCTGACAGTTTTCCTGTAGAAAGGCCTCAGAAGCCTATGTGCTCAAGAAATAGTAAAGGGGTCTAGAGGGAATATGGGATGAAAACTCTGCCACAATAACCAGTAGTATCTGCTAAGCCTATAGTTGGTATGAAGCTCTTCAGCAGCTTGAAGTGTGAATAGGAATTCAGCTTTTAAATGTTCACTTCCCACTCTCCCAAATGATGTTCAGCTAAGGATGCTCTAACTTGGATTCCAAGATCACACTGGCATGCTCAGCTGCTGTTTCCAAAGTAGGTCCTTTGTGCTGGCATAGTGGGTCCAGAGAGCAAAGCTTCTGTCCTTGGTTGCTCACTGTGCCAGAATCAGCACTCCTGTGGCAACCATCTAGGCCTAGCGTTGAGTTTAGTGAGTTACTCTTGGGGATCCTTGGGCCCTTTACTGCCAGCTAACACCATTTGGAACCATCTCAATAATTGGAAAGATTATAAGCATGTCAGGGTCTAGGACTTCTAGGTTCCCAGAGGTTCCTTGACTTCAAGCAAGGAAGTTTCTCCCTAGGGGTTTTTTAAAAGAGTAGACTTTGTCAGACCCAGTAAAGTTCTTGTCATTTCTTTTCCCCTCTAGATAATGGGCGCCTATGAAGCTTACATTGAGGGAACACTCAAGTGACTTGAAAACAAAGATCTGCCCTCAGGGGACTTGCTGTCTCCACTCAGACAGATAACTGACCTATCAAATGACAGTTTCTTTTGCTAAACTTCCACCGAAGTTGGTACGGCTCTGCTCTCATAGAAAAGCTTTCGATGAAGTATGAGCCTTTCTAACTTTCTCCTCTGCATTAAGTTCTTTGTATCCAAGACTTCTTCTAGACCAAGTTCTTTGAGGGCAGAATCCATAACAGAGGATTCTTTATATCCCCCGCCCCACACCCCCCAGTGACTAGTACGGTGCCTAGCACAGCGTAGCTGCTCAGTATATATTTACAGAGTGAACAAATGAAAAAATAATTGAATTAACACTGTCTCTTGAGACATCCAGGATGCATACGTCATGTTAGGATCAGGCGGTTCTGCCAGCTCCCAGAAAAATCAGATCCATAATGGAGTATTAAAATAAAATCTCATGGATCTGAATGTGAGGCAAGAAAGCTTTTTTAAAATTAGTGACAATAGTACATTATATAAATTAATTATATAGAAATGCACTTATTTTATATTCGAGAACTTACCTCAATTCAAACTAGACCAACCAGGGGTTCTATGATAGAAGTCTTAGTGGATAGGGAAGTGATCTGTTATTTACACAGTAATTGTTAACATATCAATAGATACTTCTGGAGTGTTGATGGTTCTTAAAAGCGGTTGTTCTTTTCAATGTTTTAAGCATTCCTCATTGAATTGCATTTTATTTAAAAATACTATAGGGCCAGAGCACTCATACACTGCAAGGGAATATAAATTGGCACAAACACTTTGGCAGCATCTACTAAAGCTGAACAAATATCAACTTATTACCCTTCAGTACCATTCTTGGACATACACCCAACAGAATGAGTGCTATGACCCCAATGTATGTAGCCAAGAACGTTCATGGCAGCACTATTTCTAACAGCCCCAGACTGGAAGAAGCCCTAGCATCTATCAACAGATAGAAAAACTGTGGTATATATTTACATAATAGACTACTTCACAGATAAAAAAAAAAGAACTTAAACCATTGCACACAACAAAAGACATATTGTTGAGAGAAAGAAATTAGATAACGAAGAACATACACCAAGTGATCCTATTTATAAGAAGACCAAGAACAGGCAAAACTATATAGCAGTAGAGGTCAGAATGTTGGTTACTTCGATGTGGGATACTGTCTGGGTGGGACCATGAGAGCCTTCAAGTGTGCTGAAAATATTTGTATGTTGGAATAGTGGTTTCATGGGTTTATACATATGTAAGAATTCATCAAGCTGTACTATCTTTGTATCCAGTAATTTACTGTATGTAAGTTATGCCTTAATTTAAAAAATACTATGAAACTCAGTTCTATTAAAAAATAAAAGCTCCATGGATTACAACAAAAATGTTAAAGACAGAGTTCCTGCCCTGAAAGAGATACAAAATTAATTCCAGAAGATAAAGATATACACTCAAATAACCATAATGCAAAGCAGTGTCTGAAGATGGATGAGTGATCCAAATGGATGTCATAGGGTTGCAGAGAAGGAATGGAACAGGGAGGGAAAATTGACACATGAGAGCTGAGCTCCACTCTGAGCACCTTCCACATGCTTGCTCCATCAATTTTCTCTCTCTCTTAAATCTCCTTAACAGTCTGTTTCTGATTATGTTCAAGTCTCCTCTACTGAACTTTCCTCCTTGGTTCATCCTCCAAGCTCTCTCCTTCCCTTCCTAGCTGCATTTCTGGGTGGAATAGTCTACCTGCTGTCACCACTTCCTGCCTTTCATTCACTCCTTGACCCACTGCCTTCTGGCTTCTCCCCGCGTCTCCCACAGAATCTTCTTCCACCTGGTCAGCAATAAGGACCCAGGTCCTTATTGCCAGGTCTAATGGCTTCTCTTCAGTCCTTATATTCCTTGACCTGTGCATCATTTGACACATCATTTGACACTTCCCCTTTCTTCAAAAATCACCCTTCCTTTGTTGTCTGAGAAGCCTGTCTCTTCCCACCTCTTTGCTTGCTCTCCTTGGGGTGTTCACTTCCCTCTGCCCTCAGCGTTCTCTGGCGCAGCACCCTCAGTTGACTCCTCTGTCCACGTTTGGACTCTCCCTTGGCAAACTTTCATCTCCACCTGCTGATGCCCCTGGGACCGGGGATCTCTAGACCACATCTCTCTCTGGGACTTGGATCTCTATATACACCAGCTGACGGGTATCTCAGTTTGACTGCCTCATACAGAAAGCAAGTGCAGCATATCAAGCTTAATCGTTATCTTCTCCGTCACATTCTTCCCTTAGCATTCAGTTACCATTCAATGATACCTCCATCCACTCAAAGAAATCATGAAGTCGTTCGCAAATGCCCCCTTTCTCTCCCTCCCCCTTATGCCCGTTGATCTTACCTTTGGCCCAGCCTCAGGGCTTTGTTTCGGTCCCCAGTCATTGCTCTCCTGCAAATCACCTTACTCCCGTCATTGTTTCTAGCTTCATCCTCATCTAGGTCATCCCATGATCTCCCTACGGTTAGAATCTGATTATACACTTCCCAGCTTCCCTTCAAAAATCAGCGCCCCGCTCCTTAGCCTGGACCACCACCTTCAGTGTCTTCTATCCAGAATCCCCTCCTTCCCATTTGTCTCAGGTGGCCTGAGCTCCACCTGTAGTGACTTTGAGCATTTCAAATGTTGCACACTCTCCTGTCTGCGTGAATCCCTCTTCCCCTTCTCACATTCACCAGGGAACCCCTGGCAGTCCTTCGAATCCTGACTCCTGCAGATAGAGCTGGATGGACCCCCTGTTCTTCCTGTTCCCATAACACCCACAATATGAGAGCCGTTTCCCTGTTTTCCCCACTGGCTAACCTCTCAGAAGACAGATATTTTTATGTCTTATTCATCTTTGTATTCAAAGCACATGGCTCAATGTTAGCACTCAAGATATTTGTTGCATAAATAAGTTCAGTCCTCAGGTATACAGACTTTTTTGCCTCAAAGGTACATAGCTCAGCAACTGCATTTCTAGCGTCGTCACTGTTTCTATTTCTGAATCTAATTGCTATTGCACAGAACCGTTCAGGGCAGAAACTGCAGTAAGTGGAATGGTCCAGCACCTCACTTCCAATGCGAACGCTCCATGCTCTTTTGAAATTGCTGCAGTCTTAAAAGGGTGTAGGCCTTTGGGATTTTAGACAAGAAAAGAAATCACGGTGAGGTATGCTGCCTGGGAGATTCTTATGCCACTGTTGAAAGTCCCCTCTCTCCAGGATTGCTACCCCCTTTCTCCCCCAGTTCAGAAGAATGACACTGAAAAATCACAAATCTAAGAAATTTAGGACCTTCTCACGGGCATAGGAATTGCTGCACGGACCAGAACCCAAGGCCCAAGGGGACCGAGTTCTCCTTCTTTAAGTCCTGCCAAATGCTGGATGTCCTTCCTGGTGGCAAGGTCAGGGGACACCCCACGCAGAGATCAGCCAACCATGAATTTGCCTGAAACTTCGTTTGATGTACTTTCTATGCTTACACTCAGCTCCCTCTTGGGTAATGAATTCTGTGAGTTTATTACTTGCTGGAAATGAAATACATTCCTTTCACGTAACCTAAAAGTCCTCTTGCTCCAATGTCACCAGTCCCTTCCTGGACCTACGCTGGGTTTGGGTGAACAAGGACTTGCTCCCAAGTCCTGTGCGTCCCTGGGGACTTTATGGACCTCTCAGCAGCCCCTCTCAGCCTTCCGCTTTCCAGACTGAAGGAAATACATAATGTCTGGAAGAAGGCCCTGGACATAATAAATATTGAGTGATGATTATGGAGCAGAGTGATAAGAGCTGCCTTTAAATGGGGATTCAAATTCTTGCCGCGAATCTGAGATGTGAGAATTAACCATTGCCAAACAGAGTCGAGATCAAACAAATGAGAGGGCTGAGGTCCCCCCTGGTGTAGGGCAAGGTTCATTGTTCCCAGACCTTCCCCCAGTTGTTTCCGTTTCTAAGCAAAAACAGTCCCTTTGTGTGTGTGGCAGCCAGCATTTGTGAGATGGCTGGGCACTGCTGAACCTTTCTGAGGATGGTACTCTTGCTTAGGGATGATTGCTCTCCCATTAGGAGGAGGAAGGAGAGAAGGAAGATCTGAGAGAGAAAGAGGAAACCTAACTAAATGCCCAGTTCCAATTTTATGCCAGGCCATGTTCTAGGTGGTTTGCATAGGTCATGTCCCTCAGCCTTTACCATGATCCTATGAAGGGGACCGGGCTCCGTATTGTACAGATGAGGAAAGGAAGGCTCCAGGAGGCTGGGGAACCTGTCCAGGATGCTAGAAGCAGTAGGTCTGGACTTCAAAGCCAGGCCTGTTGGAGCCCAGAGCCGTTTGTGTTAATGGTACTGCCCTAGGCCCCCTACCTAGAGGACTGTGCGGCCCAATGTGACCCCTGCCCCCGCAGAGGCACAGCTTTTGCCCCTGCTCGGGGCAACAGCCCAGTTCCCCTTCTTGCCTTTTCCATCTTCTGCAGACTTTTATGGCCGGAGCCCACCCAGGCCTGCAGATGCTCCATGAGCCGGCCGGGTGCTCCCCCCCCCCCTTTCTTTTTCCTCCTCTTATCTCCTCGCAGGAAGCACAGGAACAAGACGGCAGCAGTGACTCACGGCTAGAAGAATACAGTCCTGAGTGGGGGCAGCCTGAGTGGCGTAGCTGGATTCTCTAACAATGGAAGAATGTCCCCTGAGCTTCTGAGGGTCATTACCATTCACTGCTATGAAACAAAGGCAGAGAAAGGACAGCAGCCAGCAGTGGGGGTGGGAGTGCAGGCTGAGGAGAGCAGGAATAGAGACCACAGGACTTTCCAGGGTGAAAAGGGAAGAATAAAGGGGATTGGAGACTTTTCTTTGCCTATAATTTGAGCTGTTGGTAATGATAGACAAATCCCAGGTGTTTGTTTAATTTTTATTGAAGTATAGTTCATTTACAATGTTGTGTTAATTTCTGCTGTGCAGCAAAGTGATTCACTTATACATATATATACATTCTTTTTCGTATTCTTTTCCATTACGGTTCATCACAGGGTATTGGATATAGTTCTCTGTGCTATGCAGTATGACCTTGTGGTTCATCCATTCTATACATAATAGCTTACATCTGCTAACCCCAAACTCCCACTCCGTCCCTCCCCCAACCCAAGTGTTTCTTATTTAGCAGATTAACCTGGCCTTAACACATGATGAATGGTCTCCACATTATAGGCCAGGCATGTGGAAGCCCCCAAGTTTCAATGGTTTAACTTGTGAAATGTATGAGGAAGTCTGCCCAAGGACAGACTTTATAAGGCTGCTGGGTCCTGACCCCAGGTGGCTTCATGCTTCTGCTAAGTAACAGATGAGGTTTGTCCCTCTGCTTCCTCTTCCCCTTCCTCCAGGCTCACCCAGGGCCTGACCATTGGGCTGCCCCCACAGACTGCTGTCCAGACAGCTCTGCCAGCCTGTGTTCCTGCACCAGGCCTCAGGGGTGCCCACCCTGCCCCTGGGTGATATGGCAGAAGCATGGCCAGATTCTAAGATGGGGGAAGGAGCCTCAGGTGGGTAGGCCAGAGGATGAGGCCTGAGACTTTGATTGGAAGGGCAGCAAATACCTCAAAGGGTACCATCATTCTTGAATGTTTCACTGTTTGACCACGGCTATGGACTGAATTTATCCCCCCCACCCCCAAATTCATATGTTGAAGTCCTAACCCCCCAGTGTGACTGTGTTTGGAGATACTGCCTATAAGGAGGTATTTAGCATTCAATGAGGCCATGAGGGTGGAGCCCTCATCTGTTAGGATCAGTGCCCTGATAACAAGAGTTACCAGACAACTTGCTTCCCCTCTCTCTGCCATGTGAAGACACAGCAAGGAGGTAGCCCTGTCTGCAAGCTGGGAAGAGAGCTCTCACCAGAAACTGAATTGGCTGGCATCTTGGTCTTGGACTTCCAGCCTCTAGAACTGTGAGAAGTAAATGTCTGCTGTTTAAGCTACCCAGACTGTTGTATTTGTTACGGCAGCTGGTGCTGACTAATACAATCGCTAAGGTGTCATTGGCTAGCTGAGCAGGCTGACCCTCAGTTTCCCTCTGCTTCTGGCAATGAATTTTCACTCCAGTGTAAGTAACCATCATGTTACAATGTTACCTTGTAAAAATGATCGCAAAGGTGCCACTCATGGAGAATTTGCTCATGGGAGGAAATCCTCTGCCTCGTCCCTCCCAGACCGTGCCTCTGGTGAAGCCTGGAAGCCCAGGTTGGGCTGCAGCAGACAAGTCGCTGCCCTGGGGGGAAAAGGGGTGCCCTGGAAACTGCTGACATTCTGGCCATGGCAGTAGCATCCCCTGGGACTCTGGCCCTGTCTCACTGCACCCCACTGTCCAGGCTGGTATTGTGCCAGCACTAGGGCGCTGACAGTGCCCCCCAGACAGCCAACTCATGGGCCACCAACTTTGTGTCCCTCTCTGAAAAATCCTGAAAGCTAAGGCAACTCACAAGGATTCCAAGTTTCCTAAGAAAATGCAGTTTTATCCAGGCCTTAAGGAGCTCAATGGATGAAAAAGCTAGCTTTCCAAACTGGGTGTGATTTATAAAAATACTCTCAACTGAAGTCCTTTCAACTAGGCCTTCCTTCCTAACAAAAATACAAGGCTTCAAGATTTTTGTACTTTTACTTGAATTCCTCAAACACACTCATCTTCTGTGAGACAAAGGTACACGTGGATTTGAAATAAGTATCGGAGTTGATTTCGGGAGGAGGAGTCTGTCTTGGGCCCCAGGAATGGCTGGTTAGGCCCCAGGGCAACTACCCGGAGAGAATGAGGGAAGGGTGGGAGTTGGGGAGGATGGGGCACACAGGGAGCCTGACGTTCACCCTTTCGATTTCGTGGTTCTAGCGAGGTAACCCCTCGGTAACCTTCCGATGTCACTTGAGCCCCATGTCTCCAATTCCAGCAGGAACCATGAGTGTTTCTGACCACTCGGCAACGCTGAGGCCTTTCCCCAGCTTCTGCTTTTGGCCATTAACGTGCTAACCTGAGACCCTGATACTGCACTCCCATCGCCCTGTGGCCCAGAGGCACCACGCGACCCACCCAGATGTGTTCTGCTCACCTTCTCATCACAGAAGCACACTTGCAGAGACCCTCCCTCGGCCTCCGTGAGAGCGTTGTGTGAACTGGCACTTGGAACCCTGCCATTTTCTCCTTGGATCCCAGACACGAATAAGAATAAAGCCTGCTTCCACGCCTAGGACGTTTCTGAGCTCCAGTGCCCACAACATTTCTTGGGACTGAGAATGCAAGTCTGTCATAATGGTATTTGCAGAGCCAGAGACTGTATTTAAGGCTTCAAGAGGATGCTTATTATAACCCTGTCTTGGACTGTCATGCCAAAAACACTACATGAAGAGTCTTTTTCAAGGAAATTTGCCAGGGAAAGCAGAATGCATCTGATCACAGAGGAATTGTTTTGGGTTGGTTTCAAGCTGTAGAGTCTGGGGGAGAAAGTTTTCCTGGAGGCTGCCCTGGGGAAGAGGAGTCCACACAGAGCTGTGCGTTGTGTGACTCAAGGGGCTGCCATCCAGAGAAATTATGATGGGAATGGTACCCCCTTGGAGTGAACACTTGGCAGCCCTGATGCCACCCACAGGAAGTGGGCAACTGTGGAAGACCCTGAAACCTGAATTCAAGATTCATGACAGGGGAAACAGGTGCTTCAGGGGCTAGCCGAGTGTTCTGAGCTCTTCCCAGGGGGAGAGCAATGAGGCAATCAGGCAGACACCCAAGCCTGGCACATACAGCTCCCAAAGGAATCATGTTGGGGTGGGAGGAACAGAGGCACTTTCACTCCAGTGAAGTTCCCATTTTCTAAAACCACTTTTAATCCCATTTTCATGACTCAATGGTCAAAAGTTATCCTGCCATTTTGAATTTCTCCTTTTAAAAAAACTCATAATGCAATTTGAGAAATTGCATTCCACATCACTAGTATCACTGTTAATATTAATTGCCACATTTAAAAATACTTAAGCCACTGTATCTTTTCCTCTTTTATCTGCTATTTGCCTGTGGGGAGGGAAGGAAGTGACGTGCACACAGTCCTTTCTAGGAGGACTGTTCTGGAAGTGGTATAGGGATGGGTGGGGGAGAACCAGCAACAGGGAGACTGCTTGGTCAGCGAACATTTATTGGACACTTGCTATGTGTCAGCTGTATAAAGATGGTTTTGGCTTCTATGTCGTTTTAGAGTCCTCCATGAAGCAGACACCAGAACAGAATGTGATGTGCAAGAAACTTACTGGGGGAAATGCTAATGAAAGCTAAAGGACGAAAGAGCAGGGGCAGGCGGGGAGAGTCTTCAGACTTGATGCACGTCTGACACCTGTGAAAGGAGAGCAGGAAGGAAGAGCCTCAGATGCCATGCAGGTCCGAGAAGGTCTCAGCCAGGCCGACAGAGAGCTCCCCAAGCCAAGGCTGCCAGTTGGAGGAGCCCCTTTTGGGGCAGGAACAGGCCAGCCCCAGTGCCTGCAGTGTACTCACTGGCCGAGGACAGACTGGAAGAAACGGGAACGCCACGGTGGATATAAAAGGCAGCAGCTGGAGGCTGTCTGCCAGTTACACTTCCGACAGCAGGAGCTTAGGAAGGAGATCTGAGTGGAGCACCTCCATGGCCGACACAGCCTTCCAGGAGCTCTCAGTTTAGGCAGATAAACGTAGGCATCACAGCTATAGTCCAAGCCCGCACACTAGCCCTTTGGGGTTAGATGTCTGTTCCACGTTTGGTCAGCCACAGCCTGGGTTGTAGGCAAAACCCACGGTGTGGAGCTTGGCCGCTTAGCTGGGGAGGGCTGTGACACATGGGTGGGCACCACCCGCAGTCCCAGGCCAGCAGGGAGATGGTTGATATAACACAGTTAGGTACAAGATGCAGTGGCAGGAAGGTGGAAAACTAACTGCTTATGAAGGAGAGGCGAGAGACAGGTTCAAGTTACAGGGATGTGGCAGTTGGGTTTTAGGGCATGACTAGAATTTATCACGTACGCAGGAGGAGATGCAGTGGAATCTGTCTCACTGAAACCTGGATTCACATCCTGGCTCAGCCACTTATCAGCTGTGTGACCTTGGGTAAGTCTCTTAACCTCTTTTAAGCTTCAGTTTCTTCATCTGTAAAATGGAGATAACAATTGCACCAATTTTACAGAATTGTTACGTTGATGCGCGTGAATTCATTAGCAGAGTACCTGACCTACGGTATGTGATCAATAAATAGTAACAGTATCGTTACCATTGGTAACGATGTCATCAGAATTTCTGACATCCTAGACAGTGGGAACAGCTTGCCCAAAGGTGGGAGAGGATGAAGGGCAGCCAGTCCAGGGAGTCGGTGGTTCTCTGTGGCTGGGTCATCTGGCGAAGGGAAGGTTGGTAGAAAACAAGGTTGGGGAAATGGGCCCATCAGATGAAAAGCCTCGTGAGCCGTGTAAGATATTTCAGGTCTCACACCAGCTGATGAGATGCTATGAAAGGACGTTACACAGGTAGGGAAAGGACCAGATTTGCATGTTTAAGATTCCTTTCTGGCAGCAGGGCATTCGGTGGATTAGAGGGAGACGAGGCTGGAGGGGGGAGGTGGGTTATGAGGCTCTTTTAAAAACTAACTAATTAATTTTTATTTTTTGGCTGTGTTGGGTCTTTGTTGCTGCGTGTGGGCTTTCTCTAGTTGCGGCAAGCGGGGGCTACTCTTTGTTGCGGTGCGCGGGCTTCTCACTGTCTTGGTTTCTCTTGTTGCGGAGCACGGGCTCTAGGCGCGCGGGTTTCAGTAGTTGTGGCTCGCGGGCTCTAGAGCGCAGGCTCAGTAGTTGTGGCACACGGGATTAGTTGCCCCATGGCATGTAGGATCTTCCCGGACCAGGGCTCGAACCCGTGTTCCCTGCATTGGCAAGGGGATTCTTAACCACTGCGTCACCAGGGAAGTCCCATGAGGCTCTTATATTAATCCAAGCAAAGGATCAAAGGACCCGAGAGAGAGAAGAGAAGCAGGTTTAAAAGGTGTATTTAGGAGGAAGAACCGATAAGCTATGGCCACAATTTGTACGTGGTGGGGAGGGAGGCGTCTTGGGTGAGGAGGGTGCTTGGGTGGATGGAGCCACAGTGCACCCAATAGCAACCCTAAGACAGGCGCAAGTGATCAAGGGTGGCTGGGGGGAGACAAGAGAGGTGAGTTGGGGGTGTTGAATTTGAAGGGCCTGTTGGACTTCCCAGTGGGCCTATTGGGCAGACAGTTGGATGAATGGATCTGGGGCTCAGATGAGAGGTCTGGGGGCACTTGGAGACTGTGGCCACAGTCCAAGTGAGGCCTAAGAATGACAGTAGGAGGAGTAAAAGAACAGGGTCAGGCAAGAACCGCCACTGGGCCTGTGTGGTTTACCTGGGACTCTCATTGGAAACACACGGCAGAATGTGAGGACTATACGCTCAGCGCCACTCCTGCCTCCTAAAGCCACTTGAATCCATGAAGATACTGAAAGAATACGTATCAAGCTGGGATTGAAAGAGTGAAAATCAGTGCAGACTGAAAGAGAAAAAAGGAATCCTCTAGTTAATCAGGCTGGGAGGACGCAGATAAAAGCAGCTGCAAACTTAACAGGCGACCTGGTTTCTCCCAAGGTCTTGTAGTGGCTGTAAAATGAGCGACCACCACCTTCTTCCCAGTGGCGCCCCAGACCCGCTTTGCTAAACCCACTCGGTACTGCGGACACCCAGTTACTAAGCCGCTCTGGTCTCTTAACAGCCCTTCATCCCTCCACTTCCCCTGAGTCTGAATCAGAAGGCAACCAGTCCAGACCAGAGCGCTCTCCCCTCACAGCCCCCTCAGAATCCTTCTGCAGGAACACACTCCTGGTGGAGGCTGCTTCTCTCCTCCCTCTTGGCCACCGTGCCTCTGGAGTGTCCTCCCTCACTGCAGCAAGCCAGGAAGTCTGACTGTGGCGTGCGTGCCTGCGTGCACGTGTGTGTGTCCGTCCCAGACCACAGTTGTCCCTGGTGGTCTTTGGCTGATTCAGTTTTAATAAATATGCACATCCTAAAAACAGAAGTATTGCTGAGCATAGTGTGCCCCTCAGCAGGAGCACTCAGCAGGGACCGTGGAACCCCTGGCTAGAATAAAGTATAAGAGGAACAACCAGAAACCTGGAGTGGGAGCAGGCTTAGCCACACTTGGCTGGGAGCTTGTCACCTAGACAACTGCTCCTCTCTGGGGCCGCATCTTAAGAGGGAAATAGGTAAATGGGAGCAGGTTCCGGGCAGGATGGTAAGTGCTAAGATAATTCAAAGTAAGTCACATGAGGGATGCTTGTATGAACTGGAGGGAATTGGATTCTTGAAGGGAAAATGCAAGGAAACTGTCTTCTATTATCTAAGAGGGCATGATATTTAAAAGGGCTTAAACTGGTCCATTACGCCCTGGAAGAATAGAATAGGACCAGTGATTCTATCTTTGGCAGAATACGGGCTCCAGCAGATTCAAACTCAATAGAAGGAGAATTTCCTCCTACAGGCAGGGTGGACCACAGGTTGACTGGATTGCTTTGGAAGGCATGGGTGCCTTGTCACAGGGGGTATTTAAAAAGAGGCTGGATGATGCTTTGGCCAGGCTGTGGTACAAGGGACCTCCGTCTCATAGGGACTTTGGACTAGATGACTTTTAAGGCCCCTCCTACTCAGAGCCTGTGTCTGAAAGCAGAGTCCCTAACTGGGCAGGATAGGCCTCCTAATGCACCAAAGCCTACAGCTCCCTTTTCAGGGCGTTGGGGACAGGTGGGGGAGGTGGGAGTGATGGAACCAGCCCAAAGCCCTCTACTAAGGGACATTCCTTCATCAGAAGCCACTGTGATACCATGTGACTGGGACCATCTGGCTGTCGCTCTTTGGACCAGCAGTGGGCAAGTAATATTGCAAGAGATTTCTAGCCAAGCAGGAATGTGAACTGGAGGTTACGGAGAGAGGGCTGGTGGGTTTGGGGGCAGGAAGAGAAACTGAAAAGAATCCACAGAGAGTAGGATGTCAAGCAGGGCCATGGAGGCAGCAGGGGGCCTGATAGTATAAGGTTACAGATGTTCCAGCAGCAACACCAGGAGGAGGGGAGGGCGGTCTCCATGGTGATGTGGAAGAGCCCCTGGGGCCAAGACTTGGACAGAGAAAGTAGATTCTCGCTGTCCCGGGGTCCCGTGGTTAGGACTCTGAGCTTTCACTGCCAAGGGCGCGCGTTCGATCCCTGGTCATGGGAACTAAAATCCCGCAAGCCGCCAAAACCTCAGTTTTCTCATCTGTGAAAACAAGCACTTAGCAAAGACCTGCGACAGAATAAGCTCTGAGTAAGTGTTGGCTGCCATTTATTGTACTTCTCCATAAGCTTATAGACACAGGATTCAAAGACGTTCTAAATGTCACCAAGTTTTGGAGTGCTTCAGCGCCTGGTCCAAGGTGCCTTGAGAGGAGCGGGGTTAGAGGTGAGAAATCAAGAGGATCCACCCTCACGGCACCCAGAATCGCTCTGCATGAGTCAGCTTGATGGAGCTTTCATGGAGATTTTAGGGGAAAGGAAAAGGAAGTGTTTTCACTGCCAGAATTAATCCAAACTGCAAACTGGTGGCAGCATCTCCTCTTCAACATCCTGGCCAAATGGTTGTCCAGTCTTTTCTCAAACACGTTCTCTCTGTGAGGCCCCAAACTCATTTGCTTAGTAATTTTCTTACTCTTTAGAATATTCAGAAGCTCAAACAAATGACTGACCAAGTTTTATTGCCTTGTAAAAGCCCCGCCAGAACTGCTTTAATGAAAAGAGCATTGTTCAAAATTAATTGAAGTCCAGTGCGCTTGCAGTAGTGCCACGATACCCACCACTGGCAATCTTGGCCATGCCGTTAGTTTGCTTAGCAAAGCTTTTTAATTACAGTGAGCAGAAAGATAATTTTCAGGCTGGACCCTTGTGCAAATTAACACCAATTCTGAATCAATGAAGTTTGAAATAAAAAGATTTTAGCGTTGCTATAGTGATGTTTTCCACTCTGTAGCACTGCTTAGTTTTCCAAGCATTTTCCTATCTGATGTCTTCCTTGAGCCAGTCCCTCTGAGTTGAGATGAGAATCAAATGAAATTCTGCAAGTCAGCACGCTCTGTAAACTGCAAAACTCTGAAAAGGTTGGTCATGAATAAGTTATTAGACTGCAGGTTTCTTGACTCTGACTCACAGCCTGGCCTGTCTCCTTAGGCCTCGAGGCCTCTCTCGCTCCGAGGGGACGGAAGATGACTTGAAAGATATCCTGCACATCTGCGTGCCTCTGTGTCTTCCAAGACCAAGCAGGAGGCCAGTGACTGGCCGGCGCTAACGCAGATGGGTACACGGAGTGGGGAATGGGGAAGTGGGTATGTAGCGCTGTCAGGGAGGGGTAGCCCAGGAGTCCCTCATTCACATAAAAACCTGTCCTTTGGTTTGCAGTTATCGCTGCTCTTTGCTCTGCTTGCACTCGTCACCCCATTTCCATTTTCAGGTTTATATCCGCCTTTCAAGCCCAGGCCAGCCAGCTCAAATGCTCCGTCCTTCAGGAGTCAGAATGATTATCTCAGGTTCAAGCCATCCCTCCTTCTCCTCTGAACTTTTTCAGCTCTCTGTATTGCCTCCGTATTGCTCCCCCTTCTGTATTGCCTCTTTCTGTACTGCTTTGTATTGCTGCTAGGGAGCAAGACACTTTGTTCTCGTGAGTTTACCAGCGACCTGAGAGCAGCCCCGTGCAATTGTCATCTTATCTAGCACCCTGCATGACATCGGGCAGATTGGGGCAGACACTGCTACTGTACCAACTACCCGTTCTCCCCTTCTTCCTCTTAGTAAGTCTTGGCCGAGTCCATGGCTGCCTGGCTAGAGCTGCCTTTCTGATTCCTTTGCAGCTAGGCATGGCCCTACCCAGTTTCTGCAAAGAGGTAAGAGCAGAAGTTAGGCGACCATCCACTTCTCATTCCTAATAACAGAGTAGCTTGTCCCTTTTGTGCTCTCCCTTTCCCATGGGCTGGGACACAGAGGTAGCAGAGATGGCAGAGCAAATAGATGGAAGGCACTTGGGTCCCTAGCAAAGCTCCCTAGCCCCTGAACAGCTCACCCCAACATTTATATGAGAAACAGATACAGTCCTATTTTTCTTAAGCCATTCTACTTTGGGATCTCTTTATTAAAATTGCTTAGCCCGATCACTAATCCGCGTACAGGTGCTCAATACATTTTAGTGTGTGAATGAATGGATGCATGAATTAATAAAAGAATAAAGAAAATGAGTGCACACATCAGAAAATGACCTGTTGCCAACTGCAGTTCTGCTTGAAATAACACCTGTCTAATTTTCCTAATGGCATCTCTGGTATTCCTGGCAGAGAGGGAGCCAGGGAAGAGTTTGGGGAAGAGAGGGAGGACCTGTGCTTCAGAAGTGGGTCACCAGGGAGTGAAGTGATGGCTTTGCTACCGATTCACTGTCTGCGTGATGGCAGGCTCTACTCCCCAGGGACCTGCTATCTGAAAACTCAGAAGGGAGCTTTCTAGCGTCAGGAGTTCAGCTGAAGTAGCTTGAGCTGGTGGTGTGCAAGGACTGTAGCAGATGACAATAAAGGGCATTTGATGAATCTGTCCTGCTATGACAAAATTCTTTAAGAAATTCGCAGTATTCTGCTGAATGTGTAACCAGCTACATCTGTAAGGTGGGGCAGCGTCGTGTGGTGGAGAAAAATAACGTGTGGTCTACACTCCTCGCGGGATTATAGTGCGAGTCAGATGACACCATGTGTGCGCAAGTGCTCTGTAAACCATTGAGCACGGTAATGGGTGGCTGCTGTTTTATCTGCAATTTCCTTTGATGATCTGTCCATGTGATTCTGGATTGGCTGCTAATCGCAGTCCCCTCTCTGGGGCTAAAATAGTGAAAGTGACCCAGGTCTGGCCAATCATGGTCCCCAATTTTTTGGCACAGTGATTTGTCCAAGGGGTGAACACGTGACCCAGGCTGAGCCAATCAGAGCTCATCCCTAAGAAGAGATTGTACTGCCCTGTTCCCTTGGGCTACCAGCTAGGATGAAGTCAGCCTAGAGCTCTTCGCAGCCCTGGGTTCTGAATGGAGGAAGTAGAGTTCAGGGATGGAGAGGGAGGCTCTGACTACTGATTGTGTCTGAGGCCAGCTCCACCGCTGTCCTGCAGAAGTACCCGAACGAATTATGTTTGTTATATGAAAGACTTCCCTTTTTTCCTTAAGTTGATTTGAGTTGGGCATCTTTTACCTGAAATGAAAATCATCACGATAAGATACTATACACAAGTAAATGTAACGTTATCCAAGAGACTTGTTCAAATGGACCGTGAGAGCTTATTTAGAGATTCTAACCAGGGACAATGCTACTTGAGACTCTAACCACAAATGGCCATCCTTGGTCTGTAAAAGGCATCCTTTTCCACCGATCACGTGGCTTCTAAGGGGACATACACATAGTGGTGAAGGTGGATAGTGGAACCCAGCCAGCCAGTGAGTCCAGTCTAGCCCAACTTGGTGATCACTGGGACGGTAGTTTTGCTTGAATATTTCTGAGGATGGGACTGTCACCTCTTCATAAGGCAGGCCACCCTATTGCTGTACACCTCTGAATCTCAGACATAAAACCAAATCTGGTCCCTTCAGAATTTTGTCTTCGAAATCCTAGATATCTAGGATATCAACCTGCACTCCACCTATACCCCCAGCCCTTCTAAGTGGATGGCTCTTCAGATATGTGAAGATAGAAAACATGTTTCCTCAGTCTTTTCTTCTCTGGACTCTGACCTAATTAATGTATTACTGATAATTGTCCCTAGCATTAGAGAAAGGCCTAGATCAACAGGCATCGGACAGGTTCATTTGGTGGGTGGGATGAGAGGAGTAGCAGATGGGCCCTGCAGAGAGAAGATGAGACCGGCACAGGGGCCCAGAGCGCTTAGGGGCATAGGAGCTTCTGAAGATGTGGAGGAAATTAGAACACAGTTTCATCCCCTTCGCCATTTAGCCAGGCAGGTCGCGTAGGGATATATGCTAGATTTAACCATTCAGCGTGCAGTTATCTAGTGCTTGTTAGTGATAAGACACCATGGAACAAGCACGGTGCTACAAAGACAGTCCCTGTGCTCCCAGCGTCAGGATCAGCATGCCCTCATCATGGAGATTTCAGGTACATCTTAGACTTTCCCAAGCCTTAGAGCCCTTGAACTTGGGTAAGTGAGACACAGTGCTAGACATTCTTAAGAGCTGGGGTGTGGGGCTCAGCTGAGCACATTTCAGGGGAAGGTTACATAAGACCCCCAACATGGCAAAAGGGGCAAAGGTCTGATGGAGGAATCAGGGAGCCTGGGGAGCACCGGGAAATTACTCTGAGAGACTGTTGACCTGAGCTTCCGTGGGGACTTTTCACCACTGGGGTTTGAAGTTTGAGTGCTAATATCTTTCATTTTGAACATTCGTGGGAAAATAGCATTTCAAAATAGTATTTGTTCCATATGGCTACTGTAACAATATCCCACACTGGATGATTTAACACAATGATAATTTATTCTCTCACAGTTCTGGAGACAGAAGTCCATAATCATGGTGTTAGTAGGGCCAGACTTTCTTCTAAGGTTCTGGGAGAGAATACATTCCATGCCTCCTTCATAGTTTTCAGTGACTGCTGACAATCCTTGGCATTCCTTGGCTTGTAGCCTTATCAGTCCAGTCCCTGCCTCTGTCTTCACATCGCCTTCACCTCTTCCATCTGTCTAAAACCGCCCTCTGCCCTTCTGTTATAAAGACCCTGGTCATCGTATTTAGGACCCACTAGATAATCCAGCATAATCTCATCTCAAGATTCTTAATTTAGTTATATCTACAAAGATCTTTTTTTCAAATCAGATAACATTCACAAGTTATGGAAATTAGGACGTAGACGTATCTTTTTTGGGGGGGGCATCATTCAGTCCTCTCTAAGAATCCATCTTTTGTTAGTACCAAATCATTCTCTCATCTGAACCCCAAGCGTGCTTTTGCTGCCAAAATCAATCCAGAATTGCAGCCGGAAATGAACAGTATGTGTGTTACGACCTATGGATGGAAACCCAGCGCAATGTTTACTGGAATATAGAGAAAACATACACACACACACACACAAAGGAAACATTTTATCTTAAGGCCCTAACATCAAACACAATCTTATTCTCCTTAGTATATCATCAGCTAGAGTGACTACAGCACAGTTTGTGTGTTAGTATGCGTGTTATGTATTTTAAAAAGTCATTTGATCAGGATCTATTATTATTTTTGTTTGTTGCTTTTGCTTTCCGCTGATAATTTAAAGACCCCTTTCCATTTATCATCAGGTCACTTCATGCTTCCCTAGTCTCACTCTTGCACCAACCCCAGACCTTTGGTGGCCAGCAAAGAGATGATTCAGGGGCCTCCTCTCCCCTGTAAACTGGGCTCTCCTCGCCATGTCTGCCCCACTCCAAATAACTGCTCCCACTTTATTGCAGTTACCTCCAAGGGGCTGTTGCTTCAAGGTTTGTACTTGAGGGCCCTCCGGAGGCGGGTTGAGCATGGTAGCAATAATTGCATAGGGCCACTGCTTGAGCAGTTACGACTTAAATTCATTCATCATTCATTCAAGCAGACCTCTCTGAGTACCTGTTATGTGCAAGGCACCATTCTAGGTCCCAGGAGATGGGGGAGGGGGTGTAAAGATGATCCCTGCCTCTAAAGCAGGGGTCCCAACCCCCCCCCCCCCCCCCCCCCGGTCCACACAGCAGGAGGTGAGCAGTGGTGAGTGAGTGAAGCTTCACCTGCCGCTCGCTCTCCATCACTCGCATTTCGCTTGAACCATCCCCCCGCCCCGTCCATGGAAAAACTGTCTTCCACAAAACCGTGCCGAAAAGGTTGGGGACCGCTGCTCTAAAGCACTTACTGCGATTTCATAACATCCCATCTTTCAGACTGAGAACTTTCAATCCAAAGTAAAGAAGATAAGGTTATGTAAGTAGATGTGGAACATTGTAAATGCCTCAGTCTTAGTTCTTTACCAGCAGCTTTCACACACAACATCTCATTAGAACTAGTGTTATCACCCTGGTGACGTTGGTAACCTCTCACTGTTTTCAGAGGAGGCAGCAGAAGCTCAGGTGGTAAACTGATTTGCCCCAGGTTCCCAGCCAATGGGCGGCAGAGCTGGGATGTGAGTCCAGGTTTCCTCTACTAAGTCTGGGGGATCCTTCCACTCTGCCATGAAACACTTGTCTTTTCTCTTTCCCACCTCAACTTCTGAGCCTTTTGCAGCCCTCCTTCTTTCTTTCCTTCGATGCTCCCAGGACCCCTGGCCCTTAGTTGGTACCCTGTCTCCCCACCCTGAGATTGCCTGGGCTCCCCCCTCTTTATCCAAGAGCTTCTCAGTTCTCTAATTTGATAAATATGCTAATGAGTGAAAATAGGTCAAACATAGCAAATTTCCAATCCTATTTTAAGCTTTGGGGAGATGAAGCTTTAATGGAAAGTGAATACAAAGACTAGTTAATGGACTCACTGGCTGAAGGATAAACAACCTCCATCATTATGCAAACGTTTACCCAGCACTTATCATCTTGGAGGAAATGAGCTGGGAAGTACGTGGGAGGATGTGGTGCGGTTGTGTCCCCGGAGCCAAGGCACAGAAAGCTCGGAGTTGGGGGCCAATCAGAGCTCTGGTTGAGTCCTTGCTGTGAGACCTTGGGCAAGCGACAAGCTCTCCGAACTTAGCGTTCAGTGAAATGGAGATAAAATTATCTACTTACAAGGTTCTTGTGAGGATTTGATGGGCTAAAGTATATAGACATGCCTGCCAGGGGTTAGGAGTTCAATTTTTTTTTAATTTAAATACGTTAGTTCGTTTCCTTCTCAGAGAGCTTACATTCCGGTTGGGGAGGTAAAGCTCACTCATATGAATTGACTTGAGCTTACCTGTATTCCAAGGGCTTTGCCCTTCATGAAACTGCAAAAGAGCCACACACTCTGGGGAAGTGGTAAGAGGATGGGACACAAGAAGATGGGGCACAGGTGAGAGGACAGGTGTACAGGTGAGAGAATACGGACACAGGGGAGAGGGCATGGTGCACATGAGAAAGTAGGGGTACAGGTAAGAAGACACAGGCACAGGTGAGACAGCAGGGGCACAGGTGAGAGGGAAGGGGCACAGGTGTACTGCCGGGTGGGTAGGGCCAAGCACTTATGGGGCTTGAGGGCAGACAAAGGAGGTGGTAGCAGGAAATGTCCCTCCCCCCCGGTGGCATCTTGTCTTCCTTTTGCATTCTTTAAAAACATGTTTGACTTACAAAACTCATACATACTTGTAAAAATAAAAAGTTCAAACAGTGCAAAATTTTCTAAATTCTTTACGAAATACTGTGCATGGCTTGTCTCCTTCCTCTAGCTCCACGGCACCACGAAGCACGTTAGCGATTTGGTGCAGTCTTTCCGCACCTTCGCCCAGGCCCAGGAGAACATAGTTTATATATACTGCTTTTGATTTTAAAACA
This sequence comes from Monodon monoceros, assembly GCF_005190385.1. NCBI lineage: Eukaryota > Metazoa > Chordata > Mammalia > Artiodactyla > Monodontidae > Monodon > Monodon monoceros. The sequence continues at coordinate 79,252,207 of NW_021703774.1, read as the reverse complement.
ATGGTTCGCCCTAAGGATTGTTCTGAAACTTGCTTTTTGTTGTTGTTGTTTTTTACTCAAAGTCTATCATAGCCCACTTTCCACGTCAGTAAATACAGCTCTACCTTGCTGGTTTTTAAAGACATGCGTGGTATTACAGAGCATGGATAGAGCATAATTTATTTAACTTCTTCCCAAGAAATTGTCTCCAGTTTTTCACTATTATAAACAATGGTGCACTTTGTTCATTCAACAAATACGGACTGAGCAGCTACGTGCACCAGGTGCCAGGCTGTGCTTCAGAGACACGAAAATGAGTGAACAGGGTCACAGTCCCCACGACTAAGGAGCCTGCAGGTAGTCAGGAAGCAGACTCCAGTGCAGTGGAGGCACAGGTAAATGTAAAATTGTCACCGGGAGGCACATAGTACTCTCAGAGCTGGAAACAGGAGGGTGGCCTCCTCAGGAGACAAAGCAGCACTCCCTTAGGGGATGGCACTGAAGCAGCAGGAGTCAGCTTGGCAAAGGAGAGTTCCAGTTCTCCTGACAGCCCGCAGTGAAAGGAGCTGAATGTGCCAGGGTTTGTGTGCCGGGACAGATGGTGGACCAGTGGGCAGGGCTAAGAGGGGCCAAGTGCAGGGCTGCACAGCAAGGCCTCCTAGACCAGCTGGAGGAGCTTACCCTTCACCCCCAGAGCCACGCAGACCCATGGGCAGAGGGGCAGGGAGTTTCATCAGCAGGGCAGGACCCGGCCACCAGACTTCCCTGTGATAAGCTCACTCCAGCCGCAGAGGAAGGACCAGATGGGAGGAAAGCAGAGGGATGCAGGTAGATCCAATAGGAGGGCTTTGCTCAGGCCAGAGGCGATGGGGGCTTGGACTATAGTGATGGCTGTGAAGATGAAGGGAAGTGGAGATTTTTAGAAATATTAAGAAAAGAAAATAAATAGGGCTAATAGGGTTTTGGTGACAGATTGGTTAGGGGAAGGTGAGATATAAGAGTGACTTGTAGATTTCTGGCCTATGTACTTTGCATAGTAAGGATGCTGTTCATTGAGATGGGGAACAGAGGAAAAGAAGCCACAGAAGGACAGGAGGGGAGGGAGAAAGGAGAGGACAGGACAGGGCTGCCGCTTTTGGTCAGACGTTTGCCATCACTGTCCTTACCAAATACACCTAGTCGTAGCAATTATCTCACTTTGACGTGATTCTTCTCTGTAAGTTTATTTTTCTTTTTTCACACTCCTCAAGAGTGGGATCCACACCTTTTAATCTTCAAATCCTCAACGGCCAGTGTAAAGTCTATGGTGAGTGTATTAGTTTCCTAGGGCTGCTGTTACAAATTACTAAAGCTGGGAGGCTTAAAACCACAAAATTTATTCTCATAGTTCCAGAGGCCAGCAGTCCAAAATCAAGGTGTCGGCAGGGTCACATTCTCTTTGAAAGATCTGGGGGGAAATCTTCTTTGCTTCTTTCAGTTTCAGGAGCTCCAGACATTCCTTGATTTGGGCAGCATAACTCCAATCTCTGCCTTTGTCTCCCTCTGCCTTTCTCTTAATATCTGTCATTGGACTTAGGGCCTGCTCTAAACCCAGAATGGTCTCACCTCGAGATCCTTAATTACATCTCCCAAGGCCCTTTTTTCAATGCCTGACAAGTACCCCAGATCTTATTCTTTGTTTTTTAATTGAAGTATAGTTGATTTACAATATTTCAGGTATACAGCAAAGTGATTCAGTTACATATAGATATATATTCTTTTCCAGAATATATATAACATATATAATTCTTTTCCAGATTTTTTCCATTATAGATTATTACAAGATATTGAATATAGTTCCCTGTGCTATGCAGTAGCTCCTTGTTATAACAAGTGCCCCAGATCTTATTCTTAAAACCCACTGAAGCCTGCTGATGGGAATGTAAAATGGTGCAACCACTATGTCAGTTTCTTAAAAAGTTAAACATACACCTACCGTCTAATCCAACTATTCCACTTCTGTGAATTTACCTAAGAGAAAAGAAAGCACAAGTCCACACAAAGACTTGTATGCAAATGTTCGTAGCAGCTTTCTTTGTAAGAGTCAAAAACTGGAAACAACCCAGATGTCCACCAATAGGTGGATGGATAAACAAATTGTAGTGTATCCGTACAGTAGAATCCTTCTCAGCAATAAAAAGGGATAAGCCACACAGCAACATGGATGAATCTCAAAATAATTATACTGAGTGAAAGAAGCCAGATAGAAAAAAGAATGCATACTGAATAATTCTGTTTATATAAAACTCTAGAAAATGCAAACTGATCTATAGTGACAGAAAGCAGATCAGTGGTTAACTGGGGATAGGAGAGGTTGAGGGAGAGACTACAAAGGGACACAGGAAACGTTTGGGGGTGATGGATGTGTTCATCCCCTTGATCATGGTGGTGTTTATATGTGTGTCAAAACTTATCAGATTGTGCACTAAATATATGCAGTCTATTGTGTAGCAATTATGCCTCAATAAAACCTTCTTTTTAAAAAACACACTGGAGGGCTTCCCTGGTGGCGCAGTGGTTGAGAGTCCGCCTGCCGATGCAGGGGACACGGGTTCGTGACCCGGTCCGGGAAGATCCCACATGCCGCGGAGCGGCTGGGCCCGTGAGCCATGGCCGCTGAGCCTGCGCGTCCGGAGCCAGTGCTCCGCAACGGGAGAGGCCACAACAGTGAGAGGCCCGTGTACCACAAAAAGAAAAAAGCAAACAAACAAAAAACCAAAAACACACTGGAGAATTTTTAATTAAGGTGGAGGCATGATCAGATTTTTAAATATCTTCCAGTTGTACAAAAATGGGAAGGCACCAGAGATGGGGAAACCAGCTAAGGCATAATTATGTACATAGTTAGGTAAGAGAGGAAGTGCTGATTCGTTGATTTTAATTGCTGTGTGGTATTCCATTGTGGCAATATGCTATAATTTATTTATCCATTTGCTCATGGAAGGATATTTGGTTGTTTGCAATTGTTTAGTATTACAAAAATGCCTTAATGAATACTCTTGTAAATTTCTCTGCGTACTCACATGTGATTGCATCTCTAATGAAATACCTACAGGTGGGATTGTTAAGTCATATAGTGTGAGTGCCTTCAGGTTTACTAAATATGTCTCTATTGCTCTGTCCAAAGTCATTGCAAAAATATTCACTCCGGTCAGTATTTTATGAAAGTTCCCATTGTTCTACATTTTCATCAACACTTGGCATTATCAAAATCTTAAAATTTTGATGGGGGGAGTGGGGGGCCACCACGGGGGAGGTGCCCCGGGCAGCTGGGATGCCTGGCTTGGCCATAACCCAGTCCGGGGCCAGGTGGGCCCGCGAGGACACGTGGCCGAGCCTGCTCCGTTACCTCTGACTTTTGAGGATGTGGCCGTTTATTTCTTGGAGCAAGAATGGTGGAATTTAGAGGCATGGCAGAAGGAGCTTTACAAGCAAGTAATGAGAACCAGTTATGAGATTCTTGTTTCTCTAAGGGACACAGGTTTGAGCCCTGGTCTGGGAAGATCCCACATGCTGCGGAGCAACTAAGCCTGTGTGCCACAACTACTGAGCCTGCGCTCTAGAGCCCGCGAGCCATAGCTACTGAAGCCCGTGCGCCTAGAGCCCATGCTCCTCAACAAGAGAAGCCACCGCAATGAGAAGCTTGCGTACTGCAATGAAGAGTAGCCCCCACTCGCTGCAACTAGAGAAAGCCCATGCGCAGCAGCAATGAAGACCCAACAAAAGATCAAATGGATGTGAAGTGGTGTATCAATGTGGGTTTGGTTTGCATTTCCTTAATGGCTAATCATGTTGATCACCTTTTCATTTGTGTATCTTCTTAGGAGAAATGTCTATTCAAATACTTTGCACATTTTTAAAGTGGGCTGTAAGAGTTCTCTATTTGTTCTGAATACTGAACCCTTATCAGATATATGATTTGCAGGCATTTTCTTCATTTCTTGGGTTGTCTGTTCCTTTTTTGATGGCGTCCTTTGAAGCACAAAAGTTTTAAGTTTTGATGAATTACAGTTTATTTTTTCTTTGGTTGCTTGAGCTTTTGGTGTCATATCTAAGAAGCCATTGCCTAATTCAGAGTCACAAAGATCCACTCCTATGTTTTCTTCTAAGAGTTTTATAGTTTTAGTGCACATATTTAGGTCTTTGATCCTTTCTTTTCCTTCTTTGATCTATTTTGAGTTAATTTGTTTTACTTGGTGTGATATAGGGATCCAGCCTCTTTTGCATATCGATATCCAGTTGTCCCAATACCATTTGTTGAAAAGACTATTCTTTCCCCCATTGAATTATCTTGGCACCCTTTTGGAAAACCAATTAACCATAAATGTCAGAGTTTATTTCTGAATTCTCGATTCTGTTTCATGGATCTGTATGTCTAGCCTTATGCCAGTACCACACTGTTTTAATTACCATTGCTTTAGGATCAGTTTCTCAATTTCTGCCAAAAAAAAAAAAAAAAAAGGCAGGTGGCGTTTGGGGAATATTGTCATCTTAACAGTACGAAGTCTTCCAATTCATGAACATGGGATATCATTTCATTTATTTAGTACTTTGTTTTAGGACTTTTAAAATTACTTTCAACAGCATTTTATGATTTTTATTGTGCAAGTCTTATGTTTCTTTTATTAAATTTATTCCTAAGTATTTTACTCTTTTTGATGTTCTTATAGATGGACTTGTTTTCTTTTTTTGTTTTTTTTTAACATCTTTATTGGAGTATAATTCCTTTACAGTGGTGTGTTAGTTTCTGCTTTATAACAAAGTGAATCAGCTATATGTATACATATATCCCCATATCCCCTCCCTCTTGCGTCTCCCTCCCACTCTCCTTATCCCAGGCCTCTAGGTGGTCACAAAGCACTGAGCTGATCTCCCTGTGCTATGCAGCTGCTTCCCACTAGCTATCTATTTTACATTTGGTAGTGTATATATGTCCATGCCACTCTCTCACTTCCTCTCAGCCTACCCTTCCCCCTCCCTGTGTCCTCAAGTCCATCCTCTACATCTGCGTCTTTATTCCTGTCCTGCCCCTCGGTTCTTTATAACCTTTTTTTTTTTTTTTTTACTCAGCCATAAAAAGAAACGAAATTGAGTTATCTGTAGTGAGGTGGATGGACCTAGAGTCTGTCATACAGAGTGAAGTAAGTCAGAAAGAGAAAAACAAATACCATATGCTAACACATGTATATGGAATCTAAAAAAAAAAAAAAGGACTTGTTTTCTTAATTTTTTCTTTTTTGAAAAATAGTTTTAAAAGATGCTGAGAGTTCAACCCAGATGAAGACTGAGAATAAATGTATGAATTTATTTTTTTTAATTAACTTTTGTTGGAGTGTGGTTGCTTTGCAATGTTGTGCTGGTTTCTGCCGTGCAGCAGGGTGAATCAGTTATACATATACATATATCCCCTCTTTTTTAGATTTCCTTCCCATTTAGGTCACCATGGAGCATTGAGTAGAGTTCCCTGTGTTGTGTGGTAGGTTCTAATTAGTTGTCTGTTTTATATATGGTAGTGTATATATGTCAATCCCAATCTCCCAGTTCATCTCATCCCCCCTTCCCCCCTTGGTATCCATACATTTGTTCTCTACATCTGTGTCTCTATTTCTGCTTTGCAAATAAGTTCATCTGTACCATTTTTCTAGATTCCACATATAAGTGATATTATATGATGTTTGTTTTAGGTGTATGGATTTAAATAAAAGATAATGATTCCTTTTTTCAAAAAAAAATTTTTGATGGGTGTAAAATGACATCTCACTGATTTTCTAATTTGCACTTCCAGGATTATTAATGAGGTTGTGCATCTTTTCTTATTTTTCTTGATCGTTGAGGTATCCCCCTCTGTGAATTCTGTACATATCCTTTGCTTGTTTTTCTAGTTGGCCTCTTGATTTATTTTTATTGATGTTATTATAGTCTTTCTTATAGTCTTTCATTCTAATTCTTGGTCAGCTGTATGCATTGAAAAAATTTCCTCCCAGTCTGTGGTTTATCTTTTCACTTTGTTCTCTGGTGACTTCTGTTATGTGGTGCATTTGTTTTTTTAATAATCCTGTGACAATATACCACAAACTTAGTGGCTTAAAACAACAAATTTGTTATAGCCTGGAGGACAGAAGTCCAAAATGGCTTTCACTGAGCTAAAAGTCAACATGTCAGCAGGGCTGCATTCTTTCTTTAGGCTCTAAGAGAGAATCAGTTTCCTCGCCTTTTCTGGCTTCTAAAGCCCACCTACATCCCTTTTGTAGACCCTTCCTCCATCTTCAAAGCCAGCCACATCTAATCTTCAAATCTCTCCCTAACTTTGACACTCCTATGTCCCTCTTATACGGACTTTGGGTCAGCCCAATCTATTAAATAGTCCACTTTCCCTACTAATCTGCTTTGCCATCTTTATCGTATACCAAAAGCTTTAATAAATGCATGGGTTTGTTTCTGGGCTTGTAACTCTCTTCTTTCAATTATTTACTCCCTTGCTTTTCAGAGTTGTGGTTCATGGACCAGCAACATCAATACCACCTCGTAGCTTGTTGGGAATGTAGAACCTCAAGCCTCATCCCAGACCTTCTCAGTTGGGATCTGTGATTAACAAGATCCCCAGAGGATTCCTGGGAGCCTGAAAGTTTGAGAAGCACTAGTCCCCCCCATGCTTTTGAAATCTTAATTACTATAACCTTATTTCAAGTACTGATGTCTGATAAGTCAAGCGCCCCTCTGTTCTTCATGTTGAATTCATAGTTTAATTTGGGGAGGATTGGAAATTTTATAATAATCGAAGTCAATTCATAAGCTTTTTATATTTCACTTATTTAGGTCTTATGTTTTTCAATAAACTCTGGTAATTCTATCCATAGAGATTTTGCATATCCTTTTTGTGGGTTTTATTCCTAGGAAATTTCAAGTTTTGTTGTTATGGAAAATGCTATTTTCTAGTTGTTGTAGGTATATTGGAATGTAATCTGTATTTGCATATTGATCTAACAACTTTGCAGAACATTTTAAAACTAATGCTAATAGTGTTTCTAAAGATTCTCTTGTTTTTTCTTTTTTGTAGATAATAATATTACCTGTGAAAAATAATAGCTTTGTTTCTTGTCTTTTCAACTTCTGTTTAGTTTCCTTTTGTTAATCCACTAGTTAGGATTACCAATATAATGCTGAGTAGAAGTAGTGAAGCAGTGATGGTCTTGACCCTGAACTTAAAGGAGATCATTTAAATCTTCAACATTAAATTAGATGTTTGCAGTTGATTTTTGATGGAATATACTTTAAAAGGTTAAGGAAATGTTCTTCATTTTCCAGTTTGCTAAGATTTTTTTCCTAAAATTATAAATGACTTTCAAATTTTATCAGGTGCTTTTTATGCATCTACTAAGCCATTGCTCTCATCTACTTTCCTGTTTGTAATACTGTTATAACACATATACATTTTTTCCTTATTTTAAATACTGGTTCTTCAGGGGATCCAGTGGTAGTGGTGCAGGACCCAAATGAAATATATTTTTCTGTTCCTTTTCAGGACTCAGGTGTTTCAGTGATGTTAAGGGGAGAATGGCCATAAAAGTTCAGCTCATACAAGTACTTACATATTCAAAAAGTATTTCAGCACCTATTATATGCCAGCTAGAAGCAAGGATAAAAAAATATCCCGAATAAGATTGAGCTCTTTCCTCAGAGAGTGAGCATTGTGTGGAGTCTAAAAGCCCTAGAGTCAGGTTAACTTTTTACAAGCAGTTAGTCTTGAGTAAATTACTTACTTAAGCTCTTTGAGCTTCAGTTATCTTATTTGTGAAATGGAAATAATAATAGAACATTCTAATCGATTTTGCAATGATTAAGATGCTTTGGGCTACAAGTAATTCAATTTAAACAATAAGGAAAATATATCTCCTCATATAAAAAGAAGTCCTGATACTTCTGGGTTGGTTACCTCAGTAATCAATGACACCATCAAAGACTCAATTACTTTCCATTTCTTGGTTCTGACATTTTCGTTATGTCTCTTTGTTCTCAAGCTAATTCCCTTCCTAACTGCAAACGACTGCCAAAGTTTCTGGCATCCAGAAATTATTGAGAAGCACGTCCTTTTCTCCCGCTCATTAGACTTCTCTTCATTCCTCATGGCCAGAATTTTATTCCACGTCTATGCTGAAACCAATCACTCTAAGAGAAATGGGATCACAGTAATTGGTTTAGACCAATTGGGATATAGCTTTCCTTGAGTTACTTGGAAGAATGGTAGACACTCAAATGAAATTAGGACTCTGCCAGCCATGAAGAAGGGAAGGGGTGGTTTGGTAGGGAACAGGTACGGGGCTGTTGTCAATTTGTAATGAGATCATTTGTGTAAAGCTGTTGGAATGGCACCTGGTGCATAGCAAGCGCTCAATCAATGTTAGCTGTTAATATTTCTCATGTACTTCACAATTACATTATCAATCTAGGCAAGTTTTTTTTTTTTAATTTATTTTTGGCTGCATTGGGTCCTTGTTGCTGCGCGCGGGCCTTCTTTAGTTTCAGCGAGCGGGGGCTACTCTTTGTTGTGGTGCGTGGGCTTCTCATTGTGGTGGCTTCTCTTGTTGTGGAGCACGGGCTCTAGGTGTGCGGACTTCAGTAGTTGGGGCGCATGGGCTTAGTTGCTCCGCAGCATGTGGGATCTTCCAGGACCAGGGCTCAAACCCGTGTCCCCTGCATTGGCAGGCGGATTCTTAACCACTGCGCCACCAGGCAAGTCCCTGGGTAGTTTTAAAAAATTGTATTTTTCTCATGATGTCGAATGACAGATGTAAACAAGGTGGTCATAGGAGCACAAAGGATTCCCTGACCTTTTATGGAGAGAGGAATCGAAGGGTGAGGAGGGGTAGAATGTCCATCAGGAAAGTCTTCTCAGAGAGATGCCCTTGAGATGAGTCTTGAAAGACAAATAGGAATAAACAGATTAAAAAGGGGAGGTGGAGATAGAGTGGGCATGGGACTGGGGTAGAGACTTACCTGTCCTCCGTGCACTTGAAAGTGCCTGGGAAGGAGGAGGCTGAGAAAACCTTTGTAACTGGGTGTGCCCTGAGGGCAGAGTGATGTCAAGACCTTAAATGCCTTAGACAAATTGATCTTGAGTACATGTCCGAGTTTATTATCTTGCTAGCAAAGAAACCAGCAAGGAGACTGAAGAATGTGCTGGTTCAGAGAGAGGTTTTACAGTTGAGAAAAAGAATCTTGCACAGTGGCCAGTTTCGAAAGTGTGAAAAATTGCAAGGTCATTTCACAAGGTCATAACAATATCAAGTGCACACTGGTTGTACCAAAGGACAATTGTAGTAGGACAGTCTAAGATGCAGGTGTGTTGACTGTCAGTCAAAAGAGAAAAATAAACAACACAACAAAAAGCCCTGGCACATTCAGGAAGCAAATGATAAGGGTCCATTTCTCTCTGTATTTGGAATAGCCAGGTTGCATCCCCAGCAGTGGTGTTTTATGGGGTCAGCTGACAGGTAAGCAGGAAATAGAGTTGATTATTCAGGGGGCTGAGCAGAAGCCGGAGTGTGAGGGGAAGGCCAAAGTGGGACTTCCAGTTCTGGTTTTAAACAGTCATCCCTGATGATTTGTTTCATTCAGGCCACAAAGATGCAAGGTACAGTTTGTCTGCTGCTTGGTTTTGGAACACATTCCCCGCCCCCTCTCCCCTGTTAGTAATAAAAAGCAGACTGGGCAATGCTGGGGCAGGGGGAGGGGTGGTTTGAAATTTATTCTGCAAGTTGGAGGGAACCACTGCTGGGTTGCAAGGCTCACTCTCTGGCATCTAGGCCCCTCCTCTGGGGCCTAGGAAGTCCGACCATCACGCCCAGAAGGAAGAGAAAGGAAGACAAGCAGCAAACCCAGTGGTGCAGTTGTTTTCACTTTGAGAAGGCAGTCTATCTGTGCCTTTAGACACCTGCCTGAAGAGCTCTGATGGGCTGAAACTGTCTTTCACTAAGAACCTGCACATAACAACTCTATCTTAAATAACCAGTTTTGTCAAGTCCTTGGCCTGCCCCCTCCAGAATCAGTAACTGCAGGTTCCTCGCCGATTCTCAGCAGTCCAGCCTCTCTCCAAAGGCAGCGGCAGACAGAAAGCACCTGACTGCAGCAGCATCTACCTGAGGTCGCCTTTGCTCTAGGCCAGAAAGGGCAGCTTCTCCTGAATGCTTTCCAAGCAGGGATGTCCTGCCATGACAGAATGTTCCAACTCTGCTATGCCCAGAGGATATAAAGCAACGAATGTTTGAGAAGCAGTCATCAAGGGAAGGAGAGTAAATAATTTTGTACTGCCTTGGTTGGCTGGAAGTTGAGAAGGGAGTAAGAATGCCCTCCTGGCCCTCCGTGGAGCTGTGGGCCTTGGCCAGCCCTCTGTCCCCTGCTCTGCTGTGGCTTAGGCCCTCACAGCCTGACATACATCAGCTGGCCCTCTGAGCCCCCGGAGGCCGCCGTCCTCAGTGAAAAAGGCCCCGCTGGGGTGGTGACCAGGGACTTGGATGGCAAGGCCTGGGGAAGAACTCTTTCCTCCTACCCTTCCTTCACCCCTCAAATCTGTATCTTTTGACCAAAAGGTCAGAGTAGAAAAGGAAGATAAGAAGAAAGTAAACCGTGTGGCCGAGAAGTCAAAACCATCCTCCCGGGATGCCCTGTCTCCTGCATCTCCTTCTTACGTCTCTCCCTCGGGCAGCAGCAGACTCCTTGTGGCAGTCCACACAACCTGTCACTTCTCTCCTCTGGGTCTCTGTCCATGCTGGTCCCTTGGACCTGCAATCTTCTGCTGACACTATTATGAAAGCTGGAACAGGTGGTCCTCCCAGGCGCCATAACATCCCGAATTTCCTTCACACGAAACACTTAGCGCTCTGTGCAGAAATTACGGACAACCTGTTTCGTCCACCAAGCTGTGACCCTCTCAAGGGCAAGGATAAGTCTTTGGCATGTCGGTGTTCTAATACCCAGCGTGGGGCCTGCACAAAGCAGGCCCTTAAAAGCCTTAGAGTAATCGGACGTGAGCAGGAGGGCGCTGACTCCGCTGCCAGGGCTCCCCTAGGGGCCCCGCCTGGCCCACCTGGCTGCTCCTACAGCCTTGCAGCTGGGCTGGGCCCTCAGACCCAAACCTGAGGCCGGGTTCAGAGGGCAGAGCTCGGCCTTTCCCTCCCGCTTCTGCTACTGAAGAGCAACGTAAAAAAAAAGACTCTCTCTCTCTCCAAAGCTCCGACCGCAAATGCTGGGGCAAAGCTCTCATTTCGCCTATTTTTGGGAGTTTTCTGCATCAGCCCCTCAAGATGCCACTTGGGAGAAGTGGGACTCTTCAGATTCTTGAACACGAAGGGCTCTTTCCAGCCTTGGGCATGGCTCTGCTCTGGGTGGTGCATTGATTTGAACTCCTTTAGCAAATTATACCTCCCAGAGGCCTGCGGACTGGCAGCCAAGAGTGATTTCTCTGGGGGAAAGAAAGCACCTTACAGAGCAAATAGGGAGGCTGTGTTCCCTGTGTTCCCTGAACAGCTAGTGTTTTATTCTGTCAAGGCAATAAAAGCCTCTGTATCCAAAAGAGCTCAGAGGGGAGGAAAAAGTAACCCTGGACTCAAGAAAGAAACACAAAATCTCTAAAGTCTGCAGATCCTGGTTATCTTCCAAGCCAGCTCCAGTCCCAAGCAGAGCCAGATGTGGAGGTCACCCCCGTTGCTTCTCTTATTGCTGGCTGCGTGCTTTCTATGACTATGGAAAGGTCCAACCTGTGGGCTTCTCCCCATCCCTCACTCCTTCCTTTCCAGCCGTCATCTCCCTCCCTTTTCCTCTCCACTTACTCTTTCTTTATATTTATAATCTTTCCCTCTTTCTCTCTTAAGCTTGTGCATATGCACACATGCGCACGCACGCGCGTGCACACACACACACACACACACACACACACACACACACACACAGCTTCCCTGTGACATGCCCTCACATCACATTTGTGTCTCCTCAACCCTTCCCAGCCCACACAGTCTCTGGACCCCAAATCATCCTCCCCCATCACACAATCCCCAAGCCCTGTCTTCTCACACCCAGTCTGAATTCCTTTCCAGTTCAACTTACATTTATCTCAGTAGTTACTAAGCACCTACTATATATAAGGCCCTGGCCTAAGGGCTGAGGTTACAAAGATGAATAAGATGTTAGAGTTTATTTGGGAAGATATAGGTAGACAAGTGCTTTGGGTACACTAGGTAAGTTATAAGATAGAGATGTTCACAGATCTTGAGTGTCCACAGTGGGTGCCTATCCTGGGAGTTAAGCGAAGGCTTCCAGGAGAAAGTGATACCAGGTGAAGAAAGATGGGAAGGAAATTCCAGAAAGAGGCGGCAACATAAGCAAAGGCACAGAGCCAGGAAACTACGTGGCTTATGAGAGGAGCCACCAGGGAGCAGTTACATGGGATGCGACAGGAGATGAGTCTGATGAAGTACTAGGAGAAGGTCCTAGAAGGCCCTTGAAGCCAGGCTAAGGGCTTAGTCTCTGGTGTACAAGCTGGGGAATGCATGAATGGTTTCAAGTGGGGAAATCACAAGACCTTCGTTGGCTGCAGAGTGGAGGATGGACCCATGAGTGGCCAGGCTGGAGGCAGAGAGCATTGCAAGGGGCGTCTGTGCTACACCAGTTCAGAAACGATGGGGGTGTGGGTGAGGCGGGGGGTGGTAGGGATAGGGAAAAAGTGGTAAATTTGAGATATAAGTGGTTTAGAAAAAAGTCATCACTATTTGGTGGTTCCCTGCAGTGAGGAGTAAGCAAGACAGAGTGCAGGGTGATTCCAAGGATTCTGGCCCAAGTGTCTGAGGGAGGAGTGCCTTCATGGATGATCAGGGGTAAAGTCCTGATTTCCAGAGCAAGACTAAGACTGTTAGAAGCTCTAAGCACTAAAAAGATTGTGTTGTCCTCCCCATGTATATATCAAAATAAAATCAATGCTAACTTGTAATTGTAATAAAGGCCAACAGAGTTTTGATTTCCCCCAAGATATCATCAATTTAAATATCTGTGTTTTAATATACATATGTATACATATACATGCATACATCCATATATACTTTTATTATTATTTTTTATTTATTTATGGCTGCATTGGGTCTTTGTTGCTGCACACGGGCTTTCTCTAGTTGCGGCGAGCAGGGGTTACTCTTTGTTGTGGTGCGCGGGCTTCTCATTACGGTGGCTTCTCTTGTTGTTGAGCACAGGCTCTAGGTGCGTGGGCTTCAGTAGTTGCGGCGCGTAGGCTCAGTAGTTGTGGCTCGCGGGCTCTAGAGCGCAGGCTCCATAGTTGTGGCGCACGGGCTTAGTTGTTCTGCGGCATGTGAGATATTCCCGGACCAGGGCTCGAACCTGTGTCCCCCTACATTGGCAGGTGGATTCTGAACCACTGTGTCATCAGGGAAGCCCCTGTGTATCCTTTTATTATTACTTTATTTCTTCACAACACTTTGGCTCCATGGTACCCCGGGCACCTGTTGTGTTTGCCTGCTGCTGTAGCAGTGGTTTGTGGCGTTCAGGGGACCCGAGGGAGTGAAGAGGCAGTGTCACCCAGGACTCCATGGAGGAGGGAAGGAGACAGGGAAGAGGATCTGAGGAAGGAGGGAAGTCTGGGTTTAGGGGAAGAAATGTGATTACATGTGTAGACTCGGGGGGAAAACAAGAAAGGAGGGTGAGAGTGAAAATACCAGTGAGAGAGGAGGAGTGACTGGGGACCAGCCTCCAGGTGCCAGGAAGTGGGAGTTGAAGAGCCTGGAAGCAGGTTGGCCTGTGACAGGAAGGACCCTCAGCCTCGGAGGCTGGAGGAAGGGGGGATGCAGGTGTGGAGAGGTATGAAGGTGGGGTGGGAAGCTGGTGGCCTCCAAGGTCTCAGGGAAGGAGACATGGTGAGGATGGGATTTAGTGGCCTTGGGGACAGTGAAAGGCTTGGCACTGGCATTGAAAGAGACAGCAGCTCATCTTCCACCTTTCCTCAGCTCCCCACCCCCTTCGCCGGCAGCCCCTAGTCCTGCCTCCTTATCCCCTCACTGTTTCTTCCCTACCAGACCCACCATCAACAACAGCTTACCCAGGAGGTCAAACCTGGGACAAAGGTGATGGCTGAGGGGGCCACTGTGGAGACAAAATGTCACACCCCCTCAACAGGGATCTCCCCACCCTTCCCTCTGCTCTGGCCCGCCTCATTGTGAATTCTCATCCAGTTCCATATCCCTGGGCCTCCTTATGAGTTTCCCTCGCCAAATGTGTACTTGTACATCTTCTTTGCACCTTTCCCTCAAATTGGATTAGTTCTATTATAAGCTGAGTGCAATTTTCAAATACGTATTTCATGGATTTCTGTCTGCTCAGATCTATTGAGCCAGGATGTGCATGCACGCGCACACACACACACACACACACACACACAGACACACACATTGGGAATCCCTAGGCATAGTTCCAAAGAGCTCTCCCCATGCTCAAAAATTTTTTGAAGTTTCATAGTATGTCTTTTAAACTTATTGGAATATTGTATTCTCCTCCGTAATGTATTTATGTTTGATATCCTATAAATACATTTTAAAACATGTACTAGCAATATAATTGGCATTCCAAGAAGACATTCCATGTTTGTCCTGTGGCTACTTATGCTCCTTGGGGCACGGCTGAACATTCCTAGGGGCACCTGTATCTTGTCTGAGAAACAGATCTATAAATTATTGCTTTCTTCTTTGCAAGCCCACCAATTCACTATCAACAGTATAGCTGATGTGTTCACGTTTGATTTAGGTGTTATTTAATTGCACTAGATGGATAGAATGTTAGCAATTGCAGGAACCATAAAGTACTGTTGGTCCATATGGAGCCCAGAGAGGGTAATGACTAGACTGAGATCCCAGAGCAAGTTGGGGGTAGAGTTGGGGCTTGTCCCCAGGTGTCCTGACGCTCAGTCAGGACTCTCCATTCTTCCATAGCTTTCTTTATCCTTTGGTGTTTTTGAAGACCCCGTCTATTTCTAAAATTATATAATGCTAAATAAGGATACAGAAGTTAACCATTGTGTACTCTTCACGATACCTTCTCTTCCTGAATCCATTACTCCTTATCATTCACCTTTGTCTGTAGACTCCAAGCAGCTTTATATCTTCTCTTCAAGAATGCATTTAGGTCCTAGACAAATTGAATTAATTAATAACCCAAATAATCTAATCATTTTTATATATGATTATTTGTTGGTGGTGGGATTTACACTAGTAGTTCAAATACCATTTTTAGTAAGATACACTCTTCCTCCAAAACCTGCAGTGGCTCTCCATTACCTATGGCATCAAAGCCTTTCCCCCCTCCTTCACCTGCTCTGGGATTCAGGGATTCAGGCTGGGCATGTTGTGTGATACTGCAGAGGACAGGTCAGGCCCTATTCGGCCCTTGCCACATGATTTGAAGACTAAAACAAACAGGGTGTTGCCAACAAGTGAAGAAGTACTTGTTCTCCATCAACCAGTGAATGGATACAGGAGATGTGGTATATATATTCAATGGAATGCTACACAGTCATAAAAAAGCATAAAATTTTGCCATTTGCAGCAGCATGGATGGACTTGGAGGGCATTATGCTAAGTGAAATAAGTCAGAGAAAGACAAATACTGTATGATATCACATGAGGCATCTAAAAAATACAACAAACTAGTGAAAATAATGAAAACAAAGCAGACTCACAGATACAGAGAACAAACCAGTGGTTACCAGTGGGGAGAGGGAAGTGGAGAGGGGTAATATAGGGGTAGGAGAGTGAGAGGTACAAACTATTAGGTATAAAATAAGCTATAAGGACATACTGTACAACACAGGGAATATAGCCAATATTTTATAATAACTACAAATGGAGTACAACCTTTAAAAATTGTGAATCACTAAATTGTATACCTGTAACTTACATAGTATTGTACAGCAACCATACTTCAATTAAAAAAGAAAAAGGAAGTGCTTGTTCAAAAAGTAGGAAAGGAAATAGCAAGGGGGTACGGCTATGGGTGTCCCTGGGGGGTTCTTAACAATCCACTCCATCCCCTATCACCTAGATCCACCCCCACCCACTCTCCCTGCATCGTTGGCGCCTTTCCTCCTCACTCTGCAGACCAGTAGCTGCCCAAACTCTTCCTGTGCGTTCGGAACTCTCAGCCCTGTTCTGTCACAATCTCTCCCTGTGAGGGCCTCCTACTCCCGGGCTCCACCTCTCCCATCTCCTCACTGCACAACTGCCACAAGCCACTTCTGTAAACTGCATTTTTATCTCCTCAGTCCCCTGTGTAAGGATCTCCTGCCTCTGCTTAACCTACCAGGTGCAAATGCCTTGGTATGACTTCAAACGCCTTGTGGTAACCATCCTCACGTCCAGCAAGTTCCACTGCTCCTTCACATGCAGTTCTCCACAGATAAGATAAATCCTCTCACCACTGTCCAGTGGGCCTAACACTATGGGGGGTGTGGAAGATGAGAAGAGGTGATCTCTGGGAGGTGATGAGGCTTCATGGAGAATACGTTATACCCCTCCCTAGACACACTTTTTTCTTTGATAGGGGTTATCAAACTGTTGATCAGGGAATGGATATAAAGATGGTATATCTAGATTTCAGCAAAGCTGTTTTTTTCTCCATAATCTTCTGTACGAGACTGAGGAAGCTGGTGAACTGGCTATACTATACTCCCACTTATCTGGTGCATGACTAGATTAGCTGGGGTAAATGTGTTAAGCCACGGTAACAAAGAGACTCCAAAGTACAATGGGATAAATAAGAAACACACGGCAGTCTCAGTGGCCCTGTCTGTCAGGACGGCTCTGTCCCATGTTGTCAATCAAGGACCCAGGTTTCTTCCATTCTGTACTACCTTCAGCTTCAAATGCAAGTGAGTTGCTGCCATACCCACAATCCAGCCAGCAGGCAAGGGAAAAGAGGATGTAGAGAGTTAGCAAATTCAGTTCTTAGAAAGTGAATTGGACTTTGCACATATCACTCCCACCCAGATCCCACTGGCCAAAGTCTAGTCGCATGGCCCTCCTAATGCAAGGGAAGCTGGGAAACGTATTGGGCGGGCCAAAGGGTTCATTCGGTTTTTTCCGTAAGATGGCTCTAGTAACACTTAGTTTCCTTTAACTTCATTCAAAACAGCTTTGTTAGATTGTATGTGACAGCTGTCATATCAGCGTGCATTTAAAAAAGACATCAAAATTGGTGAATTTTTGTGTAGCCATTTTAATATTGAAGATGGAAGAAAAAAGCAACATTTTCAGCATGTTATGCTTTATTATTTAGAGAAAGGTAAAAACGCAACTGAAACGCAAAAAAAGATTTGTGCAGTGTATGAAGAAGGTGCTGTGACTGATGGAACGTGTCAAAAGTGGTTTGCGAAGTTTCGTGCTGGAGGTTTCTCACTGGACGATGCTCCACGGTCCGGTGGACCAGTTGAAGTTGATAGCGATCAAATCGAAACAATTTAGAACAATAAACATTATACCACCGGGAGATGGCCAACATACCCAAAATATCCAAATCAAGCACTGAAAATCATTTGCACCAGCCTGGTTATGTGAATCGCTCTGATATTTGGGTTCCACATAAGTTAAGCGAAAAAATCCTTCTTGACCATATTTCCGCATGTGATTCTCTACTGAAACATAATGAAAATGTCCCGTTTTTAAAACAAATTGTGATGGGCAATGAAAAGTGGATACTGTACAGTAATGTGGAATGGAAGAGATCATGGGGCAAGCGAAGTGAACTACCACCAACCACACCAGAGGCCAGTCTTCATCCAAAGAAGGTGATGTTGTGTGTATGGTGGGATTGGAAGGGAGTCCTCAATTATGAGCTCCTTCTGGAAAACCAAACAATTAATTCCAACAAGTACTGCACCAAGTTAGACCAACTGAAAGTGGCGCTCGAAGAAAAGCGTCCAGAATTATTCAACAGAAGATGCACAGTCTTCCTTCATGATAACCCAAGACCGCATGTTTCTTTGATGACCAGGCAAGAACTGTTACAGCTTGGCTGGGAAGTTCTGATTCATCCGCCGTATTCACCAGACACTGCATCTTTAGATTTCCATTTATTTTGGTCTTTATTTATTTATTTTGGTCTTAAAAATTCTTTTATTGGAAAAAATTTCAATTCCCTGAAAGACTGTAAAAGGCACCCGGAACAGTTCCTTGCTCAAAAAGATAAAAAGTTTTGGGAAATTGGAATTATGAAGTTGCCTGAAAAATGGCAGAAGGTAGTAGAACAAAAGAGTGAATACGTTGTTCAATAAAGCTCTTGGTGAAAGTGAGAAATGTGTCTTTTATTTTTACTTAAGAAACCGAAGGCACTTTTTGGCCTACCCAATAGTTTCTTTTTTTATGTTTTTTTTTAATTGAAGTGTTGTTGATTTACAATGTTGTGTTAATTTCTACTGTACAGCAGAGTGATTCAGTTATACATAAATATACTTTTAAAAATAACTGTTATTTATTTGTTTATTTTTGGCTGCGTTGGGTCTTCATGGCTGCACGCGGACTTTCTCTAATTGTGACGAATGGGGGCTACTCTTCATCGCGGTGTGTGGGCTTCTCATTGCGGTAGCTTCTCTTATTGCGGAGCATGGGCTCTAGGCGTGTAGGCTTCAGTACCTGCAGCATGCGAGCTCAGTAGTTGCAGCACATGGGCTCTAGAGTGTGTGGGCTTCAGTAGTTGCAGCGTGTGGGCTCAGTAGTTGTGGTGCACAGGCTCAGTAATTATGGCTCGCAGCCTCAGTAGTTGTGGTGCATGGGCTCAGTAGTTGTGGCTCGCAGGCTCTAGAGCGTAGGCTCAGTAGTTTTGGTGCATGGGCTTCGTTGTTCCACAGCATGCGGGATCTTCCCGGACCAGGGATCAACCCCGTGTCCCCTGCATTGGCAGGTGGATTTGTAGCCACTGCGCCACCAGGGAAGTCCCTATCTTTTTGAATTATAGTTTTGTCTGGATATATACCCAGGAGTGGGATTGCTGGATCACATGGTAACTCTATTTTTAGTCTTCTGAGGAACCTCCATACTGTTTTCCATAGTGGCTGCACCAACTTACATTCCCACCAGCAGTGTAGGAGGGTTCCCTTTCCTCCACACCCTCTCCTGCATTTGTTATTTTGTAAACTTTTTAATGATGGCCATTCTGAACTGTGTGAGGTGGTACCTCATTATAGTTTTGATTTGCATTTCTCTAATAGTTAGCAATGTTGAGCATCTTTTAATGTGCCTATTGGCCATCTGTATGTCTTCTTGAAGAAATGCCTATTTAGGTCTTCTGCCCATTTTTCAATTGGGTTTTTTGTAGTTGTTGTTGTTGTTGAGTTGTATGAGCTGTTTGTATGTTTTAGACATTAAGCCTTTGTTGGTCGCATCGTTTGCAAATATTTTCTCCCATTCTATAGGTTGTCTTTTTGTTTTGTTTATGGTTTCCTTTGCTGTGCAAAAGCTTGTAAGTTTGATTAGGTCTTATTTGTTTATTTTTGTTTTTATTTCTATGCCTAGGGAGACTGACCTAAGGAAACGTTGGTATGATTTATGTCAGAGAATGCTTTGCCTATGATCTCTTCTAGGAGTTTTATGGTGTCATGTCTTATATTTAGGTCTTTAAGCCATTTTGAGTTTATTTTTGTGTATGGTGTGGGGTGTGTTCTAACTTCATTGATTTATATGCAGCTGACCAACTTTCTCAGTACCACTTGCTGAAGAGACTGTCTTTTTCCCATTGTATATTCTTGCCTCCTTTGTCCAAGATAATTGACCGTAGGTGTGTGGGTTTATTTCTGGGCTTTCTATCCTGTTCCACTGATCCATATATCGATTTTTTGTGCCAATACTGTGCTGTTTTGATTACTGTAGCTTTGTAATATTGTCTGAAGTGTGGGAGGATTATGCCTCCTGCTTTGTTCTTTTTCCTCATGATTGCTTTGGCAATTCTGGGTCTTTTATGGTTCCATATGAATTTTAGGATTATTTGTTTTAGTTCTGTGAAAAATGTCATGGGTAATTTGATAAGGATCACATTAAATCTGTAGATTGCTTTGGGTAATATGGCCATTTTAACAATATTAATTCTTCCAGTCCAAGAGCATGGGATATCTTTCCAAAGGAAATGTAGTTTCTTGATGGGTACCATGTGCTCAGTCAAAACTCAGCAGGAAGCAGGCGGCTCTACTATGAGGGAGAAGGGGAGAGGATATATACTGGGGACATAGCAGCCTCTGCCACAGCAAATTTTGACCAATTATTTCTCCTCTTTAGCCCTCACATCCCCATCTATTACAGGAGGGCAGTAATATTTACCCTCCCTGTCTCACAGAGCTATTTGGAGAATAAAATAAAATTGGACACATGAGGGCTTTGGATGATCTTTTAAATATTTTTTTAAGTGATGTGCTAGAATGCAAAATTCTCCAGCTACTTAAAAAAACCTGTCAGTTTTGTATAAAGTTAGACACTTACTCTATGATCCAGCAGTCCCACTCCTAAGTATTTGCCCAAGAGAAATAAAAACGTATGCTCACATAAAAACCTATATACAAATGTTAATAGTGGTTTATTCATGGAAACAATCCAAATGGATAAAGAGACTATGATACATCCATAGAATGAAATACTACTTACTCAGCAGTGAAAAAGAATGAATTACTGAATATATGATATAACTTCAGTGAACCTCAATGCATTACGCTAGGTGAAAGAAGCCAGACTCAAAAGGCTTTATGCTATATTATTCAATTTATATGATATCCTGGAAGAAGTAAAACTATAGGAATAGAGAGCAAATCAGTGATTGCCAGTGGCTCAGGATGGGAAGAGCAGTTAACCACAAAGGAGTATAAGGAAATGATAGGGATGGTGGAACTGTTCTATATCTTCATTAGAAAGGGCACATTTTATGTAGTAATTTATACTTTAATAACCTTGACCTAAAAAGAATAAGTGCTGTGCTAATCCAAGCTATTATATTAATAATCATCTACCTTAGAGCTCAAATAATGGATTAAGTTCCTATTTGAATGAGATGATATAGTTCATAACTTCGTTTAGCATACATTTCCTCCCGTGAATCCCACAGCAGCCCTGAGAGGCAGCAGGGCAAGCCTCCTTTTGCTCTTTATCAGATGAAGCTCGAGAGTCGTTCAGTCATTTGAGAGCATCGTGCACCTGGTAAGCGGTACGGCTGCCATTTTCGTTTTTCGATTTCTGCTCTTTTCTCTTTCAGTGCCATCATGCTCCTTAGAAATTTTGAATATTGTCAGATAAAGACCCCCTCCCAAAAAATCTACTGGTTTGGGGCAGGAACAACTTCAGACTAGTGGATTTTTAAAAATCCCAGATCTGCCTTCCCCTAGTGTTTCAGGCAGGGTCCTCTAAAGCCTTTCCGTCTCAGTTGTGGTCACTCTTTCCTCCCTGGGGAGGACAGTGTGACTCAGGCAGCAGGATGGGGCCTCTCTGGCTGTGGGAAGACAACAGAGAGACTTCCAGATCTCTGCCTTCTTGCAACTCAGCAACAAGCACGCTTCCCGGGCCACAGCAGTGGTGCGCCCAGCCACTAGAGCCCAAGGACAAGAATAAGCAACAGAAAAAGTCACATGCTGAAACCCGCCTACTCAAGGAGGGCTGTGATGGGAAAGAGGTGCGGGTGCTGAGCAGTTAAATGCTTCTTGGTCTTATTCTGTGCATCAGAAAGATTGCCCAGACCTCGCCAGTTCACGTCTGTCTCTTTCCATTGCGTAAGTTATTAATATTTGTACTTCATTAGACTATTTCAGTTCGTTAGAATGAATGAAATGTTTTTACTTGTGTTAGGTGGTTTGATTCTCCCTACAGAGAAAATGATATTCCTGTCATCCTTCTCTGCAGCTGAGGAAAGAAAGACCCGGAGAGCCAAGCTACATCTAGCTAAGCTACGATCCAGCTAGAAATTGATGAAGCAGGACTTGATCCCACCCTCTGCATCCAAAGTCCACATTCCTCTTTTTCTTTTAATCCACATTCTTCCCTTATATCATTCTGTCTCTTATTCTTACACCCAGCAGACACAGCACCTGCCCTCACCATGTGCACAGGCTGGGGGACGCATCAGTGAGGACGTTGGTTATGACATTGAATTAAACGGCTCTGATGTGCTCCCAAACGGCTCCTCACTGGTAGTTGTTTTTCGTAGTGTACCTATCATTCATGAACCTTTTAAACCAATTTCTATTTATTTAAGCCCATTATACGTTTTGGAGAAAGGAAGCTCTTCAGACATTACCCTGCCCTCTACAAAATGCTATTTTTCGATTTATTTCTCTTGAACTGACCTCTTCCAAGTCAAAGTTGCAATAAATGTTCACTAGTCCTACTCTTTAAGGTTATAAGGAAGGAATCATTCTAATCATGCCTTTCATGGTTTTATTCACCTGCTCTGCTCCATCCCAGTGTTCAGTGTATTGTAGATCTGTCTTGGTCCTTGTCCAAAGAGGGTGACTGCCGGGAAGACCTCATTTCAATATAATCCCCAGGGTACGGACGCCAATGGTGCTTTCAGAGCCTAGGCACCTGCACAGGAGGGAAGGGAAGACCGTCAGAGGGTTTGCAGAGCAGAATGAAACGATGTTTCCCTTTTAATTAAGGATTTTACTTTATCGAAGGAGAAGGGGTGTAAAATGCAACAACTGTTTTATCCTTCAACACCTGCCTCCTGTTGCCTCGCATTTCTTCTGTGTTCACTGTTTTCCAATTCACCTCACCCCAAGTAACCCTGTTCCGTTTACCCTCCTGCGGGTGGGGGCAGGCCCCCTCCCAGAGCCCATAAGTGTTGGAGCTTCTGTGCTGCCTAATTACCTGCCCTGTGGCATCGGGAAGAGACTGGCCTCGGCTGGAGCCCAGCTGTAGAGAGGTGGAATATTAAGACATTTTCCTTTCTTCTGAGTCCTTGTTAATTCTTCCTGGTGGTGATTAGCCAGTTATTTTTAGCTCCATCTAAGCACCCTGGTTAGTATTCAGGGCTGGTTTAGACAGCACTGAGGCACACTCAGCCTGTTCGTGCTCTGATTCCAGTTGGTCCCATTGCAGTGAAGGAAATGAACCTGCAGGGCGGGCCCCCTCTCCTGCTTCTCCCTGAAATGCCGGCTGCTGTCCAAAGGGCCTGCTGCTTTGGGGCCGGGGACAAAGTCTTATAGGAGAGGCCTGGAAAGTGAGCAATTTGGGAGCCATATGCGGAGGGTGGAAATAACACTGCACTGGGAATGAGGAACCAAGTGTTTAGTTTGGACTTTGTCACCTGCTAGCAGTGTCACCCTGGGCACATTACGTGCGTTTCAGAGCCATCAGTAAAACAGTGTGGCTGGACCAGTCGGCCCCTAAGCCCTTTCCAGGATTAAGATCCTATTGAGTCACCAGGTCTAAACAGGAGCTGAATATGAAGACACCGGAGCCTGTGTGTGGACATCTTGACAGTGAGATGCAGGTGGCCTTTTCTTTCTTCCTTTGATCCACCTGGCTTCCCTTTTCTAAGGCTAATCCTTCAGTGAAGTGGTTTTTCTCATTCCACCTCCCTGCCGCAGCCTCTTTCCCTTCCACATTAATCCCATAGAACTAGGGCTGCTGGGCCCTCTCGGGAGCCACTGTTGATGGAGCAAAAAGCGTGTCTGGGGAGGTTTGGGCACCTCAGTGCAGTTCTGTTGACAAGATGGAGGAAGCCATTGGATGTAAGAAAGAGATCCAACTCCGTCCCATTGAACCGGCCTAGGAATGATGAATTCTCAGTGATGGAACTTACTGTACTTCCTCCAGCAAGTCTAGGCTCAAAGCCAGTTCGAAGGGGTGTGTGCATCACCATTTTCCAACAGCTCACCTGGCTTTGGTTTGATGGCAGGGCAAGCCCTCCACCTGGGATGCCGTTTCCTCCCTTCCTTGTTTGTAACATGGGGATAATAACTGCCTGGGGAATAGTCATAAGCAGTAAATATTATGAATTCATATATATAATTTGGCCCAGTGCCTTGCACAGAGTAGGTGCCACTCTGCTTTTTTTATTAGCACTGCTTTGAAATTCTGTAATAATTTCCAGCTTTTACCGAGTGCTCACTCTGGGCCAAGCAGTGTGTGGCATAGAAGCATGTCCAGTGCTTTACGATGAGGACCACTATACCCCTTTTACAGATTAAAAATTGAGAACTACAGGAGGTAAGCCACTTGCGCAAGCTCACAGTGCACGTGTGAAGCTGGACTTGAACTCAAGCTCTCTGAGGCTAGGGTCTGAGCGTTCAACCATACGAATATACACATACAGCCTCTGAATATGAAGATGTGATCTTTTTAAGGCGTACCTCTTGAGGGTTGCACTCATTTTAGAAATGCCCGCTAGCCCTGCACAAAGTAGATTTTAATAGATATTTTCCTGATAAGTTGAAACTGGCCAGTCCCTTCCTCACACCTTTAACCAACTACGTGTTCTGCCCTGTCGTTTCTCTTGTACAGGAGCTCACGACAAGCTCCTCTGCATCCCTAACAGAGCTCTGCCATTCCCCTCATCTCATTTTCTGGCTCATGGGCTGTGATACCTGTGCAATTTTTGTCCAAGCCAAATCAGCTGTGGACCCTACCAAGAAAGTCTCCTTTGGTTCCAAGACCTCCGGTGAGCTTCCTTCCAGTCGAAGCCCCAGGCCTCCCACTCACGGTTTCCTTCCCGCTCCACGTTACTACTGAAAGCTGGGCTTGCAAGCATCTTTTGGCCTCTCTCCCAGTTTTATCTGAGGGCACAACCCTCACTGGGCTGACCTCTGGCCCCTCCGTGACCAGGTCACAGTATGATGGTCACTTCTGAAACAAGTCGAGAGCGTAACAGCCCTGGGGATGGTCAAGCCTTGCTCACCTGTGGCTGGGAGGTAACGTCGGAGTACATGTGTATTCACCGAGGCAGCGTTCTCACCGCTTCTACTGAGGCTGTGCCTTGACTGATCAGTAATCCCTCAGGGTGCGGTTAAGATACCCATGTCCGGGACAAAGACTTTCAGGTAGAACAAGCTGGCTGACTCTGCAAGCCTGGGTCAGGCAAGACCAGTTCTGTCCAGCTGGGATCCGGGGCAGCCTATCCTGCCTTACCTCCTACTTTGTCCCTCTGTACAGAACGTGGTGTATCTGAGTGACCCCACCAAGCCTCCACAGGGGGAGAGGTCTTTGTGCTGCTGTTTGCACAAAGGTCAGGCAAAGCCAAGCCCAGTGCATCATATTTCAACGGCCCTCTCTGCAAGCAGGTCCCACTCGAAGGACCCCAGCTGGCTGACACCTGCCCTTCCCTCACCCTGAGTTTTGGAATTGAAGGAAATTCTTGTAAATCCACTAATGCTCGGACTGCAGATTTTATTGCAATCATAAACAGCACCCAGTGCTGCAACAGGTGCACCAGGAAGCTTGGTTAAGTAACAAATGCAGTCTGCTTTGTTTCCTATTCATCCAGCCTGGAAGGACCCTGAACAGCTGGGGGAGGGGCAGCTGAGCAGAACCTCAGGGTTGTATTGCTTCAAGAGAATCAGAGAGGGAGTGTTCTCACCTTGGACCCTGGAGTACAGTGTGGATGTTGACCCATGACAATTCTCACGTACCTACATGGTGTGGAGCCCAGTTCAAATTCCAGGTTTTCAGCTGTGTGCCTTTAGGCAAGCTGCTTAGCCATTCTGATCTGTTTTCTTACCTGTGAAATGAAATTACTAATGTTTAGGGTGACTCTGAAGAGTAAATGAATTAAGGTCCAAGGTATGGGGCCTGGGCTCCCTCTGTCAAGACTCTGCCTGGTCCCCTGGAGCAGTGTTTGGAAAATCTGCTTCTGAAGCCTGTCCTTGGTCAGAGAACCCCTAAAGCCAGGGTTAAAGGAGAGTTATGGAGCACCTCACACCCACTGGCAGGGCTGTCATTTGAAAAAGCAGAAAACAACAAGTGTTGACAAGGATGTAGAGAACCCTTACACGTGGTTGGTAAAAATGTAAAATGGTGCAGCTGCTCTGGAAAACAGTATGGCAGTTCCTCAAAAAATTAAAATATGATCCAGCAATTCCACTTCTGGGTATATACCCGAAAGAATTGAAATCAGGGTCTTGAAGAGATATTTGTATATTCACATCCATGTCAGCATTAGTCACAATAGCCAAAAGGTGGAAGCAACCCAAGTGTCCATTGACAGATGAATGGATAAACTAAATGTAGTCTGTACATACAATGCAATATTATTCAACCTTAAAAAGAGAGGAAATTCTGACACATGCAACAACATGGATAAAAGTTGAGGACATTATGCTAAGTGAATGCACTAGCCACAGAAAGACAAATATTGTGTGATTCCCCTTATATGAGGTACCTGGAGTAGTCAAATTTATAGGGACAGAAAGTAGAATGGTGGCTGCCAGGGGCTGTGGGAGGGGGAGAATAGAGAGTTGTTTAAATGGTATAGTGTTTTAGTTTTGTAAGATGAAAAGTTCTGGAGGTTAGTTGTACAACAGTGAATCTTTGACACAACTGAAATGCACACTCTAAAATGGTTAAGATGGTAATTTTTATGTGTTGTCAACTGAAAAAATGCACAACGTAAAAGTTGAGAAATGTGTTTTATTTGGCGGACAAAACTGTGGACTTAAGCCTGGGACACAGCCTCTCAGGTAGCTCTGAGGGACTGCTCTGAAGAGGTGAGGGAGGAACCAGGACAGATAGGAGGTTTTGCAACAAACACCAGGTAGTCAGAACATCAAAAGGTTACTATTAATTAAAGAAAACCAGACATCTCAAGTTAATGAATTTAGCACTTTTCTAGGTATGGGAAGATGCAAAAGTCTGGGCTTGTTGAAATCATCCCTTTGATATGCACCTCAGCTATCTGGGGCCAGAATCCTGTGTTTTCCCATCCGGAGTCTCCTCGGGGTACACTGTTGCGGGGTGCCTGCAGTGGCTTGATGGCAGGTATCCTGTTTCTATCATGAGTTCCCTCAGGGCTCACCTTTGGAGTGGCTCTAATGTGATGGCTTGATGGCTGCAACATCCTTTGTTTACTGATATGGCAGGCAACATTTTTTCACTCACAGTGTATTTTATGAGAGAGAGAGTTATAGAGCAAAATGGAAGTGATGGTAGTGACTAGTAACAGGGTCCTCCCAACCAGGGCAGGCACTGAAGTGCAGCCCTCATCATTCCAAACCAGGGCTGGTGGTCAGTGGTCAGCTTCGTTGGCATATGTGTGTGAAGATGTAGACCTTTCATTTGTTTTGTTTTCTTTTTTTAAATTAATTAATTAATTTGTTTTTTTATTTTTGGCTGTGTTGGGTCTTTGTTGCTGCATGCGGGCTTTCTCTAGTTGCGGCGAGCGGGGGCTACTCTTCGTTGCGGTGCACGGGCTTCTCATTGCGGTGGCTTGTCTTGTTGTGGAGCACGGGCTCTAGGCATGCGGGCTCAGTAGTTGTGGCTCGCGGGCTCTAGAGTGAAGGCTCAGTAGTTGTGGCACACGGGATTAGTTGCTCCGTGGCACGTGGGATCTTCCCAGGCCAGGGGTCGAACCCTTGTGCCCTGCACTGGCAGGCGGATCCTTAACCACTGCGCCACCAGGGAAGCCCTGTTTTATTTTCTTGACAGATGTAGACAATGAAAATAATTACAGTAATAAATGCTATTGAGCGCTAACCTGGGCTTTGCATGTATCACAGCCTTCAATTTTTCCAGTGATCCAATTAAGTAGATATTATTATCCTCAATGGGCAAGTGAGGGAACCAAGGTTAAGAGGCTCGAGTAAAAATTGAATGAGTTATGTCATTAGCTAGCTAGTGCTTGGCACGTGGCTGCAGTGGTCACGGGGATGTGTGCTAGGCATAGGTGCATAGGTGTAGCTGGAGCTTCTCTGTGGTCTCTGGGTGCCCCCAGGACCATGGAGGAGACATACACAGTGAGAGAGGCTCAAAGTGGAGCCTTGAGGTACGGGAAACGACATTAGAGAGACTCAGGGGTTCACGAAAAGGAGGGGGCAATGAACTGGCAGGAAAGGGGAAAGTTAAGGAGGCCTAAGTTCTAGGAGACAGGAGGTAAATAGTAGATGTAGATGGAAAATAATATTCCTTAGCAGGGGAAAGGGAAGTGCAATTACAAACAAGATTACCTAGTGTGGGTAAGAGGCCATTAGGCTGGGGAAACCCTATGTAGGGATTGCTACTGCAAACCCATTTAAATCCACATAATATTAGCTAATATTTTTTGAGCCCTAATTGGTTACCAGGCTCTGTTCTAAATTCTTTACATACAATAATGTATTTAATCCTCACAACAAAGCTATGAGACAAGACTTATTCATTATACTCATTTTATAGGTGAAAAAACTAAGGCTCAGAAAAGTGAAGTGACTTAGCCCATCATCACAGAGCCAGCAGAGGGGAGCAGCAGAGCCAGGTTTTACATCCAGATAGCCTGACCCCAGAATGCAAACATGCAGCCCCCATCATATGTGGTTTGGTGATGTGGAGTAATTATCCAACCAAATTTATTTGTATTTAGACATAAGCATAAGTAGCCGTCTTGTTCGGTCAGAAATTAGTATTTTGAGACTGGTTGCTGACGTCCCTGTTTTGTGCATTTGTACATATCACAGCACTCATAAAAAACCTGGAGATGAATGTGGGGAGCTGTAAAGAGGGGCTGGGGCTGAGAACAGATAATGATGCTAAATGTTGTTTCCAACAATAAATCTTAACTTCGCCCCTGTGGATTGTATATGCAGCACACAGCCAGCAGAGATCATGAGGAGAGCTTGAAGAGATCAGAAGGGACCTAAATTAGTCAGGAGCTGGTATTTTTAAGTGCAGAAGCCCAACTCAAACTAGCTCAAGGAAAGAGGAAAACCTGTTGGCTCACCAAACAAGCTTCCAAAATGGCCTGGAGTGGAGTCAGCTTAGAAACACATCATGACCATCACTGGAGACCTCCGTAGGCATCAGTCTCCAACTAGGCACCACCCTGTCACTCTCTTAAAATTTTGCCCGAAGTCATTTGCACGAGAATCACTTAGAGAGGTGCGTCGGAGGAGCATTCTAAAAATGTGAGTATCTGGAAGGGATTCTAAACCTACTCAATTAAATTATCTGCAGATGTGGCTCAGGGATCTACCTGCTAAACAGGCTTTTTGGGTGACTCTCCCAATTAAAAATTTGAGGACCACTGCCTAGGTTGCAGCAACAGCAATAAAGAGTGTCATGTGATCTCTTTCTTTGCCACTTTGCTGTCTCGTGGAACCCTGTTCCTTTCCTAATATCTTGTTGAGTAGTGTGATCATCCATCATCCAATAGTGTGATCACTTGATGAAAGCCATTCCCCGCCTGGACTGTAGGCGTCAGAAGAGCAGGAAGTACCTGTGTTGGTTCAGTGCCCTCTGTCGTATCCCCATTGACTACGTTCAGTGCTGGGTGCATGGTGAGTGCTCAATAAATACTCGTCGGATGAATGAATATAATAACTTATTGTCCACAGAGTACTCTCACGTACTTTTCTCATTTACACAACTGCCCCCTATGAGGTAGGTAGGCCAGACATTATTATTTCATTTTTCATGTAAGAAGAGTGAAATCTAGAGAGAAATTGCCCTGCTCCTGCCACGTCCATAGTAAGTGGTCTCTCAGCTCCCATTCTCTGGCCTTCCGATGGGCTCATTCAAACAGACTGGTACGTGGGTCTGCAGGGTTGCTGGGCCATCCTGAGGAGGTCCCCAGAATGACGGAGGTGGCATATGTGATCCCATTCCCCAGCCAATCCACAGACCTCTTTCCTGGACACTTTTTTGTATTTTATGTGTCTTTTTCTAGTGCGGCTCAACCTCCTTAACTGTTTTATATTGAACCAACTCCTCTTCTCTCTCTATGGGTCAGGAAAGGAAATCAAAGGAAGAGAGGGAAAAAGGAGAGTCCAGTTATGTTGTCGGAAGGGGGACCCCTTCCAGGGCCCGAGAGTGGGCTGTCGTCTAACACTCGGAAATGAATTGTCCGAGGAGACCCACGTGCTGACAAAGCAGGAGATTTACTGGGAAGGGGCGCCCGGGCGGAGGGCAGGCGGGAAAGGGAACCCAGGAGGACTGCTCTGCCACGTGGCTCACTGTCTCGGGTTTTATGGTGATGGGGTTAGTTTCCGGGTTGTCTCTGGCCAATCATTCTGACTCAGGGTCCTTCCCAATGGCACGCACATCACTCGGCCAAGATAGATTCCATTGAGAAGGATTCTGGGAAGTTGGTAGGACATATGGGCTGGCGTCTCCTCTCTCCTTTTCACCTTTCCTGAATTCTTCCAGTTGGTGTAGCTTGTTAGTTCTGCGTTCCTTACCAGGACCTCCTATTGTTAAGATAACTCATGCAAGTAGCTACTATCTTGCCTGGCCAGGGTGGGTGGTTTTGGTCAGTGGCTCCCCTAACAGTTACTCAGAGATCGGCAAACAATGGGACAAGAACATTACATTGAACCAAATATCCCCAGACCTGGTCTTCCGTCTGCGCACCCCGAGATGAGAACACACGCATCTAGCAAGGGAGCCCCAGATGGTGTGACAGTTATGATGATGGCAAATAGCAGCAATCATCTGGGAAGATGCGGTGGATCTTCTGGGTGTTTTGTTCCAAGTATCAGTAGGTATTTACTGAGCATTTCTCATGCCCCTAACAGTCGGCTGGGCGCACAGGAGGGAAGACAAAAAGAGCAGAGGGCTCAGACCCTTGCCTGGAGGAGCACATAGCATCCATTACGTTGGAAAGAATGTGATGTTAGGACACAAATAAGAGAGAAATCAAAGAATGTGTTACACGCTGCTGTTAATGCTGTGGGAAGTCAGGAGCCAGCTGTTTGGGCCAGAGGGCATAGAAAGTGTCATGGAAAATGTGACTGGATCTGGAGAGACAGTTAACAGTTTCAAAAGGCTGTGAAGAGGGGGAACATTGCTGAGAAGGCAAGGAGCTTGGCACGAGAGTGGGAGAGGGAAGAGGTTCTGGGAAGAGGGAAGTGGTTCCGGCTGGCAGGTGGAGGTCAGCAAGGTGGTGTCTGTGTGCTCCTTCCCCTCCAGACCCCTTTGGCTTGTCTTCTATCAAATGGGATGGTCATGATGATTATAATAACAAATACTTTAAAAATAGTAAACATCACAATAATCTCCTTCCTAGGGTTGTTTTGTAAGGATTAAATGAGTTAAGATATGGAAAGAGCTTCTTAAAGTACCTGGTTTGAATAACTAGTAGCTATTGTCATTCACATTCCTTGAGCTTCTGCTGTGTAGCAGGCAGGCAATAGTGGTGGAAGATCCTTTCTCTCAAAGATCTCCCAGGAAGGAGAGAGAGAAAGCCAGGTAACCCAAACACAGCACCATTGCACGTGCTAGTATACTATTGGACTTGAAGACAGGTTGCTTCTAAGCCTTCCTAGAGGCATCCCAGGAAGACTTCTCAGAGGAGGTGATGGCAGTGGAATCCAAATTGAGAAGTTTCTCAAATGAAGAGCGGGAAAAGAGAGAAGGCTGATGGAGGTAGAGGAACCACAAAGTACTAGAAGTACTAAATGTACGACAGGAGTGGAAGCTGTGGGGCATGAGGAGAATTGAGATTGGAGAGTTAAGTTGGGAGGGTCTGGAGGGGCCTTGGGTGCCAGGCTAAGCAGGTAGGACTTGGTAAGCCATAGGGAGTAATTAAAGGGGAGGCACAGGGCATGAGGAGGCTGGATCTTCATGTGTGGTCCCCTCACCTCCCTGGGCCTTGTTTCTGCATCCGTAAGGAAGGAAGTCTGCGAGAGCCAATTCCTATCTTGCTCTGAAAACTGAGTAGCATCACACCTGTCTAGTGGGCCCCCTGCCCGACCCTCTCCCCCATCCTCCACCTTGCCTGCCAGATTTATGTAATCGCCAGGCCAGCCTGGGGCAGGTTAATAGACATACCTGAAACGTTGTTAACTAACTTATTGGACAGATATTTATCAAACACCTACTATATTCAGGCACTGGTGAACAAGGGAAGATGCCGAGGCCAGACTCCTGAGAAACGGGACAGGACGGGACCGTTGTAGGAAAAATGGGGTGCAAGAGGATGGTCATGTCCGAGGTCTGGGGTGAGTCCCTGGGATGGGCTGCCAAGTGAGAGTCCTTGGCTTCAAGCAGGAAAGAATTCAAGAGTGAGTCAAAGTAGAGTGAAAGCAGATTTATTCAGGGAGATATACACTCCGTAGACAGGGTGTGGGCCATCTCAGAAGGTGAGAGGCCGCAGGGTGTGGAGACGGTTAGTTTTTTTATGGGCTGGGTAATTGCATAGGCTAATGAGTGGGAGAAATAGTCTAACCATCTTGGAGAAAAGGAAGGGATTTCTAGGAAATGGGGCATCGCCCACTCTTTGGCCTTTTATAGTCGGCCTGGGAACTGCCCTGGCACCTGTGGGTGTGTCATGTAGCATATGCTAATGTGTTACAATGAGAGCATAATGAGGCTCAGGTCTACTGGGAGTTGAATCTTCCGCCATCTTGGGTCTAGTAGGTTCTAACTGGTTTTTGTGGTATCCTGTCCTTAATGGTTGTGTTATTCTTTTACTGGTTGTGCCCAGCCCCTTCCCTTTCTCTCTCAGGACCTGCAGAGCCCAGTCTGGCGGCCCCTCTCTTGCAGCTCAGGCAAAGACAGCGCTGTCTCTTCTGGGCAGAATGGAAATGATTTGTGTGCAAGGGTATGCACCCTGGGGTGGGCTGGGGTGTGGCTTGCGGTAAGGCCCTGTCTTTGCCCTCCTTCCTGCTGGTAGACGTCTGTCTCACCTATCAGCCTTCCCGTTAAGACTTGAAATGGACATTTCAGGACTCGAAATGGGAGCAGGCATGTACTGAGTCTGCGTGCAGGGGCTTGGCAGGATGAACTGGGAACCCTAGAGCAGTCCCCGTCTCCCGCCAAGACATGCATGCTTGAATAGTTTGTAGAAGTTTAGGTAAATACAAACTCTCATGTTCCTGAGCTGTACAAATCCCACTCCACAAATGCTTCAGAACCAGCCTGCGGGGCATTGTCCCATGTAAAGGAATGCTTTCTTTGTTAAATCTTTTAATCCTACTGTCTCTTTTCTTGCCTACTCCCCTACATTCCCACAGATTCCTAGGGAGCCTTCTCTCTGGTCTGACACAGATTTATCCAGCTGGAACCAGCTCAGGTCCCAGAACAATTGGAAAGCAATGGGCTAGAGTGGTTTCTGTCAATTGCCCAAAGACAAACACTAGCCA
The DNA here is from genome assembly GCF_005190385.1 of Monodon monoceros. Classification (NCBI taxonomy): domain Eukaryota; kingdom Metazoa; phylum Chordata; class Mammalia; order Artiodactyla; family Monodontidae; genus Monodon; species Monodon monoceros. The sequence continues at coordinate 79,218,909 of NW_021703774.1, read as the reverse complement.
TGGGCGGAGCCTGGCTTCAAAACTAGGTCCAAGGTTGGGGACAGAAAGTCCCCATGGGCCACTCCTGGGGGCTGCTGGCTGAGACACCCAACCCAAGCTCTCCGTCGGTCCTAGGACCTGCCCTGTCTGACCCCGGACCCTTCTTGCCCGCCACATGACTACCTCCTGGGTGTCCCCAAGAGGGATCCTTGATTGTCCCAAGCCAACCTCCTCAAGTGCCTAGGGTCTCCTCACCCTGCTGCCTGGGCTCTGCTTGTGAACCCTCGTATCACCCTTCATCAGCTGTGGATTTGGGGCTTTATGAAAAATAGGAACAGTATTTACTTCACATAATTATTGTGAAGTTCAAATTAGGTAATACATATAAACCACATAGTAGAGGCTCAGTAACTGTTAGACTCATTCTTTCTTTTTTCTGGGTAGTCTGATGCTCAAAACAGGCAACAAAAATTGTATTGAGTATAAACCGTTGACTGAAAGTGCACAACCTAAAAGTTGAGAATTGTGTTTTGTTCGGCAGACATACTGAGAACTTAAGCCTGGGAGGCAGGATCTCAGATACCTCTGAGGGACTGCTCCAAAGAGGTGAGGGAGGAGCCAGGATATATAGGAATTTTTGCAAAAAAAAAAAAAAAAATCAGGTAGTCACAACATCAAAAGATTATTGTTAATTAAAGAAAACCAGACATCCCAAGTTAATGAATTTAGTGCTTTTCTATGTATGGGAAGAAGCAAGAGTCTGGGCTCTTGAAATCATTCCTTTGATATGCACCTTAACTATCTATTTTTTTCCATCCTGAATCCCCTCAGGGTACACAGCTGGGGGCAGCTGCAGTGGCTGATGGCTTGATAGTTGCAACATCCTTCGTCTACTGTTATGGCAGGTGACATTCTTTGTCCACAATATTATATGCCTAGTGCTATGTTAAGCACCATGAGAGATACACTAGAGGTTTCTACCTCTGAATCAGTCAACTAAATAATCAGAAAACCGGTGTTATGGGCTTACTCTGTGCCCAGTATAATAGTAAGAGCCATGACAAATTACAGTTATGTATGACGCATGACACTGTCCCTTCCCAGGAGACTCGACTCTAGGGAGATGACGTTTACACAGAAAAAGTTAAATAACAACGTAAGACCTAACAATGCTGAAAGAACAAATACATGAGCCACGTGATGTGCACAATTCACTGCTAAACGGGGTGGAAGGTCTAGCAGAGCAGAGGAGCCCTCAGGCTAGACATTTGGGGATCAGGAGACCACATGGCGAGGACAGGAAGGGGGCTGGGGATCGCCAGTTACATAACTGGGGTTTTGGTTGTTGTAGTTCTGGTCAAGAGAAGAGGTTAAAACATGTAAAGTGGACCACACGGTAGAAAAGGTGGAACACTTGGTGGATCAAGGGCCACGAGGTCCGTCGATTGGGTGAGACAGTCCACTCAACCCCTTTATTGCTGGGCCGTCGGGAGCAAGTGACTTAACTTCCCTAAGTCTCACTTGCTGCGAACAGGAATAATAGTGGTTTCTACCTCATGGAGTTGTAAAGATTAAATATTTTCATATACGTTTATTAACGTAGCATCAGGCACTTATGCATCAATATGAGTTAGGATTTATTATTATTAATAACATAAGGAGAAGTTATGGTCTCGTTTTGGGGGAATGTAGCTCATCCTAAGCCTGGGAAGTCTTCTTGTTTGCTAGGAAAGAGGTGATGTCTGCTACAGTGTATGAATTAGAATTTTTAAAAGTAGTGTTCATATTTTATTTCCTAATTTATTTGATTTGGAAATCTAAAACGCCAACCGCTCAAGAAAGGAAAACTCTTGAGCGTTTCACTTATCTCAAAACCCATTTTCCTCCCATCCACCACAAGAGACAGTCCTTCAAAGATTCTGAGCAAATACACACATGTATCCTAGGTCTGCAAGATGGGGCAGCACGGGGTAAGCCTGCCTTCTCAACCCAGCTAGTCGCAGCCTGGGACCTGGCTCTGGGGGTGTGGATTTCAGTCCTTCTCTTTCTTCTCCTGGCAAGACTTAGCAGAGGAGCTCAAAGAAATCAAGGCAGTTGTCTCTTGTCCATAAGGGGGAATGAGATTAGCAAGAATACTTGAAATCCACATTCCACCCAACCTGCTCCTTAAACAAACCCTCCACTGTGATCGCTAACAGGCCCTAACATTGACTGATCGCCAGTCCTCTGCCTATGCCTGCTCTGGTGGGTGTATTAATGAGGAGAGCCAAAAGGCAGCTGGCACAGGGAGGGAAGAGAAAGAGTGAGGAGGAGTAAGAGGGTGTACAGATTGAACCATTTATCTATGAATAATTGAGAGTCAACTCTATTTGAAAATGGACTTTGATAATGGTTTGGCCGGAGCTGGGCCCCAGGAGACTCCATTCTAGCCTCGTCATGGAAACCATGGGGCCAAAAGCCAGGCCTGCAAGGTGCTTTTCTAAATGGCACCATCTGCTGCTATCATTACCCACAGGAAGGTGTTTCAGGGGCACAGTAGCCCCTGTGCAGTCTTTCAGCCATATTGCCATGAGAAGGGAAAGGCTCTGGGACCAGGGCCCACATAGCCCCAGAGGACAGTGGTTTTCCAACAGTTCGATCCACCAGCATTGGGAAGGACAAGTGAGCTGGGCCTTTGGCTTAAAGGCTGTGAATTTTGGAGACTTGGAAAGGGGATTTGCAGCTTCCCTTGGTTTTTCTTTGAAAAAGAATCCTATTTGATAAACTTTGATGAGAATTAAGCTCAATCCTGTTTCATAAACTTTCATGAGAATTAAGTTGAGGGCAGGCATGCTGTTTGCTGCAGGTAGAGACTCAACCATCTCTTTGCCATGGTGGCACAGAGCCTCCATTGTGAGTGAACCAGAGGGCTGGGTCACACTCATTTGGTATCGGTGAGGGTGGCAAGTTGGGTCTGTCTGAACACTCAGTCTGCAAATTCACTAACTAAGGAGTTGTTTACTTCTTTAGTCTGTGGTGTCACCTCATTCATCCAGAAAGAGGCTGTCGGGGGTTTGCAGGAGACAGACTGGGGCTCTATTTAAGCTATGTGACCTTAGCAAGTCACCAAATGCCTCTGAACCTCAGTTCCCTCCTCTATGAGGAAAACGGCAAAAATGCTTCCACTCAGAATTCTTGGGAGGAATGTGTAAGACCAAAATTCTTAGTGTTTCTCCTAGGACCTGACCGACATCAGTCAGTAACATTGTCTCCCCCTCACATACCCAGTGGTACCAGCATTTGTGATCTCTTGACAAGGGGGACTCATCCCTTCTGAAGTGGAGAGTCTCCGGGAAGAAGCTGCTATTGGCATAAAATCATCTCTTGAACTTTGCTGTTCTTTATTTTTCTTCATATCAAGTGGACGCCCAATATTTGAAGTCTTTGGGGCTTTCTCCTGAAGGAAGGTCAGAATACTTCTCTGCTTCTGAAAAAGAGCAGCTCAAATTCAAGGCAGGTGAAACCATGAAAAGCCACAAAATGCCACGGGAACCAGCTGGCTACTCCGACGGTCAAACCGTGAAAGTTGGGATAAGATAGCATTTTTCTCAGTCAGTAGGAACATGAAGCCAAACAGAGCTTATGGGACCCCCAGAATGAAGAGTGATCATTCCAACCAGTTCTTCTGTTGACTCATGAAGAGCCTGGATGCAGAGTAAACTTGTGAGAAGAAGTGATCAGGGCTTGAGTAGGTATATATACAAGGTTTGAGAGGGGAGGTCTTTCAGCCTGACCGGCCATTAGGAGAAGATGCTCAAAAGAGACAGTGATTCAGGGCTGGCAGCAAGGAAGTCTCCCACTTCACAGATTTACCATCCTGAATAATAATTCTATTATTGTTGAATTCTTCTAGTCATTTGGCTTTTGATAGTTGTGGACCCCAGCCAAGAAGAGGCAGAGGAAACAGAACAGAGGGTGTTGCAGAGAAATGTGCAAGAAGTCCTTGTCCGCGAGGTCGCAGAGGGGCCATGTTGGGAGCTGCCCTTGCCCAGAAGATGGTGTCAGATGGGAGAGTCGGGGTTCCTCAGACTCTACCCAGTGCCCTCCCACTCCCCGAGGTGCTGGTGAGGTAGCAGCCCCTCCTCCAGACTAGCTCCCCTCGGCCGACCATCTGTCTCCCTAGGGCAGCCAATGGAGGTGAACTCATTTCCGGAACCCAAGAGGCGGCTCTGACCCCGTCTTGCCAGCTATTGCTGGAGTTGGCCGGTTGAAGCCAGGCTGGCACCAGGCCGGCCTCGCATCGGGCAAATCTGCTGACTCAACTCCCTCTTCATCTAAACAAGCCCTGGGAGCTGGCATGCAGGGAGCAGCGCTGAGGAATCCGATGGCCGATGGCATGGGCCACCTGGCAGGGACTGACCAAGGCAGGTGGAGCGGGGGGCAGCGGTTTTCTGCAGGAGCTGTCACCCACCTGCTAGCCCCAGTCCCACCTTCCGCTAACTGCACGGGGGACAGGAGTATGTGCTTGCCCAAGGATTTCCGGGCTTCTTTCACAAGTAGAAACAAGCATCTCATGGGAGAGAGTGTTGCAACATGAGAAATATATACTTTGCATGAGAAAAATGGATCACTTGAATAATCTTCAAAAATTATGCTTGGAGTATGGTACAGCTTAGTGGCTTAAAAAAAAAGCCACATGTCAGTGTTTGAAAAATTAGTACAGAGAGGGATAAAGAATAAAACAGACATGGCCCATAATCTCCTCTTCCCCACCATCAAGTAATATCCACAGACATTAACGAAGACAAGTGCTTGATTAGATAATCTATACATACAAAAATGTACAAAATGAAAAGTGAAATCTCCCATCCCCTTACTTAGCCCTCTCGCAAGGGTGCCACTTTTAAGAGTTTATTTTGGTTTTTTTCCCAGGGGAAAAAATTTTTGTATATACCTACATATCTGCTCGTGCTTAAATATTATTAACACACCAAAATAGCCTGAGGGTTACACAACTCTGTGGTCACTAGCCCCGTTGTGCTTTGTGGAGCCCTGATGGGGCTCCACAACGTGGTTGGTGTCCACCAGGGTTATGCTCCGTGGTAAGAGTGTTGTTTCCACTTCATAAGATATACCAGCGTTCTTTCCAGATCAACACAGATATCTCTCTCTTTTTTTTTTAGTCTGACTTCATAGGTCCCATCATTTGGATGTACCATAATTTACTCAACCAGTCCCTGTGGATGGATAATGTGTTCTCCCCCCACCCAATTACAAAAGTGCTTCAGTTAATATCCTTGTGCAGATATCTTAGCAAACCTTTGTGAGTATCCACAGAATAAATGCTTATTGCAGGATTCCTAAATCCATGAGTACATGCACTTTAATTTTATAGATATTACCTACTCAGTAACTTCATTATAAGTAACAGCTACTCCAAGGAACAAAAGGGTTTCCCTGATTTAATCCACCTCCCCACAAAGTAAGGTGAAAGGGATTGACCTGACATTGGAACAGGATCCCCTTATTACTACGCGCAGTGTTGAATGTGTGTGCACACAGATTGGGTGAATAAGAGGGAGGTGAATTGATGAGGGAGAAGGATAAAAGAAATTCTTTGGAATTTAAGAAGGGCTGTCATCCTAACCACTGATAAGGAAAAAGGTAGACAAAGGGGTTATAAAAGCTGCATTTATAGTGTCACTCTATCTCAGCTAGAGCCTCCAAGTAGCCCAGAAACAAAGTGAAAGTTCACTCTGGGCTCCAGATTTTGAGGCGCCCTTGTTCCATGTGTGTTTCAGTTACCTACTGCAACTACTCTAATGTTTTATTATGATCACTCACGGTTCTGGGGTTTCACTGGGCTCTCACCTGGGTGGTTCTCACTTGGGGTCTCTCACGTAGCTGCATTCATATATGGGCTATTGTTTCGATGGGAATTGCCCAAAGGAATTTGTAATTTTTTCCCCCAGCTTCCCGTAGATCCCTATCCTCCTAAAGGGAGTAGGATGGAGGCTTGGCTATTCGTCTCTGGGTCAAACTAACTTAGAGGAATTTGTTGACTCAGGTAGCTGAAATGTCCAGGAATATTTTAGGAAGAGCTGGATCTAGTTGTTCAAAGAATGTCATTAGGAATTTGTTTCACTCCATCTCTCAAATTCAGTTTTCTCTCTCGACTTCTTTCTGAATAACGCCACTAAGAGATTCAGGCTTAAGGTTAGCAACCCCAGGAGAAAGGAACCTTCTTTGTGGCAGTAGCTTTAGCACCATCTTGAAGCTGTTGTTGGCCTGACATGGGTCATAGGCATGTCCTGTGGGAGGGGAATAAATTACCCCACCCAGTGAAGGGCCAAGGCTGGGTCTGCTACCAACCTCTGGGTCTCAAGGTGGGATCAGACTCACCCAAACCCTGGGAACTGAGATGGAGGGTGAGGTAAGGTGGTTCCTTAAAATGAAAGAGGAAGAAGGGAGGCGCTGGAGCCCATCGAGTCCAGTCCCCAGCCCAGTGACGGAGTCCTTTCCACACCACCCCTGTAAACACTTAGAAATGATCCGTGATAGGAAGCATGCTCACTGCGTTTGATAGCAATCTATTCCACTATTAGTCAGCTCTAAGCCTAAGTCATTTTAAAGTAAAATAAATACTAACACCTTCAGTGGTTCCTGTGTGTCAGGCACTGGGCTATGTACTTTACAGGCATTTTCCAATTTCTTTTTATAATATTCCTGAGAAAAGATATACTATTGTTAGCTCCACTTTACAGAGGAGGAAATTAAAGCTAAAAGGCATTAAGTAACTCAGGTATTTCAAGGACAAGATCTTCGTGGTAAACCTTTACACTGTGAGGGCTTGCCACACTACATGCTTTTACTCCTTGATTGTACTTTGGCCTTTTGGAGTTATTTGGCTAAGCTCTTCAAATAACTAGACAGCTATGACATAACTCCTAAGACTTGCGTCTTGTCAGGGAAGCATCCCTAGTACCTCCTTATATTCTGAATGTCAAATAGCTTGCAGAGATTTCATTAAATGCCCTTCTCTGGGCATGCTCAGTGTCTCTCTTAATATGTGCTTGAAACCAACCTGCTCCAATGGGGGTCTGACCAGTGTGAAGTACCTTGGGACCCCCTTCTCTGGCTACCCTCTGTCAGCAGAACCTCAGACTATATTCGGGTCTTAAGGAGGAGGCACATTCCACTGACAACTTGAACTTGGAGTCATCTTCCATTCTAAGGTCTTCTTCATCTACACTTCTTCTGAGTCTGCCCCGGTTGTCAAGGGCAGGTAGCTTTTGCAGCTTCAGGGGCAGGGCTTTCCCTTTGTCCTTGGTAAAGTTCACCCTGTTCATTTATTGTCCCAGGCATTACTGGGGATTCTCATTCTGTCAATCTATACCTCACTCCTCTTGGGTCCTCTTCAAATTCGATGAGCATGCATTTGTCCAAGTCAGAAGTTAAAGACACATTTGACAAAACAGAGGCATGAATGGCAAATGCCACTGGAGGCCTTCTTATGGACGTCCTGACCTATTAACAAATCCCACCAACCAACCATCACTCCCCCTTCAGTTCTCCACTCTTTTCGACAAGAGTTTACAAGAGATTTTGTCAAATACTAAGGTGAACTGCTGATAAACCATGTCCAAGGAGCTAGTACTCTACTATAATATCTCAAGAGGAAAAGAGATTAGTTTCACGTTCATTTATCCATTCAGTTATCTAATATTTCTTGAGTGCTACCTCGCTATTTATTAGGTGAGAGGCCCTGCACAAGCTGCTTAACCCGCCTGTTCCTTAATTTTCTAATCTGTAAAACGGGGATAATAACCTCACAGAGCTGCTGTAGAAATTTAATGAGATAATAGACTAACTGACTTAGAACAGCTCCTGGCACATGGTAAATGCTCAGTAAATCTAAAACCCAGAGCCCTGTCATGAAGCCATTAATGTTAGCTTCCCTCGCTTCTTGGTTCCTGTGTCAAATCCACTTCCACGTTTGTACTTTGTCCTTCTTGGGCCCCCCTCAGGTTCCTTGTTGGTTCAGATGAGGATCTGGTGCCTTCTCTTTTTCTCCCTCACTTTGGTTATCTGTGTTTTTATCATCTTGGTGCCATTTTTAAGGTCCTCTTGTCATCCCTCTGTTCAGGCTTTCAAGTCCTTCCTGGCAGGTGCCTGCAGTTGCCCCTCTGAAGGCTCGTGACAGCTGCCTGCCAGGGAATGCTTGGCAGTCTCCCACTGTTGGCCAGTTGTCAGCAGTGCCCTGAGGTGATTGCCTTACTCCAAGACTCCTAAATGGGGGCTTCCCTGGTGGCGCAGTGGTTGAGAGTCCGCCTGCCGATGCAGGGGGCATGGGTTCGTGCCCCGGTCCGGGAAGATCCCACATGCCGCGGAGCGGCTGGGCCCGTGAGCCATGGCCGCTGAGCCTGCGCGTCCGGAGCCTGTGCTTCGCAACGGGAGAGGCCGCAACAGTGAGAGGCCCGCGTACCGCAAAAAGGAAAAAAAAAAAAGACTCCTAAATGGGACCACAGCTCTCATCCTCTCTCCCTTTCTGTTGGCCTTGATACTAGGACTGAGGATTCCCCTGCAAAGATTTCTCATAAATGGATTTAAAGTCCAAGTAGTCCACCCAGGTCTCTCGTAGAAAGAGAGGCTCCAGCTCCCTGATAGACTGTATGGGAGGAGGACTGGCAGTCATGCAATCTTCTTATCATTCCCAAGTGCTTTGATAGGGCAAAGGACTGCCCCCCAGCCTCCCAGCCTCAGTCTCTTGGGCTCTCTCTTGACAGGGTACTTCTCACCTCAGAATCTGCTGCTCAGGAATCTGCCCCAGACAGTCTTTCTCCAATTTTTTAAAATTTATTTGTTTTATTCATTTATTTTATTTTTTGGCTGCATTGGGTCTTCATTGCTGTGCACAGGCTTGTCATTGCGGTGGCTTCTCTCGTTGTGGAGCACGGGTTCCAGGCACGCGGGCCTCAGTAGTTATGGCACACGGGCTTCAGTAGTTGTGGCTCACGGGCTGTAGAGCGCAGGCCCAGTAGTTGTGGCGCAGGGGCCCAGCTGCTCCATGGCATGTCAGGTCTTCCCGGACCAGGGCTCGAACCTGCGTCCCCTGCATTGGCAGGCGGACTCCCAGCCACTGCGCCTCCAGGGAAGCCCCCAATTTTTTTTTTTTTTTGTCTTTTGTTTTTCTCCATGCCCTTCTACCTGCTGACATTACACAATTTGTTTACTGTTTCCCTCCCTACTAGAATGGAAGCTCCTAGAGGACAGAGCCTTTGCCCCAGAGCCTAGAACAGTGCCTGCCTAGCCCAAAGTAGCACTTGGGAAAAAGCCATTGAATGAATCACTGAATGAGTGACAGGGAAGCAGCCCAGTCCCACTGAATGAGCTGGAAGGACTTTGGAGATGGCCTAGTCTTTCTGTCTGATTTTTCACGAAAGAGAACTGGGAACAGTCTGGAGATTCTAGGTGACTTCTCTGATTTGACACTGGAACTGGACTTTGTGTTTTTCAAGGAGCTTTCAAGGCACACTATCCCCATTTGACTTCTCATACTCTGTCTGAGGAATGTTCTCATGGTGAAAATGAAGGCTTAGAGAGGCTAAGTTGCTCAGGATCACACAAACAGAGTTTAAACTCAGGTTTATCTGACTCCAGAACTCTGCTTTAAACCAGTAGGTTGGGGATGAAAAATACATTTCATTTCAAGAGCCAGGTGCATTTACTGGGAATGCTTGCTGGGTCCAGCATTTTGAGGAGTCTGAGGCTACATATAGGTTCTGTAGGTTCTGTAGAGAAGAGTGCACGATTGATTAGCAATGTCTGCCACAGGTGCAGGGAGGGGAGTGGCAGGGTTCTGCCATCCCTGGGACCGGATGATATTGCAATATTATAATATTAGGCTCCTTATCCAGGACTCTTTCTTCCTCGCCATACTACTTCTGAAGCCAGTATTTCTACAGCTCCTGCCTCAACATTGAGAAGCCTTTTGGGAAGGTTGTCAAGCACATACAAGTTGGAGGCCAAGCGTTGTTAGAAAGGAACTGAATGCACATTTGGTTAGTCTAAAACCTTCTGTCCATCACACAGGGCTTAGTATCACCACCGTGTTAGAAGGGCACAAGTACATTAATGACAGGAGACAGATAATCCAAAATTATTTATATCTACTTTTGGAGGGGTGATGTGACCTTTGGGCACAGACTTACTCAGTTCTCTTATCCTCTGAGTCCCCTGAGAACATGGAAACATCCCTGAAATGTGCTATGCAATGGTGGGACTGGAGAAGCATTTGCTGCCAATGACCGCAAAGCAGAGAGCCCATCTGCAGGGGATGGAGCATGGACTGTGGAAAGAAGGCCTGGCCACCCATGGCTGAGACACCCTGGAGTTAAATCAGTGAACCCACAAAGGCTTACTGAGTCATAAGCTAAGGCTGTAAAATGCCTTGCATCACACATGCCTGGCACAGGCACAGTGACGGGCATTTCCATTTTCTCCGGCTGCCTGGACGTGTTCTGCACGGTGCTAATAACAGGGGGCTTAGGCACGGACCCTGCCTTCAAGGGCACGATGCCCTGGTTGGGGATACCAGACTAACCCACCCCTTGCAAAAGCATGGAAAATTGGCCTGCATCCCTCTCGACCTCTATCTCCCTTCCCTCCCTCAGAAGCGGCCTATCTTGAAATTCCCCTGATATCTTGTGTTGTTTCACACCTCCATGCCTTTGCTGACTCTCCTAGGCTACCTGGCAGATAGCTCTTCATTGCTTTGAATCCCGTCTGTGGTTTGCTGCAGCTATGAGGCCCTGGACAAGTGATTTAACCATTCTGTGCCTCTGTTTCTTCCTCTTAAAATGGGAATAATAATAGTTTCACCTCCTAGGATTGTTGTAAAAATTAATGATGCAACATCAAATACATATGAAGCACTTTGAAGTGTGCTCAGCACTTAAGAAACATTAGACAGAGTTATTCATCGTTATTACTCATCTTTCAAGACTCGACTTGAACCTTATCTCTACCAGGAAGCATTGCAAAAATACCCTATACAAAGTTAAAAGACAAAAGATTACTGGAAGAGATGTTTGCAAAACATATGACAGGGGACTAATTTCCTTAATTTACAAGGAACAGGCACAGAACTGTAGGAAGACTACAGTTCAGTAGAAAAATGCCCAACGGACAGGAACACGCCATTCACAGAAAAAGAAATACAAGTGTCAATAGCAAGAAAAGATGCCCAATTTCACTCATTATTATGCAGTTAAGTAGCAACTAGAGGGCATTTTTTGGCTCTCAGATTGGTAACGTATCTAAAGTTTGATAATATTCCATGCTGGGGAGGAGGGAGAAACCGACCATTTACACATAATCTTGGAGGGAGTATAGATTTCTGCAGCCATTCAGCAAGCATTTGGAAATATTTATCAGAACTAAAAATGCACATTTCCTTTAGTCAAGCAATTCACATTTACTCTATTGATATCCTCACAAAAGAACAATAATATATGGCACTACTGTATGCTAGTTTTCACAACAGTGCCCGGCCTACAGAGATGCTGGACAAATATTTGTTGAATGAACACACGAACCAAAATGTTCATTATAGCAATGTTCGTAATAGAAACTAAAGACAACCTAAATGTCCAGCAACAGGGAGGCATTAAATAAATGACTGGAGAAATCTGCAGCTGTTAAAATCAATGTCATATATCTGTACCTTCTGATTCAAGAATATTTCTAATTCATAAGGTAAAAAAAACACCTAAAAACATCAAGGTGCAGAACAATAAGCACTGTACATGATCATTGGTGTAAATAAGAAAGAGTATGCATACATAAATATTCAAATATTCTAATATATGCATTATTTCCTGGAAGGATGCCTTGGAAGCTGTTTATAATTTATTTGTGGGAAAGGACCAAGGATAGGGAGGTAGGCAGAAAGGGAGAATTTTACTTATTTTTAATTTTTTTAATTGTTTGGAATATAGTTGATTTACAACATTGTATTAGTTTCAGGTGTACAAGCCAAGTGATTCAGTTATACATATGCATATATTCATTCTTTTTCAGATTCTTTTCTCATATAGGTTATCACAGAATATTGAGTAGAGTTCCCTGTGCTATATAGTACTTCCTTGTTGGTTATCTATCTTATATATAGTAGCGTGTATATGTTAATCCCAAACTCCTGATTTATCCTTTCCCCCCATGTTTCCCCTTTGGTAACCATGAATTTGTTTTTGATATCTGTAAGTCTGTTTCTATTTTGTAAATAAGTTCATGTATATCATTGTTTAAAAATTAGATTCCACATATGAGTGATATCATATGATATTTGTCTTTCTCTGACTGACTTCACTTAGTATGATAATCTTTAGGTCCATCCATGTTGCTGCAAATGGCATTATTTCATTCTTTTTAATGGCTGAGTAATATTCCATTGTATATACGTACAACATCTTCTTTATCCATTCCTCTGTCCGTGGACACTTAGGTTGCTTCCATGTCCTGGCTATTGTAAATAGTGCTGCAATGAACACTGGGGTGCATGTGTCTTTTCAAATTATGGTTTTCTCTGGATATATGCCCAGGAATAGGATTGTTGGATCATATGGTAATTCTATTTTCAGTTTTTTAAGGAACCTCCGTACTGTTCTTCATAGTGGTTGTGCCAATTTACATTCTCACCAACAGTGTGGGAGGGTTCCCTTTTCTCTACACTCTCTCTAGCATTTATTGTTTGTAGAGTTTTGATGTTGGACATTCTGACCTGTGTGAGGTGATATCTCATTGTAGTTTTGATTTACATTTCTCTAATAATTAGTGATGTTGAGCATCTTTTCATGTGCTTTTGGGCTATCTGTATGTCTTCTTTGGAGAAATGTCTATTTAGATCTTCTGCCCATTTTTTGATTGGATTGTTTGTTTTTTTAATATATTTTGGAGATGAATCCCTTGTCAGTTTCTTCATTTGCAAATGTTTTCTCCCATTTTGTGGGTTGTCTTCTTGCTTTGTTTATGGTTTCTTTTGCTGTACAGAAGCCTTTAAGTTTAATTAGGTCCCATTTGTTTATTTTTGTTTTTATTTCATTACTCTAGGAGGTGGATCAAAGACGATAATGCTGCAATTTTCGTCAAAGGGTGTTTTGCTTCTGTTTTCCTCTAAGAGTTTTGTAGTAATGTCCAGCCTTACATTTAGGTCTTTGATCCATTTTGAGTTTATGTTTGTGTATGGTGTTAGAGAATGTTCTAATTTCATTCTTTTACATATAACTGTCCAGTTTTTCCAGCACCACTTATTGAAGAGACTGTCTTTTCTCCACTGTATATTCTTGCCTCCTTTCTCATAGCTTAATTGATCATGGGTGTGTGGGTGTATTTCTGGGCTTTCTATCATGCTCCATTGATCTATATTTCTGGTTTTTTGCCAGTACCATACTGTTTTGATTACTGTAGCTTTGTAGTATAGTCTGAAGTCAGGGTGCTTGATTCCTCCAGCTCTGTTTTTCTCTCTCAGGATTGCTTTGGTGGGGGCTTCCCTGGTGGCACAGTCATTAAGAATCTGCCTGCCAATGCAGGGGTCATGGGTTCGAGCCCTGGTCCCGGAAGATCCCACATGCCACAGAGCAACTAAGCCTGTGCACCACAACTACTGAGCCCGTGCTCTAGAGCCCGTGAGCCACAACTACTGAGCCTGTGTGCCACAGCTACTGAAACCTGCACGCCTAGAGCCCATGCTCTGCAGCAAGAGAAGCCACCACAATGAGAAGCCTGCACACCGCAGTGAAGAGTAGCCCCTGCTCGCTGCAACTAGAGAAAGCCCGCACACAGCAACAAAGACCCAATGCAGCCAAAAATAAATAAATAAATAAATAAATAATTTTAAAAAATGATTGCTTTGAGGGCTTCCCTGGTGGCACAGTGGTTGAGAGTCCATCTGCCAATGCAGGGGACACGGGCTCGTGCCCTGGTCTGGGAGGATCCCACATGCCGCGGAGCAACTAGGCCTGTGAGCCATGGCCACTGAGCCTGCACGTCCAGAGCCTGTGCTCCACAACGGGACAGGCTGTTGCAAAAAAAAAGAAAAAAAAAAAAAAAAAAAAGATTGCTTTGGCTATTCAGGGTCTTTTGTGTTTCCATACAAATTAAAAAAACAAATTTTCTAGTACTGTGAAAAATGCCATTGGTAATTTGATAGGGATTGCAATGAATCTGTAGATTGCCTTGGGTAGTATAGTCATTTTGACAATATTGATTCTTCCAATCCTAGAACATGGTGTATCTTTCCATTTGGGTACCTTTGATTTCTTTCATCAGTGTCTCATAGTTTTCAGAATACAGGTCTTTTGTCTCCTTAGGTAGGTTTATTCCTAGGTATTTTATTCTTTTTGATGTGATGGTTAATGGGGTTGTTTACTTAATTTCTCTTTCTGATCTTTCTTTGTTAGTGTATAGGAATGCAAGAGATTTCTGTATATTAATTTTGTATCCTGCAAATTCACTGAATTCATTGATGAGGTCTAGTAATTTTCTGGTAGCACCTTTAGGACTTTCTATCTATAGTATCATGTCATCTGAAAACAGTGACAGTTTTACTCTTCTTTTCCAGTTTGGATTCCTTTTCTTTCTTTTTCTTCTCTGATTGCCATGGCTAGGACTTCCAATACTATGTTGAATAAAAGTGGTGACAATAGACATCCTTGTCTTGTTCCTGATCTTAGAGGAAATGCTTTCAGCTTTTCATTGTTGAGAATGATATTAGCTGTGGCTTTGTCATATATAACCTTTATTATGTTGAGGTAAGTTCCCTCTATGCCCACTTTCTAGACAGTTTTTATCATAAGTGGGTGTTGACTTTTGTCAAAAGCTTTTTCTATATCTACTGAGATAATTGTATGTTTTTGTTTTTTTAAATTTATTTTTGGCTGTGTTGGGTCTTCATTTCTGTGCAAGGGCTTTCTCTAGTTATGGCAAGTGGGGGCCACTCTTCATTGCGGTGCACGGGCCTCTCACTATCGTGGCCTCTCTTGTTGCGGAGCACAGGCTCCAGACGCACAGGCTCAGTAGTTGTGGCTCATGGGCCTAGTTGCTCCGCGGCATGTGGGATCTTCCCAGACCAGGGCTCGAACCCGTGTCCCCTGCATTAGCAGGCAGATTCTCAACCACTGCGCCACCAGGGAAGCCCAATCGTATGGCTTTTATTCTTCAGTTTGTTAGTGTGGTGTATCGCACTGATTGATTTGTGGGTATTGAAGAATCCTTGCATCCCTGGAATAAATCCCACTTGATCATGGTGTATGATCCTTTTAATACATTGTTGGATTCGATTTGCTAGTATTTTGTTGAGTATTTTTGCGTCTATGTTCATCAGTGATATTGGCATGTAATTTTCTTTTTTTGTGGTATCTTTGTCTGGTTTTGGTATCAGGGTGATGGTGGCCTTATGGAATGAGCTTGGGAGTGTTCCTTCCTCTGCAATTTTTTGGAAGAGTTCCATAAGGATAGGTATTAACTCTTCTCTTTGATACAATTCACCTGTGAAGCCATCTGTTCCTAGACTTTTGTTTGCTGAAAGATTATTTATTTATTTATTTATTTTTGGATATGTTGGGTTTTCGTTGCTGCACGCGGGCTTTCTTTTGTTGCGGTGAGTGGGAGCTACTCTTCATTGCAGTGCACGGGCTTCTTATTGCGGTGTCCTCTCTTGTTGCAGAGCACGGGCTCCAGGCACGTGGGCTTCAGTAGTTGTGGCACACGGGCCCAGCAGTTGCAGCTCGCAGGCTCTAGAATTCAGGCTCAGTAGTTGTGGCACACGGGCTTAGTTGCTCCACAGTATGTGGGATCTTCCCGGACCAGGGCTCGAACCCATGTCCTCTGCATTGGCAGGCAGACTCTTAACTGCTGCGCTACCACAGAAGTCCTGTTGGAAGGTTTAAAATCACAGTTTCAATTTCATTACTTTTGATTGGTCTGTTCATATTTTCTATTTCTTCCTGGTTCAGTCTTGGAAGGTTGTACCTTTCTAAGAATTTGTCCGTTTCTTCTAGGTTGTCGATTTTATTGGCATAGAGTTGTTTGTAGTAGTCTCTTATGATCCTTTGTATTTCTGTGGTGTCAGTTGTAACTTCTCCTTTTTGATTTCTAGCTTTATTGATTTGAGCCCTCTCCCTTTTTTTCTTGATGAGTCTGGCTAAAGGTTTATCAATTTGTTTATCTTTTTAAAGAACCAGCTTTTAGTTTCATTGATCTTTTCTATTGTTTTCTTCATTTCTATTTCATTTATTTCTGCTCTGATTTTTATGATTTCTTTCCTCCTACTAACTTTGGGTTTTGTTTGTTCTTCTTTCTCTAGTTGCTTTAGGTGTAAGGTTGGGTTGTTTATTTGAGATTTTCAGTGTTTCCTAAGGTAAGAATGTATTGCTGTAAACTTCTCTCTTAGAACTGCTTTTGCTGCATCCCATAGGTTTTGGATCGTCATGTTTTCATTGTCATTTGTCTCATGGTAGTTTTTAATTTCCTTTTGATTTCTTCAGTGATCCATTGGTTGTTTAGTAACATATTGTTTAGCCTCCGTGTGTTTGTGTTTTTTACAGTTTTTTTTCTTGTAATGGATTTCTAATCTCATCGCACTGTGGTCGGAAAAGATGCTTGATATGATTTCAATTTTCTTAAATTTACTGAGGCTTGTTTTGTGGCCCAGCATGTGATCTGTCCTAGAGAATGTTGTATGTGCACTTGAGAAGAAGGTGTAATCTGCTGCTTTCAGATGGATTTGACTGAAGAAAGGCAGATTTTTAGATTCATTTGACAGTTTTCTTTCTTTCAGTAGATAAGCAGCAAGGATTTGTTGCATAGCACGGGAACTATATTCAATATCTTATAACAACCTGTAATGGAAAATAATCTGAAAAAATTTGTATAACTGAATCATTTTGCTGTACACCTGAAACTAACACAATATTGTAAATCAACTATACTTCAATTTAAAAAAAAGTGTATCAGAGATAGATGATTTAAAAAGTATTTTTTATTCAGTCTTAATTAAGGGGCTCTGAACCCTATGTCACGTTTCCTTCTCATCTCTTTCTGCCATATTTCTTCAGCATTTTATTTCCCCTTAGTTTCTTCACATCCTTGCCTGCAAACATTATTCTCTTACCCCATTTTCACAGAAGGTTATGTTGCAAAATTTCTTATTTCCCCCTTTTGACTGTTCAAATCACCCATATTCATCTGCAGTTTTCTTTTGAAATATTTTCTCCATCCCTCCCTCTCTGTTTCTCTTTCCTTCCTTCCTTCCTTCTTTCTCTTCCTCACTTCCTTTCCTTCTTTTGCTGTACACATATGTTGATTTTATTTTAAAATATAAATAACTGAATATGCATTTTTGTCTTTTAGTACCTGCCTAGGCTGTCCAAGATCTGCCCTGCCTGCCTCTCAGTCTCCTTCTCAAACTCTCCTCCCAGGGCTTTGCTCTTGCCATGTGCCCCCTCACTCCCTACCTTCCCCTGTTCTCCCTCTCCCCCCCTGTTCTTTAAGGCATTCTCCCCATGCTCCACCCCCAGGCTAGGCTGGTGCCATCGCAGGGTCCCCACAGTACCCCACTCACGTATCTATCTGTCCCTGCACCCCTCCATGCTCTTGTTTGGAAGAGGGCAGGTGTAAAATACCCTCAGGGCAGGATATGCTTCACTCATCTTCACAGTCTCAGCTCTTAGCACAGTGCATCTTACATAGAAGACTCTCAATAACGTTGGATAGATGGATAATGGCGGGGGAAAGGTCTTGTCTGGAAAATTATGAAGAAACTCTTAAACTCTTTGATGACTGATACTAGAATCCTCACATAAAAAGAGAATAGAACCACTGGCAAAGCTGGGTATTTGAGTAAAGAGAGCTGCTTCTCCACTAGCAACTTTTCAGGAATAATTGATTCCAGCACCAAAACCAGGTTGAGCAGCCTTTTTCTGAGTCCCTCTTGCTCCTCTCCTGCTATCTTGGCTTCTGTCCACAGCTGCATACAAGGCATCCCTAGAGAGATAGCAAAGCCTTAGAAGGGAGAGGAGTTCAGTTGTTAATTCACCTGTGTACCGAGCACTTGCTGTGTGCCAGGCACTGAGCCAGCAGGCATCACAAAGAGGGTAAGGCTGGGTCCTTGCCCTTCAGGACCTAGTCTAACTGCAAAAGAGAGGGTTGGGGAAAGAAACTGAATTCAGATAGAAGTAGAGAGAAAAAAATTGCTGCCCATTACAGAGCCCAGAGCCTCCAGGTCTCCAAATCAAGACTTTGCTTTACCTAGTGATAAAATCCCTGCCTGGTGGAAAGGCCCCGGCGGAGCTGGTGAAGATTAGAAGATGCCATGAGAACTATGAAATGCTGCTGCAAAGAATCTCCAGGTATCCAGGGAAAATGACCATCTGAGGGAGTGGATAGAGTCAAAGGTTTTAAGGCCAAAGATGCAAAACCAATAGAGTCAATGAAAGTTTCATGGCTGCCCTTAAAGTGATTTTTCTGTCAATGTCATGGGGCTTAGTTCTCCCATGAAGGGAAAGTATATGGCATCTGGGTTAGATAAGCCAGGTTTGTAAAGTTCTCAGACATCTGTACTTAGAAGCAGTTGCTGTGGGAGGCTGGTAGACAAAGGGTAAGGTATGGGGGATGGGCAGGGTGAGCTTCAGACCTGCTTCTCTACTTCCTTGTACTTTTCCATCCTAACCCAGCTCCCTCTCATCTGTTCTGGCCCTGACCTCTAAGGCACAAAGGTCACTGTAGCTTTGGCACCAACAGCCTGAGTGGTGTCAATAATATGGCCCAGGAATTCAAGTGAGGCTCGGCATAAAGCAACAGAGAAAACATGTGCGCTAGAGGGATTCACATAGGATGGTACCCAATCCCGGCTCTGCCATTAACCCACTGCATGACCTTGAGCAGGTAGCCCCTCTCTCTGTGGGTTAACTAGGTTTACATATCTGAGATTCCTTCTGCATCAACGTTCTCTATCGAATTCTCAACTTCACGTGTTTTCTTAGACTCTGAACTTCTAGAAGCACTAGAGGTTACCCAGAGAGAAAGATTTGCTGAATGAAGGAAGTTCAGCACATACATCTTTCATCTCTCACCAGGGATTTCGTAAGCAATAACTGGAACATTTCACCACAGTTTCTAACTTAATCTCATTATGTTTATTAAAGGCTTATTACATGTTAAGCAATTGGGTTAATATTTTGGAACAAGCACTGTAAATAATATTAACAGCACTATTATGTATGTTACACTATCATGTACGTTATATCCCTTAACTCTCAGTTCTGGGGAGGTAGGTATCATCATTGCCATTTATATAGAAGAAAACAGATGCTGGTGGATTAAGAAAACTGGCCCGGGGCGTGTAGCAAGTAAACAGCAGGGCCAAGTTAAAAACCCGTGGTAGTCTCATGTCAGAACCCGAATGCTTTACTGAGATTTACTGACTCACCTGGAAATAATTATAGGTGGCTTAGAAAGAATGAATAATGACCACATGAACGGATATAACAAATCTGCTGCTGGTTAGACCTAAGCGGTGCTTTCTCTTCCCTCACCAGGTTTACCTTCCAACCAAACTGGAACTTCTCACCAGCAGCCCCTAACTCAGCTGTTTACCTGGTTCCGGCTATACCACCTCCTGAGGATGGATGGACGGCTGACCCACCTAGTAGGCCTGTTTACCTAAATGCGTTAAGCTAGATTTATTCTTTATATGGCAGTTGTCATTTTCACAGGAAGGGAAATGAACCCCCTTCACGATATGGACCAGAATGTGGACTCCACAATCCTACTGGACTAAAGAAACCTTGCTAAGAGTCCTCAGCGATATTTGTTTTGTGGTTGTTATTTAAACTGAAGGGTTGCTGAGCTGCTGGACCAGACAAAGGCATAGATGACAATTTAACTTTCCACAGGTGTAGGTGGCAGGAACCAGGGAACTCTTGCTCTGTGGCTGAGGCCTGGATCTCAGGGCGGAAGGAGAGTCTTAAGCCACTTTGGCTGGCTCTGGGGGCCCACTGGTCCCTGCAGAAATCTTGGAAGCCAACAGAGTACTTTCTGGGGCCAAGTGGCAGGAACAGAAGGAGGCAGGTTCAGTTTGGCTTTGTGGGTTCACAAACTGCTGATCCGAGGCCCAGAAAGGACATTCTGCTCACAGATGTGCGGCAAAGGAACATAATTGGTGTAAGCCTGTGGCAGTCACAGATCACACATCAGACTTTAACAGACTCAGCGAATGCAAAGCAACCCTTGAGAACAAATAGTATCAATAGAATTGAATACAGAGTAGAGAGAAGGGGCAGATCTCACAGACTGCTGGAAGAGGAGAGCAATCTGGGTAAGTGGCACCCGAGGGTGTCCCCAGGAGTGAGGTGGTAGGGTTGACTATTGAGATTTCCCCACCTGTTAAAGAATTCTAGAATTACCACTGCTTGAAGGACCTCAGCCAGCTTCCATGTTGTAGGTGAGGAAGCTGAGACCCAGGGAGGGGAGGCGCCTTGCCCAAGGTCACACAGCAGAAGAGGGACTGGAACCCAGCCTTCCTGACTGCTGTCCCAGTGCTCTTGTCCTCTGCTCCGCTCTGTCTCAGCGTTGGACTGCTTCTCACCCTTTGGCCCTGAAAACCGGTTTCACTGTTTCCCATTGTTTGTGCAGAACTGCAGTGACCATCTTGGAGGTCATTAGCATTGTATCCTAGGGATTCAGCCTGAGTGGTGGTGACAGAGCTTGTCATCTGTAAGTTATTTCTCATATGTGGAGAGTTATAGGGCCTAAGAGAGTTTTGCCTGAAGAAGACTTCAGGCTGATATGATACTGATGATCAGATACCTGGAAAGTTGTGTAAGAGGAGTTGCTAGACTCGCTCATTATTGCTAGAGAATATTGCTTCTCAAAGTGTGGCCCAGGGACCAGCAGCATTAGCATTACCTAGGAACTTGTTAGAAATGGAAAGTCTTGGGCCTCACCCCAGACCTACTGCATCAGGATCTCTGGAGTGGCACCCAGCAAAGTGTTTTATCAAGCCCTGCAGGTGATCCTGAAGCTTTAAAGTCTGAGGCCCTCTGGCCAGAGTTGGGATGAATGGGTCAAATTGACAGGAGGCAGATAAGGAGGGCTTGGGTAAGAAGGATGGACTTGGTGGGGGGGCATGGGGGTAGTTCCCCTGATGCTGGCTGCACTCACACAGAATGAAGGCCCACCAGCCAGGAGAGGTGTAAGGGGGGCTACCCAGGGAGAAGAGTAGTGAACTAGGTCACCCCTGATGTCTCCAAGATACTGTGATAGTTTTTGCATGATAAACAGGCCAGGAAACAATTGTTTCCCTTTCTAAGATGTAAGCACTGCAAAGGCAGCCAGTTTTGTGCTTTTTTTTTTTTTTTGTCTTCTTCAGTACTATAACCCCAGTGCCTAGAGCAGGGGCACGATTCATGGGCTAAATCTGGCCACAGGCTGCTTTTGTAAACAAAGTTTTATTGGAACAAGCCATGCTTATTCATTTACATATCGTCTACAGCTGCTCTTATAATAGAGCAGCAGAGCTGAATCATTGCGACTGACCACATAGCCTGTGAAGCCTAAAATATTTACTGTCGAGCCTTTTATAGACAAAGTTTAACAATCCCTGATCTAGAATATTGCCTCTATCACAACAGATACTCAACAAATATCGAATGAATGAGTGAACTATTTTCTCTGTTGGTGTCACAGACCTTAGTTTAGAATATAGAGGTATAGAGGATGTGGGCATCGAAAGCAGAGCTGGGCAGATCTGGCCTTGAATCCTGGTTCCACCATCTACAAGTGGTTTGACCTTAGGCATATTAATTGGCTTCTCTGAGCTTCATATTCCTCATTTGTAAAACAGCAATGATACTAGGCATTTATGATGAAGGAACAAATCACACACTGCACAGAAAGCGCAGCACCTGGCTCACGTAGCTACTGAATACATGTAACCTGGTTATCAGTAACATCCAGAAGCCTTTGGTGAGAGGTTCAGCTGTGACCATTTGGACACCGTGAACAGGGAGTCGGCAGTCAGAAGATTCTTCCACCATGCATGAGCCCTCTGCAGGAGGGGAAAGGGCAAGTTCAGAGATGATTATTAGACAGCTCAACATTTAAACTTGTAGAAAGCTACTAATTAGCCAAGGTACATGTAATGATATCTAAGACAATGTATGAATGGGCAAGATTTAATTGCTGTAGGCTTTCAGGTGTTTTTCCAATGGTGAAAAATAATGATCCATCCATATTTTCTCACGTATTCCCCTGATGACCAATTGTGCAAAACTGGCTTGAGTCAGGGCTGAGCAGCCTGAGGTGATGGGAACCCATGGGAGCTACCTGGTCACAGAGGGACTGACCTTGGCCCTGTTCACCAGCTGGTGGTCAAGTCCCCAAAGAGGGAAGTGTTTTCTCATCTAGTGCAAGTGTGGCCCCTTTGTACTGTGGGTGGTGTTAATTTTTTTTTTTTTTCTGGTAGGATCTCTTAATGTGTACTAGGTGTTCTGGAAGAAGTCTCCAAGCCCTCTAATTCCCCAGGTTAAGCCAGAAACAAAATAATCACGGGCAGGTGCAAATCCACACTAGCAAGAGGCTGAGTCAGAAACATGTTGTAACTTAGGACTAAAAATACCCATGTGGACGGTTTCCATGATTCTGAGATTTTGTAAATTACCGTATATGCCTGGCTGCTGCATATCAGTTCAGCGTTTTTCTTCACTCGTGTTGGGAGAAACATGGCAATTTCCAGAACTCTTTGGGGCTCTGCCGGCAAGTGCATTTTCATATGTGAGAATAGCAGCTGGAGACTCACCCGCACCCTCATTCACATGCAGCAAGCCCCAACCCCTAACCCTCAATTCACAGCTCTCATTAAGAACTGCTCATCTCTACCATGTAGAATTCAATTATAGATATCTCTAGGGTCTGAGAATCTGCAGCGTGTTCTCACAAATAGAGGTTTAATAAAAAGGAAAGTGAAGAAATACAATCCAGACTTTCATTTCTTCACGTTTTTATTTTCTTATATATTAGGACCCAGGACACTGTAATCCACTCTCCTGGGAATCGCTAAGAGTTTTCTGTCTCTAAGGTTCTCTCCTGGGCTACATTCCTGGGACCTTCAACCACAAGCAGCAGCTATCAGCTGGTAACTAGACCACCACCTGCCACCAAGCACATTCCCAAATAGCCACAAATTTTCAGTGTCCCACTGGAAACTCAAACACGTTTCTGTATCCTTCCCAAAAGCACAACGTATGCCCCAAATGCTCCCGTAATCATCCATAGACCGCTTTCAGATCACATGAGGAAGAATCCTTAAAGCTTAGGAGAGCTGATGGGAGTGGGGGGGGCTTTGAGTGAGGAAGCCTGGCGTAGCTCCACGCTCCGTACTCAAGCACAAACTCCTCATCCGCCCCATCTTCCTTCTGTGATTCTTTCCATCCTCACATGGGCCACACCCTCTCCTCTCAAGCAATCCAACGTTGGGATATCTTAGCTCAATATTACAGCGACCTAGCCCCAAACAGGTGACTCCAGCCTCCAAATTCCCTGTTAATTGAAAAATGAGTCCTTGTTTCTCTGCAATGCAATAACAAAGTAGGCAATATTTGTCCAGGGGACGAGAAACAAGAAAGGGGACTGGCAAGGACTAGCTCCTTCCCTCTAACTGCGCTCGCTCTTAGTCACCCACTGAGCTGTCTCAAAATAGACCCCACCGAAGGCTTGAGTAGCCTTCAGCAAGAAGGTAGCTTTTCCTCAGGAAGTGGGAGGCCTGTATATAAGCCTAGAGGGCTTAGTTAGTGACAGTGTATGGAATTGCAGGCTTTCACAGAGGCATCCTACAGTCCTTTGCGCAAAAGTCTCAAGAAATTAGCAGAGCCTTTCTGCACGTAACACTATGCCTGGGATTTCAGGGCTGCTCTCTTCAGTTGCAGGGCTTGGAGTCTCTCGAGGTTGCGAAGGAATATTCACGCGCATGAATCGGAAGGCTAGCTCTGCTTAGCTGGACCCAAACACCACCCTGTCACTGCCTCGGTCCAGGCACTGGCCTCAGTTTTTATGGAGTAGAGCTCTTCCTCTCTGGGTAACACGTCCCTCCCTGCAATTTCTTGGTGCCCTCTCCGAAAGCCAAATTTCGGGAACTGCGCCTCAGCCTCTCCCCTGGCACCCAGATTGCATCTTGGCACTCTTTTGCTTTCACACTCATTTTCCTCTGTTGGCTTAGTCCTTTCTGTTCTGTGCTCACCTGCCTCTTCTCCCAGGTCACCTGGCCAATTCTCTGCTTCCTGCGCTTGGCCATTCTTGTCACCTCCAGAAACACTTCCTCTTCCCTTAGGGTTTCCTGGGCAGGTGAGAGGAGAGCTCGTGTTTTCCTTGTTCCTCTCCAGCTAACCTTTCAGACGCCACTCCCAAAACGTCATTATCTGAGGAAAAAGCCAAACCAGTTAAAAAAAAAAAAAAGACGGCTGGTGGAGTAGGGAAAGAGACCACGAATTTGCTAGGAAGGGAGAGAGGGGCACCTCTCCACCTTCCTGTCCCACCCAAGCAAGGCTACATGGGGACTGGGCTGAGAACCTGATAAACTTTGGGAGGGTGGGAAACAGATGTTGAAGTATCTGAAATACCCCTAGCTTGAAATCCACACATTTATGTTCACACACATTTATTCACCTGGAAAGTGAGAGGTCATTATGGAATGCAGGCTTTCTTTTTGCCTGATTCCTGTTCCACTAAACCCCAGCCTAACACCCTTCCATTTTCTTTTTTCTTTCTCCCTACTTTTAACTCATACGACTTGGTTTATTTTTTTATTACCACCAAATAAACCACGAGAGTACTTTCTAGAACAAGACAGGTCTTAATCACATCTACTCAGATTCTCTTTATTATGTTCCCATCCATGCAAATAAACACAAATGTCCCCCTCAAACAACTAAGAACATATACAAACTGCATTGGGACCCATATGAGTGGCACACAGAGATAAGCATGAAGTGAGGTGTGTGTCCACAAATAGCCTGAAATGTTCATTTGGGGGAGCCCAAAGGTAGTATATTGGCTTTCACAGGTCCGTTCAGAACACTGGATGAGAGGGTTCCTGGATTGTACTCTCTGTCTGAGAGCAGGGGTGAGGTCTGAGCAGGAAAGGAAGGGAGCGGGTAGGAGGAGAAAGATCCAGTGGGTGTAAGAAATACCGCATGGTCAACCAAGAGACCCAGGGCTCTGCTGATTGATTGATATTCTTATTATGATGGTCCTGAGGTGTCTGTCTAGATTAGATTGTCTGTCTTAGGCTGTAAACCTCCGAAGGACTGGACTGGACCCACATGTAGTGCTGCCTGTGCTCCGTCAGGCACGAAGGGCTCATTGCTGGTAATGATGAGGGCTGGCAACGCTGTCATGGGTTTGTTGACTAGCTAAATGACCTGGCTCCCAGACCTGAGTGTCTTTTTCTTTTTCTTGCGGTACGCAGGCCCCTCGCTGTTGTGGCCTCTCCCGCTGCGGAGCACAGGCTCTGGATGCGCAGGCTCAGCGGCCATGGCTCACGGGCCCGGCCGCTCCGCGGCATGTGGGATCTTCCCGGACCGGGGCACGAACCCGTGTCCCCTGCATCGGCAAGCGGGCTCTCAACCACTGCGCCACCAGGGAAGCCCCTGAGTGTCTTTAAATGCCTGATGAACTGCAGAATACCGTAAAATACACTTTCTCTGGGCTTTACGGAAACGGAGCCCTTCACCTGGTTGAAAGAGTTTGGGTGCCGTCCTACTGAAAGGCAGATGTGCTTACGCGAGCTGCCAGCGGCCTTTCCAGCCTTGGAATTGCTGTGATGAGATTCCCAGAACTTGAAGATGCCATGAAATGACACTGTGTTTTCATTGATTGTTTCCATGTCTGCCTCCCTCAAGAGAAGAAAGGGCTTGAGCATTATTCACTTCTGCATTTCCAGAACTTAGAACCATGCTAGAACATCATGGGCGCTCCGGAAATACTGATATCAGGGAATGAGTGAGCTTGAGCCTAAAGAATGGAGTTCAATCCACCTCCACCCCCAGAATCCGCCCCTCCCCCAACCCCCTCAGGGGCATCTCAGGCAGGTGTCAAGTCTCTCATTAAAGCAAAAATGCAGAACCCCTGGTTCCCGCTAGCATTTCAGTTTACAACCTCTACGGTGAATACTATTATAATTCCAATTTGGGGGGTTCTAAAACTGAGGCCCAGAGATGTTGTAAATGTTATCGGGGTCACATTGCTAGCAAAAGGTAGCACCAACACTGGTCTTCCAGACCCCGAAGCCCTTGTTCTTAACCACTGAGTTAATCCTTACACTCTTATTACTAGCTGCACGCCCATTGCTTAATCAATTGAGCGCTCAGGTTGGAGTTTCCCTGTCTGTAAAATGGAAATAATGAAACCTACTTAAAATAATGGTAAGATTTAGATGATGTGTATGAAACAATAAGCAAAGATATGTAGCTATGCTTTCAAAGGATTTACCTTTAAAATTTGAAGGAAAGAGGCACATGGAGAGTTTTCTTATCTAAGCCAACTTAAGTAAGAAGTTATAGTCATATAAAACCTCCTCCTTGAACTAATTAAAGTAATGATCAATTCATCCATTTACCCTTTCACTCATTCAGCAAATACGTCTCAAGGGTCCTCCACATACCTTTTGGTACCAAAGGACAGGAAAGCCTAGTAGGAAAGTGGGCTTTGACTTAGAAGGCTTAGACTGACAGCCTCAGTCCTCCCTCTACCAGCTGAGTGAATTTGGGCAAGTCACTCAATTGCTTGGCCCTCAGTTTTGTCATCCGTAAAATGGGATGATAACACCTAACCCACACAGCTGGGAGGTTTAAATAAGATTCAGATACCAAAAGGACCAGGTCCAGTCTCTGATACAATGTACATACCTACAAAATCATAGCTACCATTTCCATCATTGGCCTACTGCCTTCCTTACTGCCTATACACGTACAGACTACACCCACCACCAGCTTTTGGGAAGCAGATGGATACTTGTGCCAAAGTATTCAGGTGGTAATCAGAATCACTTTGCTTGGTTATAAACCACATTCATAGTAACCCCACTTAGAGTCTGTGAAGGAAATCAGTAGGCTTTGTTAGCAGCAAACATCTTAGTTAATCCAATAAAAAAAAAAATCTTTTTTCCTATTTAAAAAACTTTTTGTAGTAGTATAATATACATAAAGAAAAGCACATATTATATAGCTTGCTGAATTTTCACAAGCAGAGCACACTCAAGTAATCAGAACCCAGATTAATAAACAGAACACTGTCAGTCCCCAGAAGACCCTTCAGGCTTGCTTCCAATAACTACACCCTTTTGCCCGTTTTTATAAATAGAACTTTAATAAGTAATCACTGGTGTCTGGCTTCTTTCACTGAACATTACGTTTGTGAGATTCATCCACATTTTTGTGTTTGGTTGTAGACGGTTCATTGTCGTTTTTGTGTAGCATTCCACTGTGTGACTATACGGCAATGTATTTATCCATTAAACGATTAATGGATATTTGGGTTGCCTCCAATTTATAGTTATTATCAATAGTGCAACTATGAGTGTTTTAGTATATGTCTTTTGGTGACTATATGTATGTGCTTCTGTTGGGCATATCCCTAAGGAGTGGGATTGCTGGGTCTTAAAGAATGCATATGTTTAGCTTTATTAAATACTGCCAAACAGATTTCCAAAGTGGTTTTTCAAAGACATATTAAAAATTGCATTGTCACTTCTAAAACTTCAAAGTCCTTTCTTGGAGTGACGTAATAGGCTCAGAGAAAAAGGCACGAAATGGATGTCTGTGGTTAAATGAATCATGGGGCAGAGAACCTTCCAGCATTTAAAGCAGTCACTTGAGCTTAGCATTCCGGGAACCTGCCTAGAACACAGAGCTTGGTTTCCCAGACTTTCTGCTTCAGATTAAATTCTCAAAGACTTTCCCCACAAGAGGTTCTAAGTCATCCTCACCTCTCTCTCCTGAGCTTCAGACCTGTGTCGACCACACAGGCAGATGAGTCTAGGCACCTTAGCATTCGTAGACTGCACCTGAAACTCAACACTCTTACCCACTCCTTGCTAAAACTCAGCCCTTGCTCCCCCTCACTCCCCCCATCCCCTATAACCAATCAGACTCAAGTCCTGTCGATTCTGCTTCCACTTTCCCCTGATCCCTTCCACTGTCACCTCCCACGTGGATGCCTACAACCCCCAACACGTCTCCTTGCCTCCACGAAGCCTTTCCTTGAACTTGTCTTCGCCCATATCCTTAGACATCTTTCTAAACTATGAATCTGATCATTTCATCCCTCTATTTAAACCCTTTGGAAACCTTTGCAATACCCTCAGATTCAAATCAATCAAAACTCCTTAACGTGTTCAACGAGATCATTTGAGACCTGGCTCCTGCTTAACTCTCCAGCTTCCAATGCCTCTCCTTTGCCAGAGGCAAGGGGATCCAGAAATTCTTCAGTGATCCAGCCTTGCCAAACATCTTTCTGTTTGCTGAATAAATTATGCTCTCTCTTGCCTTTATTTGGCTTTTAAAAAGCATATGTAATAGCACTATTGAGATATAACTCATATATTATACAATTCACCCATTTAAAGTGTACAATTCAGTAGTTTGTAGTTATCATCATAGGATTGTAACAGCATTCACCATAATCAATTTTAGAACATTCTCATCACTCCAGAAAAAACCCCAGTATCCATTAGCAATCAGTCCCCATTTCTTCTCAACCCCCTTCGCCTTAGACAGCTAGTGATCTACTTTCTGCCGCTATAGATTTGCCTACCCTGGACATTTTATACAAATGGAACCATCCAATTTATTGCCTTTTTTGACTGCCTTTTTGCACTTAGCTTAGCATTTTCAAGGTTTATCCATGTTGTAACATCTACCAGGACTTCATTCCTTTTTATTACTGAATGATATACCATTGTGTCAATATGCCATGCTTTATTCATCCATTCACATCAGTTGCTCAACATTTGGATTGTTTCCAGGTTCTTAGCTATGATGAATAAAGCTGCTGTGAACATTCATGTACAAATTTTTGTGTGGACACATGTTTCCATTTCTCTTGGGTATATATCTAAGAGTGGAATTGCTAGGTCACATGGTAATTATGTTTAACCTAATTGCCAGACTGTTTTCCAAAGCTATAGCACCATTTTGTATTCCCCTCAGCAGTATATGAGTTTCAATTTCTCCATATCCTCGAAAACACTTGTCAATATCTATCTTTTTCATTATAGCCGATCTAGTGAGTCTGAAGCAGTATATCATTGTGATTTTGCTTTTCATTTCCCTGATGACTAATGACACTAAAGCATCTTTTCATGCGATTTGTTGACCATTTATGTATCTTCTTCGGAGAAATGTCTATTCAGATCCTTTGGCATTTTTAATTGAGTTATTTGTCTTTTATTATTGACTTGTAAGTGGTTTTTTTTTAATGTATTCTAGATACAAATATTTATCTAAACATAGAAAAATTGGGGGAACAAATACACTGGCTCTTAATTCAGTGCCAAGGTGAGTCCCAACATAGTGGACACAGTCTTAGAAGAGAGAGCTGTGAGGCCAGGAGTAGTCAGGGACATCTTAATGGAAAGATGCACCTTGAATGATGGGTAGGCTGTAAACAGGCAAGGAGATGCACTGCTGAACCTTTTATCATTGAATAATAAGATAAACCTTATCATTCATTCTCCAGTATTTATTGAGGACCTACTCTATGCTAAGCACTCTTCTAGGAAGCAATGATAAATAAGACAGTTCTTCCCCCTCAAGGTGTTTACAGTCCAGTGGGCAAGAAAAACACATAAACAAATATCAGTGTTTGCAATTCAAAGTACTCAGTGCAATTACAAGTATTATGGAAGCACAGTGAAGGAAGTTAGTCCTTTCTTTTAAATTGAAGTATAGTTGATTTTCAATATTATGTTAATTTCAGGTGTACAGCATAGTGATTCAATATTTTTATAGATTACACTCCATTTAAAGTTATTACGAAATATTGGCTATATTCCCTATACTGTACAATATGTTTTTGTAGCTTATTTATTTTATATACAGTGGTCTTGATCACCTTAGATTTTCAGATGACTTGTTAAATCAGGGAGTCTTAATCTGGAGTCTTTGGATAGAATTCAAGGGATTGTTAATTTGGAAGATAAAAAAATACATCTTTATTTTTAATACCTGAAATTGAAATTTAACATTATCTTCATTTATGTGTGTAAGGAACAAACCAGAGTAGTATTTGCAGCAACTATGACTTTGTCATAATAAAAACCACAGGTATTTATATTTTTTATTACGTTTGTTGTAGGTCTTGGGGTGTTATTTATGCTCATCACTACATCAAAATCATGATAGTTATTAGACCTACCACTAGATCTTGTTACTTAATGTGCTGATAAATAAGCAATATATTATTATTGCCAAATTGGGTTTACTAAATTTTTGATTATTATATTTTAATATAGTTGGTTTCCTTCGTAATCCTATATATCATATTTTAGGTATTTATAAATTGAGAAGGGGTTCATGAGCTTAATCAACTGCCAAAGTGTAGATGGGACAAAAACGTTAAGAAGCCCTTTATTAAATCAATCTTAATTGAGGCTGGAGATTCTACCGAGCCTAGAAGACCAACAGACAAATAAGCAGATAGCTTCAATGTCATGGTAAATATATAACAGAGGATACAAGTACAAAGAACAATGAAAAGAAGGACTAATTCAGAGAGGGCTACAGGTGATATTTGAGCTGACCCTTGAAAGATGAATAAAGTTGAAGAGACCTTTGTTCATCTGGTCCAACCCTGCGTCCAGTCCCCGAGTTACCTCTACAGCATTCCATCACATGGAATCCGACCCCTGCTTGGAGGCATGCATCCAGACGTTGGCTGGAGCGGGAGGTAGAGGAATGAGGAGGAGAGAAATGAGACAGATGGAGTCATCACTAGGCAAAGGGCAGGCCTGTGTTTATGCAGCCGAAGGAAGACAAGGTGGAAGGGAAAGAGAAATAAGACCCCAGGGCCTGTGGGCTGGGGTCACACAGAATGAAAGAAAGACCCTTGACTTGGGGGATCAGTCAAACCTGGATTCCACACTCCAATATAATCTGTGTTACCTTAGACTACTGTGAGCCTGTTTTGTCACATGTAAATATGAATTAAAACCCATATTTCAGGGCTGTGAGGAATCAAGTGATAGAGCATGTGGAAAATTACCCGGCATCGAGTAGGCAGTTGATAACTGTCAGAGCCTCTTCCTTTCAGTTTGCCCAAAGCCAGCCTTGCTAACCTCTTCCCTTGGGTAAGAAGTTGACCTTGATTACTCATTGTCTGGGCCCAGTAATAATGACTAGATTTATTAACTTCTTATTATGTGCTTGACCTTGTGCTAACATTGTCTCTTTTCCTCCTTGCAACAACTTATGAAGCTGGAAATCTCTATTTTACAGATGAGGAAACCGAGGCTCAGAGACATTAAGCAGTATCATTTGCCCAAGGTCTCACGGCAAGAAGTGGTAAAACTGGAACTTAAAGCCAGATAGGGCTGACTAGGAAGCAGCTGGAGATGACTCTGTTAGGTAAACTTTTAATTCATGCCTATCAACATTTGACCAAAGCTCAAGAATGCTGTGCTTTAATAAATGATGTTTATAAACACCAAAATAAACAAAAGCAAAACAGTAGGTCAGACAAGTGAAAATCCTTAAAAGAAAGATCCTCTAAATAAACACTTAAGAATAATGACCGCAATCTCTTGGGCACTGGAGAATATCATCATTGTTCCCAGACAGCCGAAGGCGACAACTATAATAAGACTTGAGATTCTGCACTTCTTTCGGGTTGTGATTAAAGTCGCCTGGGATGGTGGCAATATCTCGCCTCACAATCTGTGCACCCTGACATTAAGTATGGAGATCCCAATCACAAAGACTAATATTTGTGTAGTGCTTACAGTTTAGTAAACTTTCTCATTTACAGGGTATCTGCTGACACAACCCTGGGAGATGTATAGGGTCAGGGTCATTTGTGTTCTCATAATAGGAACGTGAGGCTCAGAGAAGCAAGGTGACTTGCCCAAGGTCAACAAGCCAGTAAAAGACAGAATCATGATTTAAACTCCATCTTCTGACCCCTTTCCTAGGGCTATCTCCACCTCCACTGGCATTTCCATCCATAGTCCAAATTAGAAAGGAGGTGGAGGCTCAAACTTCTAGACTCTTGGGATTTGTGTAAATTTTGGCAAAAAGGCTGGTCAATGGATTGGAAGGAAATGGAAGATAGTATTCATGATAAAAGCAAAAATCTAGCATTTCTTGAAATAACTGCTTTATTGAGGTATAAGTCATATACCATAAAATTCACCCTTTTAAAATGTACAATTCAGTGGTTTGTAGTATATTCACAAAGTTTTGCAACCATCACCACTAATTCCAGAACATTTTCATCACCATTGAAAGAGACTTCATGGCCATTGCAGTCACTGCCCATTCCAGGTCCTTTCACCCCCTGGAAACTACTTATCTATTCTGTTTCTGTGAATGTACACTATTGTATATTTCTTATAGCTACAGTCATTCAGTATGTGGCCTTTTGTGTCTGGCTTTTTCCACTTACACCATAATGTCTTCAAGTTTCATTCACATTGTAATATGTATCAGTACTTCATTCTTTGCATGGCCAAATAATATTCCATTGTATGGATATACTGCATTTTATTTATGCATATATCAGTTAACAGACATTTGAGCTGTTTCTACCTTTTGGCTATTTTGAATAATGCTGCTATGAACATTTGGGAGTAAGCTTTGTATGGACATACATTTTCACTTCCCTTGGTATATACCTAGATGTGGAATTGCTGGGTTATATGGTAACTGTATATTTAGCTTTGTAAGGAATTTCCAGAATAGGGCAGTTCTTTATTTATTTCTTTATTATTTACTCTACTATTCTATTTATACTATGTCCAAAGTGGCTGAACTATTTTACATTCCTACCAGCAGTATATGAAGGGTTCCACTTTCTCCACATCCTCCCAACTTGTGTTATTATCAGTTGTTTATTATTATTATTATTACCCTCCTAGTGGGTGTGAAGTGGTATCTCGTTGTGGTTTTGATTTGCATTTGCCTGATGGCTAATGATCTTGAGCATCTTTTCATGTGCTTATTGGCCGTTTGTATACCTTCTTTGGAGAAATGTCGATTCACGTTCTTTACCCACTTAATTGGGTTGTCTTTTTATTGTTGGATCATATATTCTAGATATAAATCCCTTATCAAATATATGATTCGCAAATATTTTCACTCATTCAGTGGATCATCTTTTCACTTTCTTGATAGCATCCTTTTAAGCACCAAAGTTTTTTAATTTTTATAAAGTCCAATTTATCTGTTTTTTCTTTTGTTGCTTGTACTTTTAATTTCATGTCTAAAAAATATTGCCTAATCCAAGATCACAAAGATTACACATATGTTTTCTTTTAAGAGTTGTATACTTTTAGCTCTTACATTTAAGTTCATGATCCATTTTGAGTTAATTATTATATATGGTGTGAGGTCAGTATCCAACTTCATTCCTTTGCATGTAGATATCCAGCTGTGCTAGCACCATTAGTTGAAGGCTGTTCTTTCCCCATAGAATTGGCTTGGCAACCACGTCAAAAATCAACTGACCATAAATGTGAGGGATTATTTATGGACTCTCAGTTCTATTCCACTGATCTCTATGACCATCCTTATTCTAGTACTGCACTACCTTGATTACTGTAGCTTTATAGTAAGTTTTAAAATTGGGATGTGCGAGTCCTCCAGCTTTATTCTTCTTTTTCAAGATCACTTTGGCTATTTTGGGTCCCTTGCATTTCCATAGGAAGTTTAGGATCAACTTGTCCATATCTGCAAAGAAAAAACAAAAGGAACTAGGATTCTGTGTGGGGTTGCTCTGAATCTATAGATCCATTTTGGAAGTATTGCCATCCTAACAATATTGTCTTCCAATCCATGAACCTTGAATGCCTTTCCACTTATTTAGGTCTTCTCTAATTTCTTTCAATGATTTTTATAGTTTTCAGTGTACAAGTCTTACATTACTTTTGTTAAATTTAGTCCTAAGTGTTTTATTCTTTCTGATGCTATTGTAATGGGATTGCTCTCTGTGATATTGTGATCTATAATATGAAATACAAATTTGGTCTTCATCCTCATTCCTGGTACATAGCTCCCCAAACCCTTGTAATTTCCTAAGTAGTTAGAACAATAGGGACATCTTTTGTTACAATAATTGGGTTTTGTCCTCAGTTCCTGATGTGGCTTCAGAGAGATAAGGGTAAAATGGGTATCTTGTTATTCATAACAAGCCCCTTTCAACCACTTATGTTAATGAGGGGACTCTTGGAAAGCCCCTTAGATGGGGCTGGTTGTCAGGAGAACCAACCATGATTAGAAGGCTGCAACTTTCAGTCCTACCCAGTACCCTCTAGGGGGAAAGAGGGACTGGGGGTTGAATCAGTCATCAATGGCCAATGATTTAAATCAACCATGCCTATGTAGTTAAGCCTCCACAAAATCCCCAAAAGATGTGGTTAGAGAGATTCCAAGTTGGTGAACACGCAAAGCTACTGGGAGAGTGGAGAGCTCAGAAAAGGCATGAAAGCTCCACACTCTTTCCCACATCTCTTCCAACTGGCTGTTCGTAAGTTGTATTCTTCTATAATAAGCAGGAAATCTAGTAAGTAAAATGTTTTCCTGGGTTCTGTGAGCCACTCTGGCAAATTAATCTAAACCAAGGAGGAGGTTGTGAAAACCTGTGATCTACAGCCAGTTGGTCAGAAGCACAGGTAACAACCTGGACATGCAATTGGCGTCTGAAGTGGGGGAGGGGAGCAGTATCGTAGGACTGAACACTTAACCTGTGGGATCTGACACTATCTCCAGGTAGATGGCGTCAGAATTGACTTAAATTGTAGGACACCCAGCTAGTGTCACAGGATTGTTTGGTGTGGGCAAGCCCCTCACACACATTTGGTGACCGTGAGTCAGGAGTAGTGTGGTGATAGTAGTGTGGTGAGAGTAAAGGAGACACAAAGAAGGAGTGTGTTTTTTCTTTATACTTTCCAAATTTGATTTTTGAGCTGTTCAGTGCTAATGTGTAGAAATACAATTGATTTTGTATCTCATATCCTGCAACTTTGTTGAACTCATTTATTAGTTCTAATGATTTTTATTAGATTGGATTCTTTAGAATGCTTTATGTACAAGATCATGTCATCTGCAAAAAAAAAAAGGTATTTTTACTTCTTCCTTTTCTATCTGAATCCCTTCTATTTCTTTTTCTTGCTTAATTTCTCTGGCTAGAACCTCCACTACAATGTTGAATAGAAGTGGCAGTAGCACTTGCCTTGTTCCTGATCTTAGGGGAAAGATTTCAGTATTTCACCGTTAAGTATGGTGTTTGCTGTGGGTTTTTCATCAAAGGCCTTCAGTAGATTGAAGACATTCCCTTCTATTCCTAGTTTGTTGAGTATTTTTATCATGAAAGCACATTAGATTTTGTCAAATGTTTCTTTTGCATCTGTTGAGGTAGTTATGTAGCTTTTGTCCTTCATTCTATGGAATGGTGTTTTATACTAATTGATTTTCATGTTAAGCCACTTTTGTATTCTTGGGATAAATCCTACTTGATCATGTATATGATACTTTTTATGTTGCTGGCTCAGTTTGGTAGTACTTTGTTGAGGACTTTTCCATCTATATTTTAGAGATATTGGCCTATAGCTTTCTTTTCCTGCAATGTCTGTCTGGTTTTGATATCAGTGTAGTAACAGCTTCATTGAATGAATGACGAAGTATTCCCTCCTTTTCTATTTTTTGGGGGGAGAGTTTGTGAATCATTTGTGTTAATTCTTCCTTAAAGATTTGTTAGAATTCACCAATGAAGTCACCTAGGCCTCAGCTTTTCTGTGTGTGGGAAGTTTTTTTAATTAATAATTTAATATCTTTACATATTATAGATCTATTTAGATCATCTATTCTTGGTTTAAGTAATTTGTAACTTTCTAGGAAGTTGTTCATTTTGTCTGTGTTATCTAATTTGTTGGCATAAAATTGTTCATAGTATTCCTTTATCATCCTTTGTATTTCTGTAAGATTGGTAGTAATGCCTACTATTTTATTCCTGATTTTAGTAATTTGAGTATGTTTTTCTTGGTCAGTCTAGCGAAACGTCTCTTAGTTTTGTTGGTCTTCAAAGAACCAATCTTTCATTTCCTTGATTTTCTCTAACCCTTTTTTAATTCTATTTTTCATTAATTTCCACCATAGTCTTTATTATTATAAAATGTACCTGTTTGTCTCAGTAACAATTTTTGTCTTAAAGTCTATTTGCCTGGTATTAGTAAAACCATTCCAGCTCTCTTTTGGGTACTGTTGGCGTGTTATATCTTTTTCCATCCTTTCACTTTCAACCTATTTGTGTCTTTGAATGTAAAATATGTCTTTTGTAGATAGCATATAGTTGGATTGAGGTTTTCCATCCATTTTTCCAACCTCTGCTTTTTTATTGAAGTTTTAGTCCATTTACATTTAAGTAATTACTGATAAGATTTCATTTGTCCTTTTGCTATTTTTTTTTTCAGTATGCCTTATGGATTTTTTGTTCCTCTGTGCCTTCATTACTGCCTTCTGTGCTAAATAGACATTTTCTAGCATAAAACTTTCCCTTGCTCTCTCTCTCTCTCTCTTTCTCTCTCTCTGAGAAGAAGACAGAGAGACAGGGGAGAGGGAGAAGGGTTGAGAGAGAGAGAGAGAGAAATAAATAGATATATAAACACATTTACATACATATATATGTGTGTGTATATTTTAATTTATTTATTTTTTCTTCGTGGTTGGCCTGAGGATAACAAGATCTTAACTTAAAACAACATAATTTGGATTAACACCCTGCATTTTTACAGCACATTCTCACTTACATTTTTAAATTTAATTCTCGGGAAGGAAAAAGTAAAAACTATGGGCTGGAAACTCTTTCTCTATCATGGCCTAAGTACCTGTTGGGAGCAATGTTACTCATACATAATGCTTCTCTGGGGGCAAATTATAGCCACATGAGAAAGATCCCTCTGATTCCAGAGTATAGCTTTTCAGGGTGATCATAACACCTTTACATGGACTTTCTAACTTCCAAAATGCATTCACATACATCAGTGATTCTCAAAGTATGGTCTAAGGATCCCTGAGTTTTCCTGAAACACTTTCAGGTGTCCTCAAAGACAAACCTATTTTTGTAATAATGCCAAGATGTTATTTGCCCTTTTTAGCTCTCATCGTTTCACAAGAGTACGGTAGAATTTTCTAGAGGTTACATGGCATGTGATATCATAACAGATTGAATACAGAAGCAGATACAAGAATTTACTGTCTCCATTAAGTCAGGCATTAAAGATATTTGCAAAACTGTAAAGCCATGCTATCCTTCTCTCTAAGTTGTTTTTGAGAATATAGTGATATCTCATAAAATATGTCCTTTATGTTAACATATCATGGTTTATTATTATTAATTTTAAATGAGTTTTTTTAAATTTCCCAGTTTTAATTTATAATGTGGTAAATATTAATAGATATAACACATTTAAACAAAAGCTTGTTTGGGCTCTTGATAAATTTTAAGAGTATAAAGGGGTCCTGAAACCAAAAGTTTTTGAGAGCTGCTGACTCATTATCTCACTTAACCATCCCAACATGTGAAAAGTAAGACAGGTTCAGTCACTTACCACTATGGCTCCTTGTATGAGAAAACAGAGACTATGGACCTAGGACTGTACCTGGAAGGACTGGCTTTGATGGGAAGGCAGTCGATGATTCTAAGGCCAGAACCAAACCAGTTAACTGGAATGATTGGACTGACACTAGTGGGAGCTCTAAGCTCTTGATGGCCGTTGACGTGGTTGACCTCTCCCAGGCTTGAATACTCTCTCCACGTTGGCTTCCATGACACCATGTTCCTAGTTTTGCAAATGGCTCCTCTGCTTCAACCTGCCCCTTAACTATTGCTATTACCCAACATTCTATCCTCCACCCCCTTCTCATCTCTCTCTCTAGTCTCCCTGGAAGAGCTCACCCACCATTACATAAGATGATTCCCAAATGTGTCTCTCTAGCTTATATCTGCCTCTTGAATTTCAAAGCTAAGTACTGGATGTGTCTACCTGGATATCCCTCAGATGTTTCAAACTCACATGCTCAAAATTCTCTAATCACTAGGTGTTCAATACATTGTGCTAGGCACAGGTATTGTGACAGTGAATAGGACATAGTCCCTGTTCTTAAGGAAACAGCAGTCTAGTAGAGTTGATCAGTTTGTCCAAAACCAACTTCTGTATTTTTGGGTCTGGTTATTATTATCAACACTGGCCCAGTTACCCAAGACTCCTCCTTCTTCCCCATCCCCTCCATCCAGTGAGTCACCAGGGTTTATGCATTCTATTTCTGTAATGTCTTTCCAGCCTTCACTTCTCTCCATCAGTACTGCAACTCCCTAGGATGAAGCATTCCTCATCTCTCTTATGAACTATTTCAATAATCTCCTAGCCACTCTCTTGGCCTCCCATCTCATCCCCATCAAATTCACACTGTACACTGCTGCCTGAGTGATCATTTCATAACCTCAAATCTGCTCTCCTTGCTACCATGCTAAAACTCTTCAGTGACTCCCTCTTCCCTGTAAAATAAATCTGAACTCATTAGCCTGACTCGTAAAACTCTTCAATGACTCCCTCTTCCCTGTAAAATAAAATCTGAACTCATTAGCCTGACTCGTAAGTTTCTCCAGGTACTGACCTTTGCTTCATTTCCTATCACTCCTCTGAATGTATCCAAGACATTTCAAATGGTGTTTCTGGTAGCAAAAATACTCTCCCTAATCACCTGGTCATCCTTCGTGACCCTTCTCAAGTATCTTCTCCTCTGTTAAAATTTTTATGACCTTCCTAAGAAGTCTTGGTCTACCACTATCTCTTGCATGGGTCTCTCTTCATTATAGTACTTATCACACTGTCTTACAATTTTTATTTCCACAGCTATCTCCCGCTCTGGACAGAACACCTTGATGGCAGGCGCTGTGTCTTATTCACCTTGGTGCCACCTGTCCTGGCCTAGTGCCTGGCAGAGAGTGGGTATTAAATAAATATTTATTGACTTAATAAATATTTGAAGGTCTGTAAAATATGGATCACATCAAAACTTCTTCCCATTTTCTAAGTTTAAAATTCCCTTCCCATTTTCCACACAATCACCCAAGCCCAAAACATGGGTGTCTCTATTAATAGATACCACTCTTCCTTATTCCCTATAGCCAGAATCACCAAGTCCAACTTACTCTGTTTCTGTAATCTCTCCCCAGTATGTCAGTTGCCCTCCGTTACCACATTTAGAGAAGTCCTCTATCCCTTATGAACACTGTACCCATATTTTCAACCTCAAAAATTGGGGCATGGAATTTTCATGACACCTCCAGATATGAGGTATTCTGAGAAACAGATGTAAATTCTAAACAGTTAGCATTCTTTAAATGTTTCAGTGATTTCCAGGGACAGCAGTAGAGAATATTTGAAATCACAATGCTATAAAGAATTCAGGTTGGGTGGTCATTTAGCCTTGATTGCAGGTTCTTAGGCTTCTGTTTTAAGAGTCTCAGACCTTAAGCTATTGAACATCTGGGTGACAAAGGACAAATGCACAGGCAAGGATAACTAAAAATACAATACTGTAAGTACCAAATAAGTGAAGAAGTAATTGAGAAGAGAAATACAGAGGAGATATGACCTGAGCTGGGCTTTAAGGTCATTGTTACAGAGGTGTGCCAGCTCACACCTAAATGTGCCCGTGTGGAAACACCCCAACTCCAGTCCCCACTGATGGAACTGGACCCTTGTCTACCAGCCAAGGTTGACCGACCTGACTGGAGAAAGCTGATGCAAGGGCAGTTCTTCCTTGAGCAAGCTGAGATCTATGGCTTGGACCAGCATAAAAAGATAAGCTATGTCAGTTAGATTCCCTTCTGGAATCTGAAATTGGGAAACCAAAATGGGAGATCTGGCAACACAGGCAGTTGCTAAAAGACTTGCCTCGGGCGTTAGCTTCAGGTAAAGATGGGGCTGGAAAGTTCAGGGCAAGTCAGAGCCGCGTGTAAGCCAAAATTATGAGGAAATAGAAACAAAGAGCAGACAGAACCAGCTGTCAGTAAAGGAGCCAGCACTCAAGGTAAGTGGCAACAGCAAAGGAAAAGGGAGACTTTGCCCTGGGACAAGAGAGGTGAACCGGCTAGGCCCCGAAGCCACCTTGGAACTTAAAGTCTTGTCATCTGCAGTCCAAATCTATGTTGTAGCCTTACAGCCACTTCTTAACCTTCTTTTCCTGGTGATTCTTTTGAATGCAGTTCCTTGCAACCTGGGAGCTAAACTGAAATAGATTCAACCAAGCACAGTGGAGGGGAAGAGAATTCCAGGAGCCCAGGTCAGTATGGATGGTGCACAAAGATTGAATGTCTCACAGACTACTCAGGGAAGGGTGGAAAGGGATTTTAATTTCTTAGGTGGGAGATGAAAGTGACTAGAACATCTTCAATTTTAAATAAGCAAAATTGGTATCTGACAAATGAATGAATGCATGAATGTAGGTTAAGGCCAGAAAGTACACAACTTGGAACAACAGGTTCAGGACTTTAGACTTGATACCATCAGCATTAGGAAACCTCAGCAGTTTGGAAGAGGAAAAAGATACCATTGGTATGGTGTTTGAAAAATCTTGAAGGTCTTGGGAGACATTCCATTTGCCAACGTTGAAGCATGCTTGTCCCAGTTCCACCATGATGGCTTGAACATGTATGGGTAACGTTTGGCTGAGAGCAGAACAGGAAAGCAGCACTACTGATTAGGATGGCCTGAGGGAGGCTTCCACTCAGACAGCCTAGAAGCTAGGAAAGAGAGCCGAAGACCTCGGGCCTGGCACACAGCTGTGCAAAACGCTGCACCTCTTTCTAACTGACTGGCAATAGCTATAAGATCAGTGAATGTCACCTCCATGTGCAAACCTATGCATGCTCAATTCTAAATGGGCCCATTATGACAAGGACTGCCAGGCCCCCGTGGACTTCCATGTAGAACCCAGATGTCAGCTGTCTCCTCATCCTCTCAACCAGCCGCTTTAAGCAGCTGTCTGTTTCATATCACGTCAACATGAACTCAGATCTCAGCAACTCTTTAAGTGCACCAGCCCCTCCCCAAATCTATTCACATCACATTAATGAACAGTGGAGAATCTCCTGACAGTTTCGTGAGGGAATATATATTGTACATCCCATAGCAAACAATTAAAAAGAAGAAACAAACAACCAGACATTATGTTCTGAAAAGCCCTCCTCTGCTGGACAACCACCGGGGGTCTCTTTTTCAGCCCATCCCCCTGGTCTAATCTCCTGGATCCTCTTTCTCCTTCCCAGATTCCTCCTGCTCTGTTATGCAAGGTCATTCTGTCCTGCCCTAGCTGCCATTCCCAAATTTGCATACCCAAGTCCAAAACACAGCTCAGATAAATAACCTGTGCTCCATACAGTCACAGGACACACACACACACACACACACACACACACACACACACACACACACA